>NC_031500.1:19253924-19328864 GCF_000237925.1 Schistosoma mansoni | reverse complement strand
TACTAATTTATTTAATGTAAATATAAATATCAGTTTTTTGTGGACATTTTATTAATTTTATAATTGAAATCATGAGTCAATTGAAGCTAGACCACCATAAAAAACCTGGAAGCACTGGACGGCAGCCTCATCCCATTGTGGGACTCCTCAGCAGTGCGCATCTACGATCCCACATCGCAAGATTCGAACCCAGGACCTATCAATCTCGCGCGCGACCACTTAACCTCTATATCACTGAGCAGGCGTCCAACGGTGTTAATGTCTAACTTCAACCAATACACAAAGTTTGAGCAACCGTTCACCAATTGTCTTCAGTTAGTTTATATCTCACAACAGACCTGGTTGAGCTCCAATGGTCACTGCATCTCACTAGTACTCCAAGAAATATCTCTTTGAGCCAGTCACTAGTGAGCATACAGCTATTCCAGTGCTTCCAGGTTTTCCTTGGTGGTCTAGATTCAATTGACTCATGATTTCAACTGTAAATCTAACTGTATAAACGTATAAAACTTGTAAAAAACAATGAAGTGCTCATCATGTGAAATATGTTTGTTACTGGTAGATTGAAAAACAAAAAGATATTGTAACTATCATAGTATACATATGTATTACCAGGAATTTGTCCTTCCAAATTGTTCAGATTCGTTACAAGCGCAAATATTTAAATAATTCGAAGGTTATGAAGAACGTACTGTTAACAGTTTAATTAATTGATTAAATCTTTATATTACTGTTTGTTGCAACGTACTACTATTATACAACCGAATATTCTGTTGTCACTAGATACTCGGATGATACAATATATACAGACTAGGTCAGGTGATACCAGATACATGATCAACATAGACGACCAGACTATAACCTAAACAATACTTTATACAAGAAAATTACAGACAGTTTATAATCAATAAGTTCTGATTCGAAACCAAAGATACAAAGGAAACTATATATTAAGCTGATTGTTTGTTTGTCCACATTCGATGGTCAATCACATACTACTTTTACTAATCACTTATAGTTAGTAAGTAATGTTACAAAAGAACAGTCAATCATGATTTGCAACGTTTTAAATATGAAGATATGTCAAAACAGAAAATAACATAAACTTCTGAAGCCACAGTCAGTTTGAGACGCCACCGAAGCTTTAGAAAACATCAACTGGGTAATTCAAACGTTTCAAAAGTAATGTCAGTAGGACAGATACAGATAGACTTACACATATTACAACCTACTACTTCGCTATGTTTTATAAACATTTTCTATTTCTTTTAAGTGTAAAACTTATATTCTGAATAACAACTGGAAAAGATTGCCAAGGACAGGGTTGGATGGAGAATGTTGATGTGCGGCCTATGCTCCTCCACGAGAGGTAACAGGCGTAAGTAATGCTCTGATATAATTAAAAAATCTTTTCGTGGTAAAAATCATAAGAATGAACTTTTAGTCGTTTACTAATCCATAAAAGAAAATTTTCAAACTAAATTTCACATTAACCTATGAGTCTAATTACAATTCTCAATTGTCCTTATTATCTTATTACTTAAACATTCAATACAAAGATGGCATAAATAAAAAGTAAAGACAAACCTAATTTTTTTTTAATTACAAAGAAACAAGTGATAAAATAAGCTAATCTCTTTAATTTTCATAATTATATACCACACCCATTTTAAATGATTATTGATACTACTATCAAACTACTTAAATGATTAAATTCATTTTGTATTGTTTGTTTGAATCTTCCCATTGATGTGTTAGGACTGCAACTGGTCAGTCTCTAATTTGCATATGTGGATACTGTGCGTATTGCCTCGATATAGCCTCAATTCACAAGCATGGTAAGTAAAGATGGATAGTGGCTAGCAGTGGAATCCAGGACACGCATCATTTTGTCCTATTTGGGACTCGTCAGCTGGATGTACCTGCCACATCTCAGAGTTGATATTCACTTTGGGACTCGAACCCAGTACCTTTCCCTTCAAATGCCATCGCGTAATCCACTCGGCCACTGAGTGGATTATATAGTTGAGAATATGAGTCAATTGAAGCTAGACCACCATGGAAAACCTTGAAACACTGGACAACCGTTACGTCTTATTGTGGGACTCCTCCTCAGCAGTGCACTTTCACGATCCCGCCTCACGAGATTCGAACCCAGGATCTATTTTCAATTAAACAATATGAAAGTTTTGAAATCATTCATTCTTTTATGATTAAAAGCAATCAATCATATCACCCATCTAGTATGAACTCATGAAACAAATACCAGTTTGATTTAGATATATAATTAGGTATTTAGGTATGTACATTAATGAAGATGAATACAATGGAAACATCATTATGATTAATGGCTTTTTTAATTCCTTACTTTAGAATAAAACAAATGCAAAGGTAGGGGGGTAAGAAAAAGAAAAAAACATAAATATCATACTGTAAACATCAACAAAAAATAAATAAACAAAATAAAAAGATCAATAAATCTGTAAACAGTAAATCAATAAGATAGAAATGACAAAAAAAAATTTTCCTCATAGAAACAGAAGTAACACATGTAACAACCAAAAGAAAAAGGGCACATACACACACACACACACAAAACACAATATGTATTTATATACAATTGATTATTGAAAAACAATAAATCATCACATGAGAGTAGAATGAGTATTCAGCTTCAATGATTCTTTGGACAAAACATTATCATCATCATCATCATCATCGACACCGTCGTCATCATCATCATCCGTAGCAGAGGTAACACCATTGACTGTTGTCATAGTAACAGTATTTATGACATTAATATTAAATTTATTAATAATGTAACATTGAAAATGTTGTATTACTTTATCAAGTTTTTTTAAAAATATATCAATTTCATATTGTTTTTGACCAATAGATGAAGCTGCATTAATATAAGGTATATTAGATATAGAACTATGTGAATTAAAACCATCAAATTCATATACATCTAATTTTGTAGAATTTGTCATAGTAGCCGGTAGAATAACCCTATTAAAAAAAAATTAAAAAAATGTTTAATAAATACTACTGAAATGAATAAAGTAATTAAAAATAACATGATGATTATTATCAATTATAAACCATTTAGTATTTATTTGATATATATATATCCATCGGGTGTCCAGACCTAAGCAGGTGGTTTTCTTAGAAGACCACACCTCGATCCTTTGATCTAAAGATCTGATCCACAAGGTAGTGGTGCATCGTAAGGAGATACAGTCCCATGGTAGCCGGTGACCAATAATAAGTTCATACGCCATTTTCCCATCAGGATATTGGAGTCCATATGCACCATTGATTTGGAATGATGGTTTCTCAACTCCCATAGGTGTCTACTAGCTCAGTTAGAGCACCATACAATCGCTTTCCGTCCTCTCAACTTCGTAAATAACAGTAATGCCACGAAAATGCAGTGAGTAGAACTTTCCCGGCAGAGGCTGTATATGCGTGGCCGTGTGAGAGCATTTCGAGAGAGAGAGAGAGTGGGCCTTCCTCACTTTCAGCCGTACCAGGGCATTCGGGGGTTATGAGTTCAATGTAAAATGATTTCTTTAGAATAAAAAATCAGTAGTTTTGTGAAGTAAATTCACATAAACATTTGGTATGAATGTTTATTCATCCTACAGTTTTATGAAATTCGTACGATATATTGATTAGTTAGCAATATGTAAAGAAGTTTATCAAATAACAATAATTTTAATGATAATAGAGAAAACCAAATAATGAAAATACCGTTTAAAAAGAACAAATGAATTCGTGGAATTAAAGTTTTCAACTTGAAAACTAAAAGATAAAAACAAACAATCCATTTTCAAGTCACGCCGATCAATTTTGAACCATGTCATTTATGATTTCTAAATATTAGCCCTAACTATGCAGTCTGTGCACCTAGGAGAACATGACTTACAGCAACAATCAATGATTTCATAAAATAATCGCACGTCTTAGTTCGACTCTCTCTCTCTCTCTCTAGCTTTCTTTCAGCTTACTCTAACACTAAAAAGTAATGGCCATCAAAATAAGTAATGGCTATGCTTAAGTGAAACTTGCCTGAGTGATAGAAAGATCTTACGTCATTTAGTTCAGATTTATGTTAATCTCTCTCACTGATTTTTTGTGGAGGAGGTGTTATTTACGAAATTGAGAGGATGAAAAGCGAATGTCCGGCGCTCCAACCGGGCCAGTGGACATGACGAATTCACCTAGGGGAGTTGGAAAAACCTCATTCCAAACTAATGGTGTACATGGGTTCCAGTATCCTAAGGGAACAAATGACTTGTGAATCAATCTTTCGTCGTTGGCTACCATGGGACTGCATCTGCTTACGTTGTTCCACTGCCTTGTGGATCAGATATTTAGGTCAAAGACTCCGGGTGTGACCTCCTAAAAAAACCACCTGTTTCGGTTTGAGCGCCCAGGCAGATTCGCAGCCCTCACACAAATCAAATGAGATTTATGTGGCGTATATGTATCTGGTGCCCCTTTGCACAAATATTTATGTGTTTAAATAGTAAAAAAATACAACTCTCCTGTAACGATAACCTTAAGCCAATTATTTCTAAATCATATTTCGGCATAACATTTGCTTTGCTGTTAAATACACAAGGTTATTCTACTTTAACTCCGTCTCCGTTAAATATCAAACTTTTCCAAAACTATTGACTTCTTCTTGTGTTACATCGTTAACCGATAGTTGTTGAAGCGTTTAATAGAAAGATAGTAGGATCTGAATGAACCCAATAGGCTTTATCGTATCGATGATTGTTACTAATGAACATTTGTGTTATTGATTAGACAAGTCATTAGTTTGATAGGAGTAAACTGAACTTATTATTGGTGGACTTCATAATCTTATGATTTGACTAAATTGTACAGTTTAAGAAGTTACAATTCATAACACAAAGTCTAATACAATATAACCAGTACTTACATTGTATCTATTTAATTGACAAACATGTTGATAAACAGAACAAAGATGAATTGAGAAAAGAAAAAAAAACAAGTAACCTTGAAAGAATAACAACTAAATAGTACCTTATGCATAACACATTGAACGTGAGTAATGAAACGTGCTATTTTTATGATGAAGGTGATGATGATGAAAGTATCTGACTCATTCATTGATATCTAACCTTTTTAGAGAGAGAGAGAGAGAGACACGCACACACGTTAACCACGAACACCACATCATACGCGAATTCGGAACGTCAGATACAATAAATAAGTAGTTCTAATTTTCTTACAATACAATTTCCTGTCTAATCTCATGTCTTTGTAATTAGTGACAGTACATGTGACCTCAACTTAACCGGTAACACTTTTTTTTAGATTATATAAGCACAGAATGTGAAACCATTACCAAAATAAAACAAAACAAAAGTTTTGTAGCAATAGTCAATTAGAAAATAAACAACTAAGAAAGTTCAGTCAGCCACAACGTAGAACTTCGTACGTACGTATATCAGTTCGAATTGCCATACTACACTAGCACAGAGATTCACTTGTCGATTCAAATCCCATAGTGGTAGAAGTAGTAAAAGTATAAGCAATAATCAGAAAGACTAGGGTTCGGAGATTTTATTGAAGGATTAAACTACAGTGAAATAAATTTGAAAAAAGAAAAAAGATAGGGACATGAAGGATTCAGAAGATTAGAATTTGAGAGAATACAAAGAGTGGATACACCTTCGCCATTGTAAACGACTTCGAACCATGTCATTCAAGGTCTCTAACCATCGGTTGCTATCATCTCGCGAATCCCAACCAGGTAGTAGTCTACACCAACTAACATGGCTCAGTCCACTAGTCAGTGAGTGACCTCATGGATTTGTGCCATGTTTTGATCTGGCCACCCCTAGCTTTCTTCCAACTTACTCCTACACCATAAAACGTTGCATGTCGGGGCAGTCGGTGATTGGACATACGTAACACGTGTCCCAGCCATCTCAACTGATCAAGTTTCACTACTTCATCAATCGATTTGCCATCCATACATAGTACCCGTTTCCTAACAACTACATTACTTACCCGGTGGTCCCAGGATAAACGAGCAATGCGTCGAAGACACCTATGATCGAATACTAGTAGCCTACGAATATCCTCTACTCTTATCGGCCATGTTTCAGTGCAATAAAGTAGGACGGAACGAACTGCTTCACAGTAAACCCGTCCTTTTGTTGCTAGACGGATATCTCGCCTACGCCATAAATGACGCAAGTTAACGAAAACTAGACGAGCCTTCAGTATCCGTGATGAGATTTCGTCACATACCAGACCACAAGGGCTGATGAGACTCCCAAGATAAGTGAAGCGGTCGATATTTTCAACTACCTCACTCCCTATCATTAGTTCAGGCGCCGATGCAACGCAATTCTGAAGTAATATTTTGCAATTCGATGGAGAGAATCGCATCCTGAGCATGTCTGCGTAGTTGCTTATAGTGGTCAGCGTCTCCACCAAATAAAACTATGTTGTCAGCGTATTCTAAGTTAACAAGTGAGCCTCCCGGTAAAAGTTCAACTCCTGGAGATTTAGATGATGAAAGTGTTATTTCTAATAGTATGTCAACGACAAAGTTAAACAAGAAAGTTCATAGTAATCGTCTACAAGTCAGTTTAATCATGACAATTATATACATATACATATACAACAATGATTTTACTTACCTTACACCCGAACATCCTTGAGTAAAGAGATTAGCACCGATCTGTGTTAAATGATGAAAAATCTCTTTCCTCTGATCATCCTTTACAATTTTATTTCTTTCAATGTTTTGAATAGTCATTGTTTTAGGAAGAAGATTTTCTAAACTTAATGCTAATGAAATAGGATTAGAAGTAGTATCTAATAATCTTAAATTAAATTTTTCACTTAATTGTTTTAAACCATCATGTAATCGTTTAAAACATATCGATTGACGTTGAATTAAATCATTCCAACCTTTATTACCAAGATAAAGTAATGTAGCAAAAGTATCCAAAGTTGGTGATCCTGAAGCTCGACCTATTTATATGTAGGCAGAAAAAATTATAATGATGAACAATGAAATGGAAGATAAGACAAGACTATGCACGTATTATGTGAATTATACTAACGCTGGGTGTATATTAGCAAGTTGAGTTTGCAAATCGATTCATGAAGCTGTGAACTATTTACTGAAAAAAAAGGTTGTAACATGTGTCGTGAATACTCATTCATCATCATCTGCTATGACGTGCGGCGGGATTAAAATTTATGGACAAGCCAATCAGAAACTTTCGCGGGTTTTCAAGGTCACGGCGGTAAGTTCGGTACCTGATGCTTACGTACGATCGGTTTACAGTGGATTTTAGAGAACACGTGATAATTCAGCGTCTACAAGAGAAGGCATTTTATTAGAAGTTTCTATACTTGTTACTGTGATACTCAAATGACCTTTTTTGCTTGATCACCATTAAAGTTAAGACCCTAACACTAACCCTAACCCTAACATTTCCAACGAGTTAGGAACCGACAAGCGCCAACATTAAGAATTTTCGGGACCTTATCATGGCTCCAGAGGCCAACTACTATGGAGCCATATGGATGAGTTCCTGTACCGTATGCACTATGATTTTAGAACTTCTGAAACTATATCCGACCTTGAGAAGTTTTTGAGCCATGTAAAAGAATAGTATCCGCTTTAATTTTCCAGTTTTGTATAATATATTTTTACTGTATGCTGTCTTCTGATTGGCTAATATTTCTCAAGGTCATTTAAGATTCGTTCAAAGGTCGTCCATAAAGTTTAGTCTCGCCTGACGTGCTAGTCAGTTGAGAGGAGATTGACAACTTTCAGATAAAGAAATAGTGTCAGTCAATGAAATCAGTTTGCATTGTTTTTCGTTTGTTTATTTACTTACTACCATTTATGGTATTCTCTTCTTTTCTATACTTTTCATCTTATGAATCTCTTCTTTGTGAACTAACGTAGCTAACAACGGACGACTTGTGTCCCAAATACTATACATTGGTTATAATTAGAGGGATTTGTTTATTAACTAACTGTCTGCAGAAATTGTAAGTGGAATGTAGATTGGATTAAGGCATGTTCCGTGCAGGATTGTGATGGGGCACACTGATTGGATAGTTCTTAAACAATCAGCGCTGGAGGACACATGGAGAAGATTCTAGAATCTTCTTATATGAAGTTTATAAACATACTAGCGTTTTCCTTATTATGATTCGTACTTTCATTTAACTTTGTTCATTTGTAATATGATTGCGTTCCTGTTCAATCATGTTCTGATTTCGGGACACATCACGTGAAGTAGTTCCCAAGACTGCTAAGTAAGAACAGTAACTACGTCGTAATAAGAGCATTCAGAACATAAATAGAATTCATAAGCATGGTAAGCAAAGATGGATAGTGGCTAGCAGTTACAGTCCTAAAAAATCAATGGAAAGATTCAAACAAATAATACTAAGTGAATTTAAACTTTACCCCATTGCGCAAGCAAGTGGCTATCAGGACTCAGTGGCTGAGTGGATAACGCGATGGCGTTTGAAGCGAAAGGTACTGTGGGTTCGAGTCCCGGAGTGAACATCAACTCTGCGATGCAGATACATCCAGCTGACGAATCCCAAATAGGACGAAACGCGCGTCAAACTGAAATCCACTGCTAGCCATTATCCATCTTTACTTACCATGCTTGTGAATTGAGGCTATATCGAGGCAATACGCACAGTATCCACATATGCCAATTAGAGACTGACCAGTTGCAGTCCTAACACATTAATGGGAAGATTCAAACAAACAATACTAAATGAATATAAATAAAATTGTATAATCGACCATTTGAACTATGGTGAAATGTAGATTCAAAAACTTTTAACTCAATTAATGATTCAGGTAACTAGTTTCATTCTTTTTTCAAAAAAAAAAGGAACAGTCCCCTTTGATCTGTGCCGAATAATGATGGATGAACTTTCACTAAGTTAATTTATGTGACTAGGCTAACAAGAACGTTTTAATGGACTACTAGAAGAATCAATCAACACTCGTATGATTTTGAGATGGTTAAGAAGATTTGTAGCTCAGGTGGGTGATTTTGATGAAAGCTCCACGACCAAACCATCTAGTTCAGAGAACAAACCTACATCAGAATCAGTCAACAAAATAAATATGTTGACTTGCACATGTTGATATGATTTCAAAGATCTAGATTATCAGGAAACTGATGCGATAAATTTGAAAATAGTATAAAGACATACGAAAAATTAATCAAGAACATGATTATATTACCTGGATAAAGTTTAGCGACAAAATCAACTAAATCGTTACAAAATCCAGCAATTACAGCTCCACCAACTGGTACCATTAAATTTTTATCCGTACTTTGGACATACAATAAGTCAATGGGTTGATTATTTGAATCTAAGAAATAATAAATATGAAAGTGATTTGTTGCTGTTGAAGGCGGATTGTAAGGAGAGTGACTAATGTGCTAAACTCAACCCATTTAGTTAATAATGATGAACCGATTAACTTTTAATAAGTGATAAAACAATTACAAAAAAAACTAATTTCAAAGGAGTTGTGTTATGTGAGCTGGATGGTTTAATCATGAAGCTCTCATTTCCCCCAATGAACAACGCCATTAGTACAAAACATCAAAGAGAACTGTAATTGGAATTCCTCTACAATCGACTAATAGCTTGTTTTGGTTGACCTGGAATTTTGCTGGACTTTGTTTGTAATTGTGTGACTGTAGTTTGGATGATTACTTTGATTGTTTCCTTCCCTGATGTGATCTCTGGTCTTTTAGTTGCTAATCCATCTTTTAATGGCTGATAGATTGGGTTGACTTCACTAAGCCTATTGACTGATGCCTTGCCGGAGTGCCGAGCATTAAAAGTTGTTCACATGCATTAATACAACTATCTACATCAATTTACGTTAAGTCGTGGCACTTAACAACTGACTGGTTTTCATGTAGACATTGAGGGTGAAGGATCGGACTTTGTCAAATATAATATTCTTCACAGTTTCTCTGATTTGTCATGACTGTTCGTTCCTGAATCCTTTGGCTTGCATAATATTGACTGCAACAGTTTTGTTGGCTCATTTTATTTATTTGAACATATACATATTGGTACAAGGGGGCACCAGATATATATGCGCCGCAAAAATTGCCTTTTCACTTTAACTGTTAGAGGGCTATTATAATGCCCGGGTGCCCAGACAGAAGCAGGTGGTTTTCTTAGGAGGCCACACCCCGAGCCTGATCCATAAGGCAGTGAAGCATCGTGAGGATATGCAGTCCTATGGTAGCCGGTGATCAACGATTGGTTCATACGCTATTTGTTCACTCAGGATAATGGAGCTTATATGAACTATTGGTTCAGGATCAAGGTTTTCCAACCCCCATAGGTGGACTCGCCGTGTCCACTGGCCCGCATGGAGCGCCGTACATTCGCTTTTCGTCCTCTCACTTTCGTGAACAACACCCCCGCCAAGAGAAGGCAGTGAGTAGGACTTCCCTGGCAGAGGCTGTATACGCGTGGCCGTGTGAGAGCATTTCGAGAGAGCGGCGGGCCCTTCCCACTTTCAGCCGTACCAGGGCATTTGGGGGCTCCGCTAAATATTTCCTAATACAAATCAGTCAGTCAGCTACAACGTAGAATCAGGCAAATATATGCATCGATCCAAGCTGCCACGCCTCATTAGCACAACAAGGCAGTGAGTAGGACTTCCCTGGCAGAGGCTGTATACGCGTGGCCGTGTGAGAGCATTTCGAGAGAGGGGCGAGCCCTTCCCACTTTCTCGGTCGTACCAGGGCATGTATCCAGGACAATTTGTAATTCTGCCGCCTTCCGTCAGATGGAAAACAGCACCGATGAATAAGCTGACTGGTCACTAAAAACATATTAACACTGTTACATAGTGGTATGGTCATTGACAAGAGCTTCGTTGCTTTCAGTTATATCTCTTTATAATCCATTTTTTTGGAATTCAAGAAAACAAAATAGCTAAACTAGGAAAAATTACAATGAACAAACTTGATCATTATAACAATGTGACAATTAACAGCCACTGTGGGATTTGAATCGATAACTGCATCTGTGTGCTAATGTGATATGGCAACTCGAACTGATTTACGTACGTACGTACGAAGTTCTATGTTGTGACTGACTGACTGACTTAAAATGCATGTTTATCAATGTTGCCGTTTGAAACATTCATTTTTACTTTTAGAAAAATTAGCATGCTTTTATGCTACATACATATAGTATTAGTCTACAAGACGTAGGATTCAGAAGCTTTCGATCTAATACACTTCAACAACATACTGAGTAACAGAGAGAAAAAAAATTGCTAACCGTTGGAAGAAAATGCACTCGAGTTACCCTACATTATACAGATATTGAAGTGCATTGTACCAAAATATAATTTAACAAAATCAATATAAGTAACACCCACTACTATCAAAAAACACACATTCATACATACATGATTGAACATGTGAAATCTAGATCATGGATGCCATTAAACTATACAGATACAACTGATAATAAATATTTCATAGGGGATAAAGAAAAAAAGTGAATATCATGTGAATAAGATGTTTAAAATACTGAAAATTAATAATTCATTGTTTTAATAATTGTATGATTTATATAAATAGATGAACGACAACATGGAAACAAAGAATTTTATGTGTGCTTAACGTCATTTATATGACCGTCTTCTCTCAATACCAGGAAAAGTTTTCAACAGGGTATTGTTAAACAGAATGAGGCACTCCGTAGACGCCCAACTTCGAGACCAACATGCTGGAGGTAAAGACCGGTGTTAGGCAAGGTTGCTTACTCTCATTCTTTCTCTTTCACCTGGTGATAGACTGGATCATGAAGACGTCAACATTTAGAGGGAAGCACGGGATACAGTGGACAGCTAGGATGTAGCTGGACGATGATCTGGCTCTTCTATCACACACGCAACAACAAATGCAGGAGAAAACGACCAGTGTAGCAGCAGCCTCAGCAGTAGTAGGTCTCAATATAAACAAAGAGAAAAGCAAGACATTTCGATACAACACAACATGTGCCAATCGAATTACACTTGACGAAGAAGCTTTGGAGGATGTGAAAACCTTTACATATCTGGGCAACATCATTGATGGACACGGTGGATGAGATGCAGATGTGAGGGCGCGGACCGGCAAGGTAAGACCAGCATCTTTACAACTGAAGAATATCTGAAACTCAAAACAATTGTCAGTCAACACCAAAATCAGAATTTTCAATACCATTGTCAAGTCAGTTCTACTGTATGGGGCGGAGACGTGGAAAACTACGAAAGCCATCATCCAGAAGATATAAGTGTTTATTAACAGTTGTCTACACAAAATACTTCGGATCCATTGGCTAGTCACTATCAACAACAACCTACTGCAGGGAGAACAAACCAGATTCCAGTGAAGGAAGAAATCAGGAAGGAGCGCTGGAAGTGGATAGGACACACATTGAGGAAGGCACCCAACTGCGTCACAAGACAAGTCCTCACATGGAATCCTGAAGGTCAAAGGGAAGGAGGAAGACCAAAGAACACATTACGCCGAGTAATGGAGACAGACATGAGAAGAATGAACAAAAACTGGGTAGAACTAGAAAGGAATACTCAGGACAGAGTGGGTTGGAGAATGCTGGTCGGCGGCCTATGCCCCATTGAGAGTAACAGGCGTAAGTAATTAAGTATATGATTCTGTTCGTTTACTTCTTTATTAATCATATATTGTGTATGGATTATTAATTTGATTAATTTTTATAAGTAAAACAATAAATCAACTTACTTGATTGGTTTAAATTATGTTCAATGATCAATTTTCCAGCTGATTCAATTGTACGCATACATCTAGGTGATTGTACACCATAAGCATTATTGATTAAATGTGATACACCATATTTAATGCATAATTTAGTAATTGCATGTAATCTACAATTGAAAGGGGGGGAGTCATTTTTTACGAAAAAAAAGGCACATAACACTTTCCAGTTGAGGAAAAAGTAACTTAACATATTGAAGATAGTTTAGTGAAGAGGATTATGTATTCGACTATTTCATTTAATTAAACAATATTCTTAGTTTAATTGGAATCTCGCGAAGCAGGATCGTGGATGTACACGGCTTAGTTGTTCCACACTAGGATCAAACAGTTGTCGAGTGCTTCCAGGTTTTTCATGATGGTTTAGCTTAGATCCATTCATCAATTCAACTATTAAATTTATTTATCATAAATAACAGTCTATAATAAAGTAGAACGGTATTGTATCAGTCAAACGAAAGTTATTATCACTAATTAAGGCTTTTAAACATCCAATATAATAGTGTATAATGTAATGAAGAGATATTACGTAATAGAATGAGTATTATATCATAGTAAATTGCTCATAAAAAATCATACATCAAAAGAATGTTATTCAACGAATCAAAGGTGATGATTGTTTAATTGATGAATATGAAGAATAGAATGATGAAATGTTGTTTGTTATAAGAGAGTTAACTAGTAACTATATGAATGTAAAATTTAGATTATGGTAAAAGAAGAGAGTAAACATGTTATTTTGACATAAACAGATTAGGCTTCAGTAAGTTACAACGTGGAACTTTGTACGTACGTACATCAGTTCAAGTTGCATACTACACTAACACAGAGATTCACTTGTCGATTCAAATCCCATAGTGGTAGAAGTAGTAAAAGTATAAGCAATAATCAGAAAGACTAGGGTTCGGAGATTTTATTGAAGGATTAAACTACAGTGAAATAAATTTGAAAAGATAAAAAAGATAGGGACATGAAGAATTCAGAGGATTAGAATTTGGGAGAACACAAAGAGTGGATACACCTTCGCCATTGTAAACGACTTCGAACCATGTCGTTCAAGATCCCAAACTATCGATTGCTATCATCTCGCGAATCCCAAACAGCTAGTCTACACCTGCAAAAATGGCTCAGTCCACTAGTCAGTGACTTTATGGATTTGTGCCACGTTTTGATCTGGCCACCCCTAGCTTTCTTCCAACTTACTCCTACACCATAAAACATTGCATGTCGGGGCAGTCGGTGATTGGACATACGTAACACGTGTCCCAGCCATCTCAACTGATCAAGTTTCACTACTTCATCAATCGATTTGCCATTCTTACATAGTACCCGTTTCCTAACAACTGCATTACTTACTCGGTGGTCAGAGGATAAACGATCAACGCTTCGAAGACACCTATGATCGAATACCAGCAGCCTATGAATATCCTTTACTCTTATCGGCCATGTTTCACTGCCATAAAGTAGGGCAGACCGAACTGCTGCGCAGTAAACCCGCCCATTGGTTGGCAAACGAATATCTCGCTTACTACTGGATATTTTTATGATTGTTTGGAAATGTACTATGCCCCAAAAGGTCGACTTTAATCTGCCACAAAATTGGTTACTTTTGTACTCTTAATTTAAATTTGTGCAGCTGAACTCAGAGTCATGAATCCTACATTTTCAATGAATGATTTTCAAGGATATCATAAAAATCTTATAAATACTCACGTGTTTCCCCATCCTATAGTTTGTTAAAGTACTATTTTGCTTAAGAGTTGGGGGTTGATTTAAGAACAAGTAGACGCGGATTATAATTTTCGTTGAAGATTATCTTTTAGTTGTATACACCCACATACTATACTGTTTTGCTACGAATTACTTAGCCAAAGGTTAGTCATAAACAAGACATCTCAATGATACCTATCGATGGTTAGAGACCTTGAATGACATGGCTCAAAATCGTTTACAATGGCGAAGGTGCATCCACTCTTTATGTTCTCCCAAATTGTAATCTTCTAAATTCTTCAAGTGCCTATCCCTTTTCTCCTTCCAAATTTATTTCACTGGATTATACTTCTTCAATAACATCTTCAAACCCTAATCTTTCTGATTACTGCTTATACTCTTACTACTTCTACAACTATGGGATTTGAATCGACAACTACATCTCTGTGCTAATGAGGTATGGCAACTCGAACGGATGTACGTACGTACGAGGTTCTAAGCTGTGATTGACTGACTGAAAGGACTTGATGATGTAGGTTTAAAACAAAAATTCCATTTTTGAACTGCAAAAGTTTTCGCAAAACTATCCGTTTATTTATTTCACATAAAAAGGTACACACTGAACCAAACCTAATGATACTACATGATTGACTGAATGAAATGTAAATGGAATGTTTACATAAATTAAGCAGATAATTGAGTATTAACGGTGCACTAAATCAAACATCAACTTACTTATCTGGAACTCTAGGTGCAAAACAATTTGTAGTTGTAAAAATGCATACAATATCATCAGATGTAGAATTTTCTATAAACTTATCATCTATATTATAAGCTTTTGCTGCATTTGGCCAATGATCTAACAAATATTTAGCAGGATTCTTTAATGCTACCTCTAAAGCATCAAGATTTGAACAGAGTTGATCATTTGAAGCATCTGAGACTAATTCAATAGGGATAGGTATTAATCCTGAAGTGAAGGCAAAAATAAGAAAAATACATATCTTTCGAAAAATGCAATATGATGTATTGAGTAAAACTAGAAAAACTGCCCGATGTCTCAATATGGAATGATAAGTTAGCTGAAAATGTGATGAGATGATAATTAAATGAATTAATAACAAAATAGACCTGCCTGAATCAATCTGGTTGCGCTATAAATAATGTATGAGTTGTAAGTACTATTATTTCGCTGAATGCCCTGGTAAGACCGAGAGTGGGGAGAGTCAGCTCTCCCTCTCCAAATGCTTTCATATGGCCACGCGTATATAACCTCTGTCAGGGAATTCCTACTCACTACCTTCTCGTGGCATTAATGTTGTTTACGAAATTGAAAGGACGAAAAGTGGATGTACGGCCCTTTAACCGGGTTAGTGGACATGAAAACTCCACCTAGGGGATTTGGAAAACCCTGATTGCAAGCCAATAAAGCACATGAGCTCCAGTATCCTCAGGGAACAAACGGCGTATGAACCAGACGTTGGTCACTGTCTACTATGGGACGGTATCTCCTCACGATGCTCCGATGCCTTGTGGATCAGACCTTCAGGTCAAAGGCTACGGGTGTAGCCCCCAAGAAAACCACCTGCTTCAGTTTGGGCACCTAGGCAGTAACACAGCCCTCACACAAATCAAATGAGATTTGTGCGGCGCATATATATCTGGTGCTTGCTTGTACCAATATTTATGTGTTTAAATAAATAAATTATCTTCTGATTAGGATTTTTAGGTAATTCATAGTTCTTTATCTAGTTCGATTGGTTAATGGGGTAAAGAGTATACATAGTAGCTAAACTGAGCCTTGAGAAACAACATTGTAATAAATAAATCTGTTTATAATTTAATGTTGACGTAAGCACTTTGCATTTGTGTACCAAATCAATATAGACTTTAAATTTAAGAATTATTACAGAACCTTGTTCAATACCAACAAAGCACCAACAAAAATCTTCTGTAATTTTGAGGAGAGATAAATCATACCATCAAATGACAAAAGATGATCACGGGACTTTGTGGATTGATAGCATTTTTCAAAATGAGCACTGTTTATAATTTTTGAACCACCTTCTACTTTAAGGAAGACGGTCAGACGACGGCCGTGGACAAACTCCATCAAATAACGAAAGTTCACGACTTTATGAGCAAATTGTTATTGTCAGTGTTTAATCTAAGCTTAACCTCAGGTTCGCTCATCAACTGGTTTTATATTGTTTGAACAATGATGCAAAAATATCTACGAAGAAATATTGATGCATTTTTTTCTTTTATTGACCATTTTTAACAACCCTAGAGTAGAACAGACTGCACTCCTATCTACCATACTTGGTCTCTAATAGGTAAAAAGGTGCGTATGTGTCTTACAAGAAAAACTTTTAAAGGGAAATCTCATTGCATAAGGATACTGAAGAATATATCCCATGTATTGCATAAACCTATGGTACTTGACGTGTAATATGTCTTTGAGCTTAACATAAGAACGAAATTGATTTTTCGACTTTTCTAAGTATCGAACTATTGTTTATTTACTCTGGAATGAGAAAGCCTATTTATCCATCTTTCATCAACATCTCTTTGATATGGTTATAATTTCTTCTTATTATGACCCAACTATTCCTATTGCTTAGTATACTTGGACACTAATTCACTCGACAAGTCCCCAAATCAGAACATGGTTGAACAGGGAAGAAATTATATTTCAAATAACAACGGTAAATAGAAGAAGCGCAATAAGAAATACATTAGTATATTTATAGTTTTTACATGAGAAGAGTCTTCTCCAAGCACCGTCTAGCTTTGATTGGATAAGAATTAGCCAATCAGCGTGCACCAGCACAATCATGCATAGAATATGCTTTAGTCCTATCTATGTCCCGCTAAGATATATATTTCACAAAAACCAATTTACATATTAGTTAGTCTCCAGCGTTTAGAAGACTGAGCTGTTGTTGTAGCATACAATTAATGGTACATACAAAGGGCCAAATTCGATTTTGCTTTATTTATAGATGTTTATGTTACCCTTTAGTAGATTCTTGATTTTATTTATTCAAACAAGGTATCACCAGATATATATGCGTCTCACAAATCTCATTTGATTTGTGTGAGGGTCGTGATACTGCGCAGGTGCCCAAACCGAAGCACGTGGTTTTCTTAGGGGGTAACACACGGAGCCTTTGACCTAAAGGTCTAGTCCACAAGGCAGTGGAGCATCTTAAGGAGATGCAGTCACATGGTAGCCGGTGATCAACGATTGATTTATACGCCATTTGTTCCCTCAGGATCCCGGAGCCCATGTACACCAGTGGTTTGGAATCAGGGTTTCCGAACTCCCCTAGGTGAAATTTCCGTGTCCACCAACCCGGTTAAAGCGCCGGACATTCGCTTCTCGTCTTCTCAATTTCGTAAACAACATTAATGCCACGAGAAGGCAGTGAGTAGGACTTCCCTGGCAGAGGCTATATATTCGCGTGGCCGTGTGAGAGCATTTCGAGAGGGGGCGGACTCTCTCCACTCTCGGCCGTACCAGGGCATTCGGGGGCAGTAGACTCTTGAACACTCACATATATCAAAGGTTAACAAATGATTCTATGAATTGGAATGTACTCTACAATAATTTCACATAAGGATGTCCCCTCCCCATCAGTTTACTAAAATATTTAAAGATCTATTTCGAAATAAATTATTTGTGACGTTCCACACCGTCGATGAGATAATGAGACAGGATTCCCTATTTTTGCTATTTCTCAATAACTTCCCCACTGCGAATATCTTCGAAATTGTACGAATATAGACTAGATGGATAGTAGACTTTATCACGTTGAAACTTCCTAGACCTTAATATAAATCCAATATTATTTTATTGCAAGATGGAGTTAAATCAATTAAGGATTACCACTTGTAAATATAATAACGCGCCTTCCATTATAATTCAAACCAAACGCGCTTTGTCAAGATTGATAATAATAAATTGGTAAAGCGCTGGAACAATTGTTCCAGCCAGTATAGCTCGATTGGTTCATCACGATAGGCAAGCCCGATCACCACGTCAAGGTAGCGGCAAAGGTCGGGATAATAATAACATTTCTGATTACATAAAGGAAATACTTACTAACTGAATCAATAATCAATATCCAGATATAAACACCAGGTTTATATGTATATACCTACAGGTCTCTTTTTAATTGACGAGTGAAATAATAAACCTTATTGAAAGTACAACATCAATCTATGGAATTCATATGCTACCAAATTAGTATCAAACGGAGGGGGGATGATTGTAGAATGCATAACTCATGACTACAAAACTAAATTTAAACAATTAGAAGTAAAATAAGAAAGTAATTTGATTTTTGTTCTTACAAACCAGAAATAAAAGAAATACAAATAAAGAGTACTTTATATTTATCCCATAGAATATTAACTGGATAAAAATGAATACAAATGCTCTGGTACGGTTGAGAGTGGGGAGAGTCTATTCTCTCTCTCCAAATGCTCTCATATGGCCACGTGTATATAGCCTCTGACAGGGAAGTCCTACTCACTGCCTTCTCGTGGCACCGGTGTTGTTCACAAAATTGAGAAAACGAAAAGCGAATGTACGGCGCTTTAACCGGGTTGGTGGACACGAAAAGTCCACCTAGGGGAGTTGGGAAACCCTGATTCATAAATCAATGGTGCACATCAGCTCCAGTATCCTGAAGGGACAAATGGCGTATGAATGAATCGTTGGTCACCGGCTACCATGGGACTGAATCTCCTCACGATGCTCCACTGCCTTGTGGATCAGACATTTAGGCCGAAGGCTCGGGGTGTGGTTCCCTAAGAAAACCACCTGTTTCGGTTTAGGCACCCGGGCAGTATCACAGCCCTCACACAAATCGAATGATTTGTGTGGCGCACATGTATCTGGTACCCCTTTGTACCAATATTAATGTGTTCAAATAAATAAATAAATAAATTTCTAGTGAGGTGTAACTGGTAGAGTTCACATTGTATCATAAGTAAAGTAAAGTTAGCTAGATACCAATGACATTGGATGATATACCATATTGTAACTTAATTGAAATTGGAGATGTGAACTACTATATTTCAAAACAATAGTTTAAATGTAATAAATTTACTGAGAAATATGATAGTTCTCAGCTTGACCCCTGTAGAATCATGGATAAGCATTGCCAAGAAGTCTCGTCATCGAGAAACTTTACTTGAAAACGAAACTCAAGCAAAACGCATAATCATTATATAACCCTCTATGACTTAAGAAAACTAATTTATGCACCTATTTAAAGCTGATCAGTGCAGAGGGGACCAATATTTTTTAGTAGACCTCTAATAGAGAAACAATAAGGAACGTTGTGTGTTCTGACAAGAACTCGTAACAAACGCTCACACGGTTATCGATAACGCTATGCAACAACATTTGCTTGATACAGTTTTTTAAACAATATCAAAATAAACACTATTATGATGAATAGGTCAGTGAAAGTACGTTATACTGTGTGATTAATCATGTGGAAAATGTTGCTGTTAAGATAGATGACTTTCTATGAGATATCTTGCGATTTACTGAGTAGAAAGTCAATTATGATTTGTTGAAATTCGACAGATACATTATCTGATTCTACCGACAGTTACTAGTCAGTCAGATACAACGTAGAACTTCATACGTACGTACGTACATCAGTTCGAGTTGCCATACCACAATAGCACACTGATGCAGTTGTCGATTCAAAACCCATAGTGGTAGAAGTGGTAAGAGTATAAGCATTAATGTGAAACATTAGGGTTTGAAGATGTCATTCAAGGAGTATAATACAGTGAAATAAATTTGGAAAGAGAAAAAAGATAGGTACTTGAAGAATTCAGAAGATTATAATTCGGTAGAACACAAAGAGTGGATGCACCTTCGCCGTTGCAAACGATTTTGAGCCATGTCATTCAATGTCTCTAACCATCGATTGCTATCATCTCGCGAATCCCAACCAGGTAGTCTACACCTACCAGTACGGCTCAGTCCAACTGTCAGTGACCGACAGTTATTAACAAATGTATCAAATCTTCAAAATTATTCAGTTTATTATACTAACCTGCAGCCAACATACATTTAAAACACGACTTTTGATCAATACGAGACCATAATACAAAGTTAGCTCGGAGTGGACGACGTCTCTTCATAGCCAGTAAACATAATGTTAACGACATTCCAGTAGCCATTGGTACAAGAAAGCATACAGATGTACTTGGTGATCCTTTAATAATCAAGGAGAAAGTAGACAGTCCATTTATTTATATAATAATATATTACTATTATAAAGTAAAAAGAAAAACATTTGAAACAAATATTTTCATTATTAAGTGATCTTACGAAAAAAAAATTAGATTCAGAACCAGCCACTTTGTAATTGTTTCACACTCCTGGCAGAAGCTAAATACGCGTGGCCATGTGAGAGCATTTCGAGAGCGAAAGCGGACTCTTCCCACTCTCGGCCGTACCAGGGCATTTGGGGGCCGCCTAAAAGTAGTATGGATATTCAACTCATTTTTAAGTCGACTAATCATGAATTCTAGGTGATCGAATTGTATTATTAATATTACTATTCACATTATTATTTGTTTATTTATTCAAACACACAAAAATTGTTACAAGGAGGCACCAAATAGATATGCGCCACATAAATCATTCAATTTATGCGAGGGCTGGGATATTGCTTGGGTGCCCAAACTGAAGCAGGTGGTTTTCTTAGGGGACCACACCCCGAGCCTTTGATCTAAAGATCTAATCCACAAGGCAGTGGAGCATCGTAAGGAGATGCAGTCACATGGTAGCCGGTGATCAACGATTGGTTCATACGCTATTTGTTCCCTCAGGATATTGGAGCTCATGTGCACCATTGGTTTGGAATCAGGGTTTTCCAACTCCCCGAGGTGGACCTTCCGTGTCCACCAACCCGGTTAAAGCGCCGGACATTCGCTTTTCGTCCTCTCAATTTCCTAATCAACACCCGTGGTGCGAGAAGGCAGTGAGTAGGACTTCCCTGTCAGAGGCTATATACACGTGGCCATGTGAGAGCATTTGGAGAGGGAGAGCTGACTCTCCTTACTCTCGGTCTTACCAGGGCATTCAGGCCATTATTATTCACAAAAAATTAGCAACTTATTTTGAAATTTTAATAGAAAATTATGAATCAAGAATAGTTAGACCCTAACAAAAATGTGCACTAAATATTAAACAATATTTGACGATGACAATAACTGGTGAATATTAAGTAGCATTTGACAGTGGTCATTCATTGAGATTCATATTACTCAAATGACTGTTGGATATTCAACAATAATGACCATAGTTTTGCTTCTACAACAAAACTTCTCTCCATGTTAGGAACGAAAGAGTGATTGGGATAAAATTTAAGGTTCTTAAGAAATAGTAGTTAAGAAAGCATTTTCTTTTAAGTTAGTTTTTATCGCAGATCAACACCAGCTGCAAAACCACCAAAAATGGAACATCGGTTTGTCTTAGTTTGTCCCCCGTCCCAGAATGCCCTGCTACTTCTCACAAAGTGCTCTTACATAGTCGTCTTTGCAAACTTACCCAAGTAAATCCTACTCACTACACTTAGGTAATGAGAATGCTGTTATGAAATTGAGGGAAAAAAGGATCTTTGGCCCTTACATCAGCTAAATGGACACGAAGAGTCTACCTAAGGGATATAATCATTAGGATCTCGAGGAGACAAACTTACTTTGATCACTGCTGATATGAGAATGGATCTTCAGAAGTTGTTCCACTCCTGTGCCTTTGGAATGGGACCTCTAAAGTAAGCAGTGGGGAAGTGGTCCCCTTAAAAAAGCTATCTGCTTCAACATCGGTGCTCTGGTAGTATTCCGGCACATACAGATAAAATGGTGATTAGAGAAAAAAATTTTACCATTTATGGAAATTAAGTGTTAGGGCCATGAAAGTACGATGGCCTGCATGTGTCTCATCTTGCAAAGAGTTCAAGTGTGAAAAGATGGATTCCTAGCATCTCTGAAGTGTATAACTCATTAATTTTCGCTTCTCTCGAACTAAAGCATCTGACTGGTTAACAATGTATTAATATCAACAAGTAAAAGATACACACACAGTTATTAAACATAAATTCATTGACTAAGAATTCATGAATCTCAAGTAATAATTAATTTTAGGACAGTAAGTCAAATCTCAAACATTATTACAGTTCAACAGTACAAATGGTGATTTTCGCAATTATATACAACTTTCATTTTCCATTTACCTGATTTTCTCAACCAATCAAGTAACAATTGATTAGTTAGTCGGCAAATAAGACTTGAACCAGGAGCTTTTGGTTGAATAGCAGCTATATCACCAGAACGGCCAATACCGTGGGTAAACCTATATTTTAAGAAATAATCTTAATATTAGCTATATAAGCAAATCCAACATGTGAACACCTATTAGGAATGAAAGAGATATGAAGCGGTTTGTAAATTTATACCGTCAGAAAATATAGTGTAATTGTAAACTATCTGTACTTTATTATCCACAGTTATTTATAGAGATTGATTATGAATAAAGTGGTCTTGAGTGTTGTTAGAGGTATGAGGGCAGTTATCACTTCCCGGTTGCCCACACCGTGGAAGGGTTCTTGTAAAGGTACCTGAAAACGAAATTGGGTTAGAAGTGGTCTTAATGACCTGAGAGCGTGACCGCAGTGCCCAAGGGACAACTGCTTGAGGTCGGTCACACACGACCTTTTTGTGGGTAGTTTTTGTGTTAGCTCCGTTCTTCAGAGGACCTTACCGCCGAAGACGGATATCCGTGGGATAAGGCGAGGTGTGTATTGTTAGGGTCGACCTTTTCTAACCCCATCCATCCTTGTGGGAAGGCAGCATCGCTGTCATGCTGGTTGTCAGAAGGAAACACTTTACTGCTGTCACACCTCTGTACAGTCAGCAGTACGACTTCGCCTTCAGACCTTGGGTTTGCTGCTTTTAGTCTCACCGCTCTTTAACCGACCTGTCTGGCATGGTAGGGCCTTGAGGAACGATTGTTCCAGCCAGTATAGCTCGATTGATTCATCACGATAGGCAAGCCCGACCACCACGTCAAGGTAGCAGCAACGGTCGGTCGGATTAATTAACTGGGATAAATTATCGTCACTATGAACCAACGCACGTCGCCTTCGAATGTCAGCGATTCTTCGGAGACAAAGATGGCTGAACCCTCTGTATCGGAAACTTAGACTCAAAATGACCACATCGAGATCAGCTACCGCTGACGTGGTTGTTTACATGACTTCTACTCCTTTTGGAATACCTATGTGAATTCAGATCATGCGCTTGTTTGTGCTAATATTTCAGTGGCTAACAATTTCATCGTCCTAAACGGATAGATGTCAGCAGATTGGCTACATATTCTGTTGCAACTAAGTGTCAAGCCAAGCTAGGTTCAAGACTAGCTGTCAACCTACCGAAAAGTATAGATGAACATTGCCCTCAAATGCCCTCGTACGATCGAGAGTGGGAAGAGTCAGCTCTCTCTCCAAATGCTCTCACATGGCCACATGCATACAACCACTGTCAGAGAAGCCCTACTCACTACCTCGAGGCGGGAGTGTTGTTTACGAGATTGGCGAGACGGAAAGAGAATACCCGGCGCTTTAACCGGTTTGGTGGACACGGGAGGTCCACCTAGGGGAGTTGGAAAATCCTGATTCCAAACCAATGGTGCACATGAGCTTCAGCATCCTGAACGAACAAATGGCGTATGGACCAATCGATGGCCACCGGCTACCATGGGATTGCATCTCCTCATAATGCTCCACTACCATGTGGATCAGACCTTTAGGTCAAAGGCTTCGGGTATAGCCCCTTAAGAAAACCACCTGCTTCAGTTTGGGCACCTGAGCAGTATCACAGCCTTCACACAAATCGAATGAGATTTGTGCGGCGCATATGTATCTGGTACCCCCTTGTACTAATATTTATGTGTATAAATAAATAAAAAAAATGAACTCTACATTTGAGAATGAAAACCAGAACATACTTCTAGTCAGTTGATTAGAAAACAGTTAAAACATAAGTTTCATACATTATTTTAGAAAACACTAATTATTACAACTTGCAATGGGGGGAAATTAAAAGTAGTTTGACGTGAATGAATCTTCTTGTTTTAATTATTGATGACCTAAACAACTTCAAGCAATTCTTGTGGTAATGGGTTTTCTGGATGTTTATTTTCAAAATGTTGTTTATATGTTTTTACATCAGGTACTTGTGTTTTACACACAGGACAAGTATGATGAAGTGCTTTAGCAGCAGATTTTTTGAATCAACAGCATTTCTCTGTTGACTTTGTATCTTTTGTTGACCACGTGCCATATTTTAAAACTGAAGACTGAAGATTAATACAGTTATTGATGGAGTGATATGGATGTTGGGTACAAGTATCTAAGTAGTGAAGGAATGTTAATTAATAAGGCCACGAATATGCATTAGCTGATATGACTGATACATATCAAAAAACCACTTCGCCTTGATTAGTACGAACATTGAGATCATATAGAGCGAAACTGACTTAGCGGTCATCAAGAGTAACGAGAAAGTTTCTGCGGGTATTTTTCAATTCAAAGCAAAATGGATCAAAATACGTTAATGCAGTTCAAATGAATCCATTTATCAGATTAGGTTTTAAACAGCTTAATACTTGTTAACTAATTTTTCCATGTCTTTGAATACATTATACAGTTGATTCCACATGTTCTTTTGTTGGATAGCCTTATTTTATAGTGTTTTTAAATGTTAAGAGTACCGATTTAATTTGCAGTTGTTTGCATTATCCCGTTGTTGATGTCATGAGTAAAATTTGATCAGTCTTGGTTGGCACACGTTTATCCTGTGAGGATTGCTTCGGTATAGCCATCATAACACAAGTATACCTAGAATAGATGTAATATGGCCAACAACGAAATTCAAGCTGTACGTTTCGTCCTTGTTTAAACTCGTCAGATCGAAACGTTTGCATCCGAGAGCCGGCATCTACTCCGGAACTCGAACCAAGCACCATTCGCTTCAAAACCCAACGGATTATCCACTCAGTGCATTCCACTTATTTTATGCATACTTGCGTCATAATAGCTATGTCAAGGCAACCAGCACAGGATGCATATATGCCAACCAAGACTGGTCAAATTTCCATCATAATGTAGTGGACACTGCTCAAATAATGTTTGTAGGCAGTATGTGACGGAACGTGGTGTCGAAATTGCAACGATTGTAGGTCAGAGTGAAGTTTTAGTGCATCAAAAGCATGAGGTTGTCAGGAGACGTAAAGGCCAGTAGAGAAGACAGTTAAGATTGCAGAACACACCGGACGATGCGAATGGACAATTGGACGCTATGTATATGCATTATGTAAATACTTTGTAACTTCTCACAATAAATATACACACCGACTGCCTATTGTCTTATTTTACAATAATATGAACAACGGGATAATCCAAGCCATTAAAAATTAAATGAAGATTCATACCCGTTGCAAAAATGGGTGGCTATCCGGACTCAGTACCTAAGTGGATAACGTGTCGGCGTTTGAGGCGAACGTTACTGCAATCAAACCTGGGAGTGAATAACAACTCTACAACGCAGATACATCTATCTGACGGGTCACAAATAGGAAGAAACGCGCATCCATGATCCCACTGTTAGCCACGTTCCTTATATATATATATATATATATATATATATATATATATATATGAAGTTATTGGACAAGTATAGGTTATTGGACAAGTATAGGTAGTACAACTTTATTGTATGGGAGCCCAAGATATACTGATCTATCACCGAAACAGAAATATATGTCATGTGATTTAGAATTATAGTTCACTAGCCGAATGTTGAATATACGAACCAAAAAGTTACAATAATGAAAGCCGATCTAACTTACTGAAGTCTGAGTTTCAAGTTAACTTAGCTAATTTATTGACAGTCTTCACTGTGATCAAAATCAAATTACCAAGATTTAGCTTTATCAAAATAGTATGCCACCGAATTTGAGAAATGTTACACAGAGATATCCGAACACATATTGGACAGCTTACCCATAATGACGACGACGAATAAAGTTCACAAGTACTCGTCCTTCTCGTTCTCCAACACCCACAGAATTCTCCCAATTATTAGAATCGAAAGATGATATTTGAAGAAATAATGCTTCAATTTCGGCTTCAGAAAAGCCTACATCTGGAAGTTGTCCCTAAATGAGTCCAAATTATTACAGAATGCAATTTGTAAAAATGAAAAACAAATTTACAATAATAAAATCTATGCAATTATTTATTGTGATACCATATGAGCTATGATGAATTGTATTTCATGCAACAAATTTTAACAGGTTTTGTCCGGTTTACTCTGCGAAAATTCTCAATATCTTCAGGGGGAAATCTTAGATTATAATAAACAAATTATGAATCTTATACAAGTAGTTAAATGCCAGGCGAAACATTGAATTTACTTCAGATTCATCCGCTGAGGTTTTAAAAATACATTTTTTAAGTAAAGATAACAGCTGAGCTATTTACATTAATAACTAGTACACCATGTTACAAAGTTAATAACCAATAAATAAAAAATCGGCAGTAGCTTTGCTGGATATAATACGCCACTTCAGTACTGACATACATTCACCCTTATCTTTTACAATAAATAACACATAGAGCTTAACGATAAAGAGGGAATAAATTATTTGCATTGATTCATTTGCTTTTCTGGAAAATTATGCCAGGTCTATTAAACCCTATATCAATGGAAACCCAAGACAAGTACTGAGGTCGTGATCAGGAATTGCAACTTTTGAAGTTGATGTAGTATTCTTGTTCCATAAAATAAACACCAAATGTCAATGAATTTATATCAGAACAAATCCAATACATTCTGAGAACATCGGAACAGTATCAATATTTAGATCATAATAAAGTGAATTACTTTGACGCTATTCTTTTACACCTGATATTCTAAAATTGCTAAGACTTCAGGTTCATCGACCAATCAACTAGTTTGGCTCAGAGTAAATATTTTATGATCTCACTACATCAATCCAAATGTTTATGAATAAAGGTCAAAGAAGTTTACTGACACATGACGTTATACAATAGTACGTAAGTTTAAGTTGTCAAAGGTTGTAGTGGTAAATAAAGTGGATGTTACCAAAAACTGAAAGATATTACCACAAATAAAAGTTATGAACTGAGAAAAGAACATGTGACAAGTGATAAAATTAAAAAGGTTTGAAATGTACAGAACGAATGAATAATGGTTCAATATATAGCCGGTTATCACTATTGTCACCCGAGGTATTTGACACTAAATTATTACTTTAAAACTACAAACTAGAAACTTCATACCTACTGATACATGAAACTAATAACCAGTTACGTCATCTTTAGCTTTTTGTTTAATTTAATCCTATTTAAGACATTATCATATATCGGACTACATGAAAGAATATGATTAGCCAATCTCTGTTTATTCCAATTAACAATCTCGAAAACTGACCATCTCCTGCCCGGGGCGTTTTACTTAATATCACTGCTTATCTTAATGTCTCACCATACACGAGCAATAAATTTTGCAAAGACGCAGACAACTGAGGTTGAATAATTAAAAACTAACCTGATCTAGTACCACGGCGAGCTTCTTTTTCTTTTTAATTGATCTCTCTTGACACCTCTTAACGTGTGAATCTCCAATGTATTTTCTTGCAAGACGCAGAATGTCGTCTTCCATCAGTATAAGTTGATCGAATGTACCGTTAGGGCACCGTAATTACGGAACAGGAGTTCGGTATTCAGGAAGACAACAGTTAAAAGTCCAGGTATATAATCTGAAAAATCTAAAATGAAAGGCTTAACATAGATAAGACAAAGGAATGGTGTTTTTTGCGAGTAATTTACTGACATCAAATCAGATCTTTTCACTGGTGAATTAATTTACGTTGTCATAATTATTAACTTCACACAAAAAGAAAACCAAGAGATGAAACAGAGCATTTTAATATCAAAAGCAGCTAGATAAGTACGGTTATAGTGGTAAATTACTCGGGACTCATGGAAGAATATATTAGGTATATTACTAGTATCTGCACTAATAATTAGTAAAAATAACAACTGCCTCACTCAATATCAACCAACTAATATAGAACCTATCACATATTTGCACCGCCTCAACCTGCTGCACCACAACAAGGTTGAACTATCAGGAATCGGTGAAGCATAAATGGTGGAAAAACGATAAGACAGAAAACGCAATTCAAGAGAGAATGAATTAGAGAAACCAAAGGTACAAAATAACTTCAGAACCTAAGAAAATTCAAAGAGTAAATGTATCCGCCCTAATATCACCGACTTTGAGTCATGTCGCCTAACGTTTTCATCAATAATAATAGCTCCAACCACTGGTTACGACAATCCAGCGCACTCAAGACAGGAATTCTTAGCCTAAGTTATAAACTAATGATGACTTCATTGATTTGTGTAACGTTTAAGTCTGTCTCTTTCGCTAATTTTTCAGGGGCAATATATTGCCCCTGAATAGTGACTTCAGTGATTAATTATTGAACATTGGAGGCTGGCTAAGTGATAACTGTGCAACTAATATACTAAAACAGGACCTATTTCTCATTTAACTCACAGACACTAAACGAAGTAGAAAATTTGGTAGCTGGTGTACTAAAGACTTCGACAAATTTTAATGGTTCTGAGATTGTAATTTGCGGACAAAGATCATTCCAATGCGATAAAATTACTCACTGTAATAATTTCGTATGAGCTGTAGCTTGGCCGGATGTCAGTTACTGTAGTAGGAAAACAACACCCCTGCGTAGCTTGAAGCGTGTACAATCTTACGACTGGTGGTTTATTCAAGCCGCGAAATGTAACGCTGATTACATATACCTTGAGGTTTGGTGGATGTAAACAAAGATATAATTATAATAACGAATGCACACTGTTACCAAAGTGCAATGAAATTTTAAAACCATTGGAGTTTTGCTCGACATTACTCAGGCTTTTAGTTCTATACGATGATTATTCGGAGAAGTATTGTTGGCGCTGATAGATCCCCAGAAATCACTTTGTAAACGCTTCGTTTTTGTAATTTTGTTTTGAATATTCGAACTTCCCATTTTCGCACCATAAGTGCCCACTCCCACATTCAGCTTGTATATCTCACTTGGAAGGACCTTAAATGTTACAGGTTTGTTTCTTCCATTACACCATTTTGCGACGTTTTCCAATGACATTTTTGTGCCGTATCTGTATGCATGGGTTGTGTGCTTGTCCATTCGTGCTTCCGAGTGCTCGTAGAATATACGTTTCTCAAGGCTGAATATAGTCTTTTTCACCCGGTTAACAGAACTGAGGGGCTTTGGAATAGTTTAGCTTGTCGTTGTGTAGCTGACTTTCGTTCTGCTTAACGGTTTTAGTTGATATACTAATCTCTTCAGTGTAACCGTTAATGACTCAGTTTTGGGGAGTCGGAGTTTTCATTGAGTTTTTCTGAAAACATTCCATTTTTGTCCTGCAGATTGGAAAGAAGGTCGGAACTGTCTTTCAGATTCATAAGTATGAAAAGGTTACCGTGAAGCTTTAATGCTCTTACAGGTTTTGGAGTAAGTTGAGATAGATGTTCTTTTCCTTTGGCACTCAGGTTTGCGGTCCGGATTCCCTTTCATTTTGTTGACTTGTTATACAACAAGACGGCATTCAGATTGCTTATAAGTTATCTTAGTGACCATGGCGAAACATATGATGTTAAATAAACCCTAGCAAAATTTTGAGGCGATCGATACTGATGCTATCGTTCGTGCCGTTCTTATCGACTACATAGTACTTAGGTTCACGTTGAAGAACTTTGAAGGAGTTCCCTACCGAAAGTGTTGTACCTAGATTCAGTGCCTAGCAACCGTCTCGGGAAAAATCCTGAAGGTTGCCAAGAGCGGTTAACCCATTGTTGTAAGACTCCTCCGATTGCTGAGTCGGATGTGTCTACGGCGATACTAATGGGCTCTTGAGTGTCCTGATGTGCGAGTAGCGTTGCCTTAGCGATATGTTCCTTAACTGTGGAGAATGCTTTTCGAGCGGTGTCATCTAGTCTAATTGATTTCGCATTTCCATGGAGTTGTTCGGTTAACGGTTTCATAAGGGATGCGCATTTGGGTATTGAGGATACGACTAGTATTCCAGTTTGAAAACTAGCGACCAGTAGCACCTTCTATATGCGAAGCTCTTTCCGCCCAATGGAAATCAGAAGTCAGACGAGAAGAGGTAAGAAAAATATATTTGATACGTTACTAATATATCGAGAAGCGTTTGTTCTTAGCTAGCTAGTGAACGTAGGAGCTGTGTCCCACGCTGAGTCGAAACGTGATCTGGTACGGATGCATGACCGAAAGCCTTCAGTTAAAGAAGTCCTTTTAAACAACGTGGTCAGCATCCAATGTCGAGCACTTCATGAGCTATTGATTTTGGGGAATTATTTACAGCTACAGTATGAACCGTCTGTATAAACTTACAAGGCCGTTAAAAGTGCGCAACTGCATAATCGTGGTCAGTTCTGGGTAATCCAGAGTGGCCGCCACTTTGTTTCTAAGAGGTCGGATGCCTTGAGCATCAATAGTGTGTCCTAAGATGTCTAAGGAGTTGGTTCCGATTTGGCATCTCTGAATGTTCACAGTAATGCCATGCCTTCGAAGTCATTCGAAAACAACGTCCAGATGCTGGAGATGTGATTCTCTGTCCGGACTTGCTATTAGACAGTCATCAACATACGCATGTACGAAGTTGAGACCTCGGAAAACGTGATCTATGAAACTTAGGAAGGTTTGAGAAGCATTACTCAGATTGAAAGGCATTTGTAAGAATTCGTGGAGCACGAAATGAGTTATGATGGCGGTTTTTGGACTGTCGTCAGTTGACATAGGAATTTGGTTATAAGCTTTAACCAAGTCTGTTTTCGAAGAGACAGTTGTACCTTTCAAGGTAGCTGTCGAATCGTGAATGTGAGGCAACGGATGACGATTGGGAATGGTTTTAGCATTCAGACGCCGATAATCACCAGTTGGACGCCAATCATTGCTGTCCTTTTTAGGGACCATGTGCTAGGCGGATGACCATGGGCTATTTGATGGTCGAATTATTCCTAAGTCTATCATGTTGTCGAATTCGTTTTCAGCCAACCTAAGCTTTTCGGAAGCCAGTCGTCGTGCTTTCGAGAATACAGGTGATCCTGTAGTCGAGATGTGATGCGTAACATTGTTGGTTACACACGGCAATTTCAGTTGTGGTTGATATATCCCGGAGTATTTGTCGAGTAATGATTGATGTAGGGGGTTTATGGTGTGCTTAATTGTGACTGGAGATAATCTGCAACCAGAACAAGGAGTTACGCAAACAGATAACTTAGTGTTACCGTCTATTAACCTTCGTTTGCGTGTATCGATGGGTAGATTGTACTATTGTAGCAGGTCTATACCAATGGTTGGCATAGAAACATCTGCGGATACTGAAATCCAGTGTATGGGTTTGGGTGAACCCACGTTAAGGTAGACGTACCTTTTACCATACGTAGCAATCGGCTTTCCGTTTTGCCGCTTGTAAACTTATAACAGATTCGTGAAGCCTGTCGTTAGAATTCGAGGGAAGAACGCTGACTTCTGCGCCAGTGTCGATGAGATAGCGACCTTTCGTTGTCACATCCGTGACGTACAACAGACGGCTATGTTCACTGACTACGGTTGCCGTTAACGGGTGCCAACTGGGAAGTTACCCGAGTTTATACTCGTGTCAGTCGATTTAAAGTTCGGGTAATTGCAGGGTTTCCTACAATATCTAGAAGACTTGCCGTACTGGTTATGATACCACCGAAACGCTTCTTCGAGCGGTTCTTGACCGACTACGGTCATTACGAAATCGAAGATATCGTGTGAGTGTGTGACATAATTCGTTAATGACATTCGGGGTCGTTTGAGGTTTTTCTTTGACTGAAAAGACCTCGGCGTTAGTAAATTTCGTAATTTCTAAAATGCGGTCGGCAGATTCAGTCAGTTCGTCTACGGCGTTGTTTTGAAACGAGACGAGAACTGCCTAAACCTGTTGCGGGAGTTTTGATAAGAAAAGCTGTTTGAATAGGCCATCGTCGAAAGTTCTTTGACCTGTCACCTCTCTCATCCTTAGCAACATGTCTGCCGCAGAACTATGTTTCAGGTCGATATTGTTAAGGAGTTGATCCAACCTTTGTCGATCGGTTAGATCTCCGCGTCTAAGAATTGACCGTTTAAGAGTTTCGCAAGGTTCCGAAACATCACTAGTCAACATCCTAGATGTGGCGTACCTGTTAAATTCGCGCGGCGGTGCCTTAACAACCGCGAGGAACTTTGCGTGTGAGTCCATAATGCCGTGCCTCTGCGTAGCAGAATCAGGCTTCGATGTTATCCGGCCAAAAGGGCGTTAACTGAACTGAGGGTGGGGGGATAGTCTTCAATTTAAATACTTTGGGTGTCTGTTCCGTCATTGTGAAAGATCAAGTTTTATAATGGACGAAAAATAATTAATTAAAGTATATACGGAAATTCGAAAAAATATCACAATATATAAAAGTCAAATAAAGAAAAACAATAAATAATGAAGTTCCAAAAAGGAACGGACTCACAGTTTATACGTTTGGTGTACCTGATCACGTCGGGCTCATCACTGAAGATACGACCTGTATTGTAGCTTGACAACTGTTAACCACTAACACCTATATTCGAATCGTCCCCCACTTAGTTAAAATCAGAAGTCAGATGCGAAGAGGTTGGAAAGAAATATTCGATACGTTATCAATATATCGAGAAGCGGTTGCTCTAATCTGGCTAGTGAACGTAGGAGATGTTTCCCACGCTGAGGTCTGATGCGGATGCATGAACGAACGCCTTCAGTTAAACAAGTCCATTTAAACTAATGTGGTCAGCATCCAATGTCGAACACCTGAAAAGCTATTGGTTTCGAGGAATTATTTACAGATACAGTATTGTGAATGACAAAAATGATAAAAATTTTATGAACTGAATGTTTTTTCTAGGTTAGTAATCGCAAATGTGTCCACTTGATTAACAAATGTTCCTCTGCACGTAGTGATAATTTTGTAACGCCAGTTATAGGTCAGATAGTGTTATTGCATAGTAATCCGGACCACAATTCCAAAACAGAGTTGAATGGCCTGAAGGAACATTTTTAAATTATTACAATCTTCAGTCACGAGCCGTGGTTTATAATGCAAAAGAATAGATGACTGAAATAAAGTTAATTTGAATAGCAATACTAGGGTATATATTCATCAACCAATCAACTTAGTCCATTTTTACTGACACAGACATACATGTGATTATACACAAAGTGCCACTAATAAATGAAAAGAATGTGGCCTATTTTTCTGTCGTTGCAAAAATCATTGAATATATATGCCCTTACACACGAAACAACGGACGAACAGAAATAAATGGTCAAGCGGAGGATGAAATTTTGGGTGCAATAGATGTGGAGAATAATTGTTAAAATTGCTACACGTTTTGAAAATTATCATTTGTTTTAATTTTTCTCTAGTCTGTAACGCGAGATCGTACTGCGGAATTTGAGTGGCGTTTAGTCCATAACACTTTTTCAAGCCATATATAACACCCTGTGACTTATGAATAAACCGGTAAGTGTGCACTGAATAATCCGTTTGTCGTTTCAACATGTATTCATGCCCTTCGTACCTAAAACATGATCTAAGGATGCGCGTTTTCTCATCATCTGTATATTCATAATGTTTTGCTTTATTACTTTCCTGTAAATCAACTATTCGTCCCAAAGCTGTTAGTCCCTCATCCCTAAATTTCTAAGAAATTCGGGGTTCCCTCCAAAGTCTGGCGAAATTTCTTGAGAACTGGGAAAATGTTTTGTGTTTTTGTACCGTTTCCACAAAGTTTTCTATTATAAGTTCCCCAGAGCGGACAAAGTTTTCCCCAAAATAGGGAGGTTGGGTCGTTATATCCCGGGTTTCTTCTGACCGCAACTGAAGACCTAAAAGTTCCACGGAAGTGTCCTAATCCGGGTTTTGGGGAATTGCGACATAACCCCAAAATTTCCCCTGGTCTAGGGTTTTACCCATATTCACTCAGAATTTCGGCTTTTACCCACAATTTCCCTAGATCCTTTCGAAGACCAAGAGTCTTCGCATTGCGGAAAAATCCCAAAATTTTCGCGAATTTCAGGTATTAGTGTCACTACTAAGGCATCCGGATGATACTCCTCGGGTTCTCAGGGGGACTTATGAAAATTTTCGGACTATTACTAGGCATTGAGTTGGTCATTGGACATATGTCCCTCAAGAAAATTTTTTTCGGGGTATCATGGTTATCAAAATATACTCAGGATTTGGCCAGAATGAATTCTGAGACCATACAAATTACCTGCTTGATTTTTGTTTCAGAGCATGGTTATCTGTAGATACTTTGCCTTAGCCGGTCGGACAAATTTGAAATTCGACAAGTACATCAAACTATTTTCTATTAGCCTAAATACTGTGCTAAACTACCTGTCTGCGGTACCTTTTTGCTCCTATATGTAAAACAGTAATGGAGTAATTGCAGACATCTTTATTTAACACATTCACAGCCTGAGACTGACAGTAGTAGACTTTGTGGGAAGTTGTTAAGTGTCCGCCATTTCTTTATGATGCATTAAAGCGTACAAGACTTGAATTTAGTAATCCTATTCAGCACATCGAAAAGTGGTTGCTTACAGGTGTTAAGCATGACCAATAAAGTGATTGAATATTGGTTTTATCAGTGAGGGGTTGTGACGAGATATACTTGGTTAACTATCACGTTCCTCAGCTTGTTATTTTAGGGTAGGTTGTAGGGAGTGGGTTATAAAATAGACAAGGGGGAATCCTCAAAGGTATTGACTATTGATCTATTCTTTGTAAGGGGGTCCAGTTTCCAGCTTGGGATTTGGTTTACCCATAATCGGTAGTTAGTGACTGGCTGGTATAGTTTGTGATCGGCAGCAGTAGTGTTAGTAAGCATACTCTTCATTCGCCTCCAAGTTCTTGACATCGTCAGTCAGTCAGTCAGCGACAACGTAGGACCAGGCACATCGGTCCAAGTTGCCATACCTCGTTAGCACAACAAGATGAACACCGGATTCATAGAAGTAATTAATTTAGTGGTGGTAGTATATAAAGAAAGGTTGTATATAAGGATATAGTATAGGAAGGAAAAATGTTATGAAGCAATTTTAATCTTAAGGTTTAAGGCAAGATAAAGAGTGTATACACCTACGCCATTGTGATCGATTCTGAGCCATGTCACACAGAGTCTCCAACCATTGGTTATGATAGTCACGCGGACCCCAACTAGGTAGTCTGCATCTGCCAACATGGCTCAGACTAGAAGTTAGTGACTTCAAGCACTGATGCCATGTTTTGGTTTGGCCGCCCCTAACTCTCTTCCAACCATCCCCTACACTAGTCAACATTGCGCGTCGTGGTAATCGATGTTCAGGCATACGTAACACGTGGCCCAACCATCTCAGTCGATGAAGATTCATGACCTCATCAACTGATTTACCATCATTCCCTAATACCCTGCGTCTAACCTCACTATTACTTACCCGGTTATCCCAGCAGATGCGAGCAATATTTCTAAGACATCTGTGGTCAAATACTAGTAACCTACGAGTATCTTCTACTCTTAATGGCCATGTTTCACAGCCGTAAAGTAAAACAGAACGGACTGTTGCGCAGTATACTCGTCCCTTAATTGATAGACGGATATCTCGTCTTCGCCATAGGTGACGTAAGTTGGCAAAAGCCAAACGAGCTTTTTGAATCCGTGCAGAGATTTCGTCAGACACCAACCCATTAGGGCTGGTCAGACTTCCAAGATAAGTGAAGTTGTCGACGCGTTCGACTACTTCACTCCCTATCCTTAGTTGAAGTGTTGACGCAGGCCAGTCCTGGATTAACAATTTACATTTGGATGGGGAGAAACGCATCCCAAACATCCTGGCATTATTACTGAGTTCCAACAGAAGACTCTGCATTTTGTCAGTGTCTTCACAAAACAGGACTATGTCATCTGCGTATTCTAAGTCGATAAGTGAACCTCCTGGTAGAAGATCAATTCCAGAAAATTCAGTCGACAAGAGTGTTATTTCCAGCAACAGGCCTATAATGAAGTTAAACAAAAATGGGGATAGTGGACAGCCTTGACGGACACCACTTGAGGTTGTAAAATCATATGACAGTTCGCCATAAGCTCTCACTCGACTGGTAGTGTTCGAGTAAAGAGCCTTCACAAGGTTTATGTACTTCTGAGGTACACCTTTCAATGACAGACACTGCCACAGAACCTCTCGGTCTACAGAGTCAAATGCTGCTTTCAAGTCAAGAAAAACTATCATTGTCGGACGCCGATAAGCATGTTTGTGCTCTAAAACTTGACGAATGGTGAATATGTGGTCGATACAGCCACGACCAGGTCTGAAGCCAGCCTGATTTTCTCGTGTTTGGAGTTCACGAGTATTATTCCTTAGCCCTCATTTTGCTGCTTCTGCCCGTATATTTCACTGTAGTTCTGTGCCTAAAATAGTACCCTGTACTCATCTTTTTGAGTGTTAGACATTGTTTATATATCTTTTTTCCTTAAAACTCAGGGTGGTACAGTCAATCTTCATATAAATGAAGAGTTAATTGGACTACATGGTAAGCTTGCTCCAGTGTTAAACACCTACTAATCAGGAAGTCGTGACAAATTCCTGCTGAATACCATTCTAATATTCGTTCTTCGAAAGGGGTATACATCAGTAACAAAAGAAGGTAGCTATATAATTTTCATTGCAATTATTACCTTTTTCCTAAAGTTTCGTAAATTTCACATTAAAGTTCAGGTTAATCGCTTGTGATAACATTAGTGAAGGGTTAGTTGTAAGTTTTAACTAAAAAGTGATGCAATGAATGAATTTTAGCCTCTGGATATGTGTTAACCTCATATGCACAATGGATTGATTATTTTGATAATTACCCTATATTCGTATAATTCTGTCTTAACATTATGTATATAAGTGGGAGATTCATATCAGTTAGACACACTTAGTCAGTTGGTTAGTAGTTCGCTCAATTGAGAGTATGAGCTTAGTTTTTTGAACAAATCTATGCATTCACGCACCGTTGGAGTAATCATTTAATCAAGTTCACTCAATAGGTTTGTTAGTCAGATCATCGTATCATAACGAAAGTTGAAATAAGTCTTCGCTGAAAATACAAGTTAATTTGAAAGCGGTCAGTTGATTAAATTCCATCGATAATTTGAAATTGCCACATTTGGCGAATAAGTATTTTTTTTCGTCATGGTTCTTACAAAACTTGCGTATTTTATGTACTTGACACATTCTTTCTCTTTCATTTAGTCATTCAGCTTTACAGTCATTTGTCCTCTAAACCACCTCCTTTTTGTGTGTGGTGTTGTGCAGCGGTGTTATTTCCAAAGTCTTCAGATGGAAATTTTGTTGAGAATACTTCCAACAATTTAAGTTTAGCCAATGATTGGCAAAATCAGTTAGAAATTTTGATTACAGTAGGAGATGATCTATTTTCAGGATTGGATGATTCGTCTCGATATAAACCACATCTTCGCAATTACTTGAACGAAGCCAGACGTGTTGTAAGTTTCCACTTGTGTGTTATGTTGTGCATCAATATGATTTTGTTCTTGCTACATGAGGGTACACATTTTGCCTAAAATTCTGGGTGTTCTTATGTTGGCTATTAAAATAATTTAATGATAACAGACAACAGCAATGTATGTACAAATCATGTTATTGAAATGTTTTTTTTATTAGTTATGAGTTTCCAGATTAAATTATCGACCAATTAACCTTGAATATGCTTGACAAGCATAGATGTATGTTTTGGGGTGTTAGTCTGATATCAGGTTCACAAGCTCATTTCATGAAGTTAGAACTGTTGAACTGCATTGTTTCCATTTGTTTTCAAAAAAATTAAACATCATATTCTTATGTGGTTTTAAAATCTATAATTATACTCTGTAGTTTGTCATTAATTTTTTGACGTTTCATCTAATTTACGATTGAATAATTAGTTAGCTAGCTTTAGGCATCTTAACTAAAGCAGACAGCTCTATCACCTGAGGTCGCTCTAGTACATCACCGATAAAATCGTTTTTAAGCTTGTGAAACAATTACATAGCACTTAAACCGTTATAACCTAGTTAACGCAATTTTTTAGTTGGTGTAGAAGATCATCTAACTACTCCTCCTTAAGGATCCGAGTGGGTGAAACTCGTTGAGAACTTGGTTTTTTGTCATATTCTAAACGTCCTAAAGGCTAACTATGGGATTCACTAAATAAAGTTGTTGTCTGCCGGTTCCGTTTTTCTTTTCTATGTGATCTCTGGATAGTTTTACAACTGTGATTTTTTATTGCAATCTTTAGTCTTTGGTGATATTATTAAAAGATGGATCTAGTAAGTATTTGCTGTATGAGTAGTGACAGTTTATCTGCTATGCATCAAAAAAAAGCTCGGTAGTAACTATGATGAGGGAGGAGATTGGATTATGAGTGATAAAGTTTGGATTTCAAAGATTTATACGAAGAAATATACTTTTTGGAATGATGCTTGGAGTGTAGATTAGACTTGAACCACCGCTATTCCCCAAAATTAAGAAAAATCATTTAGCACTGAGTTTCTATCGCTCTAGAATCTTGTTCTCCTGGATTAATTAATCAGACAAAGAATTTTTTTTTAACTTACTGCAATTTAGATTATGCATTTATACTTGGAATCGTTTTCATCAACAAATGACTGTACACCGTGTTTTACCAAATTGAATCAGTACTTTCCTGCATCAGATCCAGTAAGTTAGCTATAATATGTCAGTATTCTACTGATATATGCAGTTTTTGTTTTCTGGTTGTGTATACACACGTGTTTCCTAAAACCGTGTTTTTTTTTAATTTTCTCTTGATGAAAAAATAAGCTAGTCCAGTCGTCCGTTTCGTATCCCCCAGTTTTTTGTTACACTCGTGATTAGTTCAAGTTCTGGTTTTGTAAAATTGTTAATATCTGATGAATATTTTTTAAAATGTTATGTCATGATATTCCTCGTTGTCTACTTGGTTCAGTTTAGTAAGTAGTATTCTCCAGGATTTTTTGCTCCCAGTACTACTGTCCCAGAGGGTGATTAAAACTCTTTCAGGCATTTGAAAAAGTAAATCACATATCGTCCTGCCGAGACATCTACATGTCCCGACATAAAGCATGGCTGTCACAAGTACATTAAGCTCGGTGGCTAAACTACTTGACTATCAATCACTGAGTTGCAGGTGGAAATATCGATGGTGTACTTTGGTTCAGCAAGCCAGTTATTATCATTATCTGATATTGAAAGTGGTATTAACTCCAGCATATTTTGCACTTCATATATCCTGAAAACTCATATTTATGAGATTAGAATAAAAGCTTCACTTCAGCCAGTTATCCGCAGCGTAAAACGTGGGATATATGGTCATCGTTTAGCGGAATTTATTCAGATTTAGATGACGAGCTGTTTATTAATAAGACTGCTTCTAGGAATATAGCTAAATGAAAATTCATAATGACCAGCTGTTTGTAAATCGTGTAAGAAATTGTGAAAAGTCGTCGAATGATGGAAAACATATCTAACTAACGATACATGATATAACGGGGAATTAAGAATATTTCCTGTTTTCAGAGATATACTACCATTATACGATAATACGACGGATGACCGAGGTAATGCTACCACTACACTGATAGTCGTGTTTTGCCAGATCTTATTTATTTACTTAAACACAAACATTGGTACAAGAAGGCCTCGAATAGATATGCGCCACATAAATCATTCGATTTATGTAAGGGCCAGGATACTTCCCGGGTGCCCAAACCGAAGCAGGTCAAAATTCTCGATCAAGTATAGATGACTAGGGGATAGACCAGACAGTATTTTATTGAATGCAATTATAAGCAGTCTACACTCAGTGAGCTCAGAGTGAAAATCATTAATAAGCAGTAAATCACAAATTAAATAGTCAATAATATATCCCTATCCTTTCGCGCTCAGTGACTTATCACATTTTCACTAGTTGTACATTATACTAATTTTGTAGCGATGATCTAACATATTTTTAGTAAGTTTCTATAACCAAGAAATATGAAATGTTAGTCCTATTAGCTTAATCAAAGTCGAAACGCTTTTCCGTTTAAAGTGATTTGATGCTGTTACTAAATGTCTGAAAGTAGTCTAAAAGCGTTGTCACTAAACACTTAAAAGCATTTCAAGGACGATGATGAAGTAGGAGTAAAATGACCAAAAGAGTTGTCTCTTTTCATGTTTTTTTTTCCAGAATTATGTTGACTAAAAATCCTTTTGCGGTCGATTATTGCAGTATGATATCTAACTGGGATACTTTATAGAACTAAAATACCTACTGAAACCATGTAGCTAATGTAAAGCTTCATGCAATTCTTTGAAAATACAAAAGTTTTTGTGATTACCAACGACAAACTTATAGTATCTTTGATAGAGTTTTGTTCTCTGAGCTGGATGGTTTGGTCGTGGAACTTTCATCGTCCTTCTGAACGACATCATCAGCACTAACTTCGGGTAGAAGTGAAGTGTTTGAAGTTTGTGCTGATAATGCCGTTCAGAAGGACGATGGAGGCTCCGCGACCAAACCATCCAGCTCAGAGGACAAAACTCTATCAAAATCATTCACCTCAGCTACAAATCTTCTCCACCATCTCAAAATTATAGTATCTTTCGATATCATGTGTTTGTTTTCTCGAGCATAGCATACAATTTATTCCGTCATAAATTCAAGTGGACGAAAAGTAATAATGGAAAAAGAGAAGTATGAGTTCGTTATAACCTGAAACAGTTTCTTTTGGCTGAAATGTGTGAAAAGTGTTGTCATATTTAAATCGGTTTTCTGAAAAGATATTGGCTAGGCTAAATAAGTAGCCTAACTGTTGAGTACTTAAAATCTAGACAGGGAAGTTTACAATGGCGAAGGTGCATCCACTCTTTGTGTTCTGCCAAATTCTAATCTTCTGGATTCTTCATTTCTCTATCTTTTTTCTCTTTCCAAATTTATTTCACTGGATTATGCTCCTTGAATGACATCTTCAAACCCTAATCTTTCACATTAATGCTTATACTCTTACTGCTTCTACCACAATGGGATTTGAATCGACAACTGCATCAGTGTGCTATTGTGGTATGGCAACTCGAACTGATGTACGTACGTACGTATGAAGTTCTACGTTGTGGCTGACTGACTGACTGGAAAGTATTACCAAATTTATTTATTTAAAGGGTAATTAGATAAATGTATGTTAAAATACGATGATATCGCTTAGAACAAAAGTAGTTACAATGATTATTTAAAAACGAAAAAAAGCTATTAAGTATTGATTATTTTATTATTATTATTTAATCACATACATATTGGTACAAAGGGCACCGGATACATATGCGCCACACAAAATAATGAGAATGGGAGGAGAAGGAAGATGTTTATATATAAAAGAAGGAAAAAAAAGAGAAGAGTAATGATGGAGGGGAACTGAAATGTACAACCAGAAGAACTCTCTCATTTAAGAAAGTTATAGCCACTCTATATGAAGAAAGTAAAAGAAGGTTACAGCAGGCCCGCCACTGGCTTCTATTCTGAGCCATATCTGATAACGTCTCTAGCCACTGTGTTGCACCATCTCTCGGACCCCAACCAGGGAGTCGTGAAGGACCAACAGAAGCTAGCCCTCTGCAGCTTTCTTTCATACCACGACACCATGTCATACACTGACCTCCTCTCCGCTTTTTCCAACCAGTCCCAGCGTCGGCAAATAATACACGACGTGGAAGTCTCTGGGACGACATTCGTAGAACATGTTCAAGCCACCGAAGTCGGTGTTTCAAGATGGTGACACCAATTGAATTATCGTCTCTGCGCCCGAACACACGATGCCGAACCTCTGCATTACTAACATGGTGTTGCCACTGAATGTCAGCAATCCTTCGGAGACAACGACGATCAAACACAGAGTCGTCTAACATCCTCAACTCGGAGAGGCCAGGTTTCACAAGCATAGAGCAAAACTGCTCTCACCGACGCGTTGTAGATCCGACTTTTTACAGTTAGACTAACATCACGAAGGCGCCATAGATGGCCCAGATTGGCATAAGCCGCTCTGGCTTTCATTATACGTGCATCGATCTCATCACTCACGCCACCACCAGCACTTATATAGCTACCTAGATACGCGAACTTCTCAACTACTTCAATCTGCTCACCATCCAGGGTGAGTACAGGATGAGAATCCTGCCAGTCTTGTAGGAGTACTTTGCACTTGGAGGGTGCAAAGCACATGCCGTACCTGCGGACACTGATTGCCAACCGATTAAGTGCGGATTGCATGCCTTGGGCATTATCGCACAGTAAGACAATATCATCCTCATACTCGAGGTCGAGAAGTCGTTCTCCAGGCAGCAGATCCACATCGCCATTACTTACACTCATCAGAGCTGTTTCCAGAATGTCGTCGATGGCAAACTTGAATAGAAATGGTGAGATTGGGCAACCCTGCCTAACCCCACTGCTCGAATGGAACAAGGGGGAAAGGTGGTTGTATGCCCTCACTCTGCCTGAGGTGTTCGTATACAGGGCCTTTAAGATGTTAATGAACTTCTCAGGCATACCCTTCTTCAATAGACAATCCCAGAGAACAGTCCTGTCCAACGAATCGAAGGCCGCCCTGATATCAAGAAACACTACGATTGTTGGCCTGCGATAAGTATGACGGTGTTCTAACATTTGGAGAAGGATGAGGATATGATCAATACATCCTCGACAAGAACGAAAACCAGCCTGCTCCTCGCGAGTCAATCGTTCTCGGGTTTTAAACAACCTAGGAAAAATGACAGAAGCCAATAGTTTGGACGCAATCGGAAGTAGACTTATCCCCCGATAGTTGTTACAGGAACAACGTGAACCCTTTTTAAAGATAGGGACGACTATCGACTCATTCCATGATGTTGAAACACTTTCTTGCTCCCAAACCTTTGTAAATAACACAGTCAATTCCTTAGTCAGAAAGTCATCACCATCTTTAAAAAGAGCCAGAGGTAAGTCATCTGGGCCCGGTGATTTGTAGCGTTTCAGGAGTTGGAGTTCCTTGCAGACTTCCGCCTCGTTGGGTGGATCAGTCGTCACCGGCCATGGGGGGCAGGACAAGCTGGTTGATGTTGCCGGAGCAGCAGGCCAGTTGAACTGCCCTTCGAAAAATTCCGCCAATCGTCCAAGATGTCGAGAGATGTTAGTGATTGGCGTCCCGTCATCCTCACAGATTGTTTCACTCACACCAGACTTCTTGCTGCCAGTGGCTCGGATGAGTTGGAAGAGCTTCCGGCAGTTACCAGATGCAGCTGCTGCTTCCATCTCATTAGCACGCTCCGACCACCAGGCTTCTCGGTCCTTACGCAAGCTTTGCCCAATTTCACTACGTATTAGCCTTCGTTTGTGGTCAAACTCACGGTCACCCGGAGTAGACCGACGGGCTTCGATTAGTTATAAGGAGCCAGAAGAAACCCAGTGCTTGAAAGCGGGACGTTTCGCAAAGCCGCAAGCGACTTTACTCGCCATTTTCATGGCGTCGTGAAGATGCAACCAATGCTAATCTATACTTTTCGGTGGGATGGTAGCTAGCCTAGAAGCTAGCTCGGCTCGATACTTACGTGCAACAGAAGTTGCAGCCAGTTTACTAACATCGATCCGTTGGTGGCGGTCAATCCTTCGGCCACTGAAAAGTAAGGTGAGATTGGCGCAGACCAGGGCATGATCAGACTGCAGATAGGTACTCCAAAAGGAGAGGCAGTCTTGTACACAACCATGCCAGCGGTAGCTGATCGCGATGTGATCAATCTGAGTCCAGGCTTGAGATGCAGAGGGAGGACGCCAGGTGGCACACCGGCGATGACTGTGCCGGAAGTTAGTGCTGGCCAGAAACAGGTTGTGGTCTGTGCACAGTTGCAGCAAACGGTCCCCGTTATCTGTCCTACGACCAACAAGTCCCCATCGGCCACCTAGACGACTCTCTTCTGTGCCTAGACGCCCGACCTGTGCATTCAAGTCACCGGCTAGTACTACAATATCTGTCGAACGCGCTTTCTGAAGAAGAACTGTTAACTGGTGGTAAAACTCATCCTTGATTGCATCCGGGCTGCAATCTGTTGGGGCATAGGCGGAGATGACGAAAAGACACCGTTTCTCACGCTGGTTTCTTCTCACTTTGATGGAACTTTCTAATCTAACAGCACATAACCGACTGTTAATGGGGATCCAATCGATTAGTACTGCCTCAGCTCTAGCGCTTAGTGCGCCCCCAAATGCTCTGGTACGGCCGAGAGTGGGGAGAGTCCGCTCTCCCTCTCCAAGTGCTCTCACATGGCCAGCGAATATATAGCCTCTGCCAGGGAAGTCCTACTCACTGCCTTCTCGTGGCGGGGGTGTTGTTTACGAAATTGAGAGGACGAAAAGCGAATGTCCGGCGCTTTAACCAGGTTGTTGGATGTAGAGGATCCACCTAGGGGAGTTGGGAAACCCTGATTCCAAACCGACGGCGCACATGAGCTCCAATATCCTGAGGGAACAAATAGCGTACGAATCAATTGTTGATCACCGGCTACCATGGGAATGCATGTCCTCACGATGCTCCACTGCCTTGTGGATCAGATCTTTCGGTCAAAGGCTCGGGGTGTGGTTCCCTAAGAAAACCACCTGCTTCAGTCTGGGCACCTGGGCAGTATCACAGCCCTCACACAAATCGAATGAGATTTGTGCGGCGCATATATATCTGGTGCCTCCTTGTACCAATATTTATGTGTTTAAATAAATAAATAAATGAACTCCAGCAAGACCAGACGAGGATGCCACAGGGTCCCCGGATAAGGGCACGTGAAACAAGCTTTTTGAGGCGACAGATGGAGAGCGAATTTGTAGTACTTCACTAGAATCTTGAATACGGGTCTCGGCTAGACAACAAACATCAACATTAAGACTTTCTAAAGACAAAGCCAGCCCCATCTGTTGTCCGATCTGCATTAGTGTGCGAACGTTGAAGGAAGCCAGCTTGAGCGGCGTACGTGGTTTCAGAAAGACTGTTTCAGTATTCGTAATCAGTGGAAGCATTCAATTTCGACCAGACAGTGACTAGAGATCGTTTAGATAAAACAGAGTTTCCACCATGGGCGAGCCGCTGCATAAGTTGAAAAGTAAGGGTACACAAATTGAGAATAAAAGGGAGTGAATTAGCGATATGGTAAATAGTAATAATGATAGTAATAATGATAATAATAAAAGTAATGATAATGATAATAATAATGTAAATTGTCTTGTTTCTAGTAGGAGCGAGAGTAATATTGTCAGTCGAATGTGTCATTTCATTTATTTGTGTATGAGCTGTGGTACTGCCCAGGTGCCCAAACCGAAGCAGGTGGTTTTCTTAGGAGGCCACACCCTGAGCCTTTGACCTAAAGGTCTAACCCACAAGGCAGTGGAGCATCGCGAGGAGATGCAGTCAGTTCCATGGTAGCCGGTGACCAACAATTGGTTCATGCTCTATTTGTTCCCTCAGGATGCTGGAGCCCATGTGAACCATTGGTTTGTAATCAGGGTTTTCCAACTTCCCTAGATGGACTTTTCGTGTCCACCAACCCGGTTAAAGCGCTGTACATTCGCTTTTCGTCCTCTCAATTTCGTGAACAACACCCCCGCCACGAGAAGGCAGTAAGACTTCCCTGTCAGAGGCTGTATACGCGTGGCCATGTAAGAGCATTTGGAGAGGGAGAGCGGACTCTCCCCACTCTCGGCAGTACCAGGGCATTCGTAGGCATTCTTTAGATTTCACTGACCATGAATCAAAAAAACAGTTTACAGTTTCCCTTTGGTTACAATCGATTGTTTATTTCAATCACTGTGTTCTATTTTTTACTTCAGTTTTTAGTAAATTGCAATAGTTTGATATGAATTAGTCATTTTTAATAATTACTTGTTTTCTTCATATGGTTATGACAAGTGTTTTTTTCTTTTCTTCATTATTCTTAAGAATGATAAAGTACAAGATTTTCGATTACGATTTTTAAAACTGTTAGCATCTAAGCATAAAGTTCATCGTTATTTAAATGAAAGATGGTTTACTGCTAAATCTGATGTACTGAAAGAATTACAATATTTGGCATTTGATATTGTGGAACAATTGCCTGAAGTATTACTGGACAAAGTGAGTCATACACTTTTTAAGTTCTTTATAATGGTTAGTGAAGTAGGTTAGTAACTAATAATAAACAACAAATGCATTATTATATTGTTCAATTGTTCCAGTTAGTAAGATGGCATAATATCATCTTGTTATATTATATACACTTTATATATACTTTATATAAGTATTGAATTGATTGTTACATCATATGATTTCTTGTTCATTACATATAAGGTTGGTAATAGTCCTACTCACTGCCTTGTCGTGGCATTACTGTTTTTTACGAAATTGAGAGGACGGAAAGCGAATGTACGGCGCTTTAGCCGGGTTGGTGGACACGGAAAGTCCACCTAGGGGAGTTGGAAAACCCTGATTCTAAACCAATGGTGTACACGGGCTCCAGTATCCTGAGGAAACAAATGGTGTCTGAACCAATTGCTGGTCACCGTCTACCATGGTACTGCATCTCCCCACGATGCTCCACTGCCTTGTGGATCAGATCTTTAGGTCAAAGGCTGGTGGTGTGGCCTTCTAAGAAAACCACCTGCTTCAGTTTGGGCACCTGGGCAATATCACAGCCCTCACACAAATTAAATGAGATTTGTGCGGCGCATATATATCTGGTGCCTCCTCTGTACCAGTATTTATGTGTTTAAATAAATTAATAAAATGGTGGTAGAGTTCAAGAGTTATTGAAATACATTCAATGCTCGACCATTGTGATATCCTACTTATATGGATATAAGTCACCCACACCACATGATGACTTTTTTACTTATCTAGTTATCCTATAATTTCATCCTCAAAAGAAAAAAAACCCACTAAAAAGTGGGTTGCTTTAGATTATAGATATCTCGTCTTCGGGGATACTTTAGAGTTTTCCTAAATACATATACTTTCATACTTCATGCTTTTTAGTGAGCATGGTAACCTTGAAGCTGCTTATCGAGGTTCCAGTAATTGACATTTTAGTCATTAGTAAACTCATCGTGATGTGGTTTATAATTTAATGTTTTTCTTTAACCAATTAGTTGAGTTTAATAAGATCTAGAGGAGTTGTTCTCAGGTTAGCTATCCATGAGTATCAGTCGTGGTGATAAAAGACTTATTAGCAGGTTTAGGAAGGATTTGAATTTGACCAACTTGGTCTCGGGTGCAGTTATGGATATGATGGCTAGGATCACTTCCCAGCTGCCCACACCGTGGAAGGACCCATGAGTATATTAAAAGTTGACTGGAATTTCATTTATCAACTCCAGTATTTTCTGATTTATATTGTATTTATGGAGCTTAAATATTCCTTGATTTTAATCTCAATAAAGTTCACAGTTTTAGTGTTACTACACTTCACTTCTACCCGAAGTTTGTGCTGATCATGTCGTTCAGGAGGACGATAAAAGCTCCACGACCAAACCATCCAGCTCAGAAAACAAGCCTACATCAAAATTAGTGTTACTACCTTTCTATTATCGAATATTGAAACATAAGTTATAATTTTTTGATTGTCCTTTCAATGAATATTAACAGTAGTAATTATATATATTCTTATCTTCAGGTTGGATCAGATGAATGGGTGTATAATGATGTGATATTATTACGGTTCAATACACTTTTGGCTTTAATTATACGTCAACAGTTGTTAGGTAAATCTTCATGCACCGAAAAAGATATATTTGAAATCATGCACATATACAACTCTCAATCATGTCCATCTCAGTTACTTTAGACTAACGGATTTCTGTTATTCTGATTACTATTTTATGAACATCTATAGATTGTACTCTTAATCATCCTTGCAGGTCTTTATTTAGTGTGACAATAAAAACTTTATAACCATTGAGATTAAATGATTCCAAAGCTGGAAAACACCAATGCGATTACAGACAATCGTTTATGCCAGCAAGTTCATCTCATATAAGCAATCAAATACTATGCGTTATACAAGAATAACTATCTGTATGTATTTCTATTGCAGAGCAATGTCCATATTTTGCCCTTACAATAAAATGAGTATCGATAATTGAGTGTTTTTGTATAATTTCAAATTGATTCCTAAGGCAAATGGTACATTTTGTCTAATCATCCCTAAACAGAATTCTCATTGATTTTATTTAGATTTTGTGCATCAGCTCTTTTTGGTATATTATGTTTGTCTATGAACTTTCCTCTTAGATTAACCACCTTTAAGTGACTGGAAATGTTATAATTATTGGTGACTGATTTTTTTTGATTGATTTCCTGAAGTTTAAATATGAAGCAGTGTTTTTTCCGCAAGGTCTGCTGTTAGTTTGCTTGATAACATTAGATTTTGCGAAGTTTGTAGTAGTTCATGCAAAAGCACGTGTTCGGCGTTCAGTGGTTTATAGGTGTTACCAATTAAGGGACGAGTATACTGCGCAGCAGTTCGCTTTGTTCTACTTTATGGCTACGAAACGTGACCATCAATTGTTCAAGATACTCATAAGTTACTAGTATTCGATCACAGATGTCTTAGAAATATTGCTCACATATTCTGTGATCACGTGGTAAGTAAGAGTAAGGTTAGACGCAGGGTATTAGAGAATGATTGTAAATCAGTTGATGAGGTCATGAATCTTCATCGACTGAGATGGTTGGGCCACGTGTTACGTATATCTGAACACCGATTACCACAACGCTCAGTGTTGACTAGTGTTAAAGACTGTTGGAAAAGAGTTGGGGGCGGCCAAACCAAAATGTGTCATCAGTGCTTGAAGTCACTAGCTTCTGATCTTAACCATGTTGATTGATGCAGACCACTTATTTGGGTTGCAGGCGTCCAACAAAAACAATTGATAGAGACTGGTTGACATGGCTCGCAATCGATCACAATGGCGTAGGTGTATACACTCTTTACCTTCCCTTAAACTGTGAGATTAAAAATGATTTGTCTTTTTTCAACTAACTAATTTCTTCCTGTATTATTATCCTTATGTAAAACCTTTCTTTTTATATATTACTACCATTGTGGTGACTACTATTAATCTGATGTTCATCTTGTGCTAATGAGGCGTGGAAACTTGAACTGATACATGTATGTACCTGGTCCTACGTTGTAGCTGGCTCACCTTAGTGAAGTTTCACGTAAGATTAAATGAGGGATAAGCTCAGTATACTCGCAACATCTTCACTAAGGCGGTGAAATAAATTGGTTCATATCTTGATGAAACTTGCGTTTGTTACAAAAATAAAGGAGTACTAAGACTTGTTTCTTGAAAAAAATTTTGGAAAAAGGTTACAGTTTCCCCAAAATTGCTATTTACAAAGTGTGTGGATTTCTGAATTTAATAAGACAACCAAAGATAATTGGAACTAGTTAAGGCATCCTCCTGGATTTTGAAAGTACAATTGGTGTGCAAATCTCTTATCGCGGGTTATGGTGAATGTTACTTTTCAACATTGTGGACTAAGCCTTTGTCAAAGGCTCCAGATAATAGCCATGTTTCTATTTGAACTGTTGGAAGTCTATCGTTACCAATAACCAAACTCTTAAAAACAGACATACTTTGTTTACTAGGTCTCGTTGTTCATTTACTCGTGCAAATTTGTCGCTTCATGTACGTCGTCCGTTAGCGATTAGATGATTGTCTAGTTTCGATAGGCTTTATTTCATTCTGTGTTCAAGGTTGTAATATTCAGGACGAGAATAGACGACTTAGTATTCATTTATGAGCAATGGGTTGCTTGTTCGCTGTTGATTAATATTTTTGGGTATTGTACTGCTCATAAATATATATGTTATGGCGGTAGGTTTAAAGTTGAGGAAATTGTAGGGTCCCCTGAAATTTTCGGAAAAACTATCATCCATGATGTGGTGTCAACACCAATTAGAGTTACCTGTTTCTCATTATTTTGAATTGTCTTAGATCATACTGAATTGTAAGAAAACGAGTAATAATATTTCAGAGATCTGTAGTTTTAAACTGGGGCCTTTGTTTTATTGAATAAACCTCGATGTTGGTTGTTATGGTGATTTGCGGAATTGGACTGACAGTTCGGTGGGTCTGTATTACTCCTTAAAATCCAATTCAATGAAGGTCCAGCTTCTCCCTGAGTCTATAATTTACGCACGACTTTTGAGCGACGCTAAATTGACCTTCATAATTTTCACCTATTTACTGGGGCCAACTGAGGGTTACAACCAGTGTGAGAAGTTATAATTATGATTCGAAGTTAGGGTCAAGTGTTGGATATAGGGTCTTCATCACAAACTGACACTAGCCGAAATGCCAAAACGTTATTTAGACGAATGGATTTCGAGACTTCTCGCTATGGTCCTGGGGATGAGAGCAAAAATATTAGACGTATTACTAATCAAATCGTTAATAAGGATTCAGGATGTCAATATAAGGTCATCACGCGTTCTACGATATGATAAAATGAAGTCTCAGGCGTTTTGTGACCATTATTAGGAAGTTTGGGAAGGCTCTTTACTAATTTTGTTCCCATACGCTGAAAACATTCGAGTATGCTTTTATCCTTAATAAGACATAAATTTGCTCCTGCAATACAGTACTCTAGGTTTAGCCTTACGTAGGCGGGACACAAAATTCCAAGCGTATCCTCTTCAGGGCATTCGAATACTTGGCGAAGTGACCATAGCTCTCGAAATCCTTTGGCGGCTGCTGAGTCTCAATATACAGGTGTTTCAAGTCGCGACTTACTATTAACCCCAAGTCTTTGTTTCTACATACACAGAAGTGGTGTGCCGTTGATAGTATACTGATAACTATTACCGTGCCCATCTGCATGATCACTCTATTCCTAGAATTGATTCTTAAGCCCAAACCTTGTGATCATCTAACAAAGTCGTCTGGGTCAGATTGGAGACAAAAATGATCAGCCTGACGACTTGTTCTCCAAATTTTAACATCTGCAAACTATAATGTTGATGACTTTAGCAGTCCGACAACTCATTAGCATAGAGAAGGAACAGTAGGGGACCTAAGATAGTGCCTTGGGTTCTCCATCTCTGCTCGGCTTTTATCCAGATTATGTTCGATCGACCACACTCTAATTTGTTGGCTTCAGAGTAAGTTTCTTATCTATTCCTATACGGCACTTGTTATTCTGGAGTTCGACAGCTTCCGCATAGGTGCCTGAATGAGAAATTTTATCAAATGCTTCGTTAAAATTTATGAATATCACACCGACAGAAAGATCGTTATCTTGCGATGTTGTTTGATCACCTCTTGTAATAAGTTAGTTGGTTTAGCATGAATGCTCATTGTTATGACTTTCGCACTATGAATTATCACGTGGTGAAATCGCCATTCAGAATACGACTTATATAAACTTGGCACTGTATCAAGATAATGACGCGTCAACTAATACAAACAGCTTAGAGTCAACTCTTAGTCTTTATCGGTTCTTCCCTCCTAGCCCTGTCCGTTTGAGTTCAGAACATGTGACAACTTTTTTGGTGAATATTTCTTTTTTTTTGAGAACCTGGAAAGCGATGTTGCCGTTTCACATACGCAAAGCTTTTCAATATAAAATATTAGGGAATATAATTTTCATACAATGTAAGGAAGTGAGCGAATACTTAAATTATATTGTTTAGACATTTACTTAAATGTTTGCGCTTAACCAATCCATCTAAGCTGTTACAAATACAATCACAGCTTTCACTGTATGGGTAATGTATTTCAGACAATCGCAGTTTATACACAAGCAAATCAGACCTCAATACGACATAGAATAACAAGTAACAGTTATAAAAAATCAAGCCAAAAATATCTGTGTTTGTGGTAGACTGTTTTTGAACATGTACTAAAATGGTTGCAAAAACAAATAGAGTCGAATGACCCAATAAGAGTAGAGGATAAACATCCATCATCCTCTATTGCCAAACATATAATTGAAACAGATCATAAGATTGATCTTAACTGGGCTTTTGTTGTGTTGTTTAAAAGTGTAAATATGCGTATATTGAAGTTTATTGAAGCCTTAGCTATTCGAAAATTCAAACAACCTTTTTGTATTCAAAAACAGTTTGTTCTCTCCTTAATATATGCTTATTATCCAGAGTGATTAGGTGTCAAATTGTTTTCACATTATTTTATCATTATTATCCTTGTCTATTCTTACCCCTATTTCCAGTCTAGTTGACCTTTTGTTTTTATATATAAATGTTCTTAACAAGTATATGTGTGATCAGATTGTTCGGAATGTATTACGCTAATATATCACATAGTTCTGATAATCTTCGTCTTCTCATTACATTATCGAGACTGTTTTTCGTAAATTAGGAATTATTTGAGAACGGAAAATCGCATAATAATAGCCAGTCGGTCGAATGCAAGATAATGACAAAACTAATACAGATGAATATAATTTAGTTACTTAACGGCTATACAATAAGCATATACATGTAATAACAGCCTACAATTACTTCATAGCAGTTGCTGTCCATTTATTATTCGTTTGGATACAACACTTATTTTTAATCATATGTTGCTCGGAAGTTAACAGGTTGCATGATTATACGTGAATTCCTAACTCAACCCGAATTGTTTTTTAAAGTAACAACTTTCATGCTGGTTAGATTAACAGGTCGGTAGTTAGACCCAACCTCTCTCTTTCCATATTTAAATATAATACCAACTATCTCATCGTTCTAGTCTCTTGGCTGTTGACTCTGAGAAAGGAAAATTTTCAACGGTGTAGTGAGTGGTCGTAAAATAATGTCTGCGAGAGACGACAGCTATAACGGATGCGACCTAACTGGGTCTACGGTTCGTGATCGATTGAAGAATAGCTCCTTCACTGACATATACAGGTCCCATAGCTGGTATCTCAGTGGTGTGGTTATGACAATTATTATTTTCAATAACCGTAGAGTAGACTCCGCTGAAATAGCTTTATGAAGTCTTGGTTTAGGCCAGATACAACTTAGCTAGTATATCTGAACTTTCGCTCGGTAATGAGGGGATACCATCATTACGTTTTCTCCTTCGTTTAGCGTATGAAAAAATCGTTTTGGGCAAGTACGGCTATCATATGTCAACTGTCTTTCTTAAATGGTACGGCTCTAACCATGGTGGACAACGGAATATTCCTCCTATGACAACTAACCCGTGTCAAGTGACCAATTTGGTAGGGTACATATATTTAAATTAGGAGTTTTTGTATGCGTTATTTAGTATAGCATCTATTTTTTCTTAATTTCCTAGTACTAACTTAAGGATTCTTCTTGGCATGTCTTATTCTCAACCTACTTACTGAGTCATATTACTTCAGCGTTATGTATCATTGAAACCTCTTCTGGTAGTACATTTTGGATGGCAGATTCGATACTAAATCCAAGTCGCATGCATGCCTTTTGGTAGGACCATTTTCTCTAGTCTCCTCCAGATAGATAATTAAATTAGGAACGGATTTGACCCCTTTGAAAGTCGTATTTACGGTTTGCTATCTTGTTTTAATTTCTCTCCTATCAACTATTGAGATCTTTTTGCTTGCTTTTGGGTCATAGGCGTTTGGCTCTAGCTAACTACTAACGATAATATTCGATGAGATCAAACATTTCTCAACTACACTAGCGTTAAATATTGTCTCACTCTGGGCCTTTGGCGGATTAATCTCTGATTCATGATGCGAGCCTGCCAAATACTTGTTAAATAAGCGGGCTCTGTTCGTGGCTATTTTACTTTCTCGTCTTTGTTTCCGCATTACCCTCCATGTCCCGTCGGTTGGGATTGCCACATAAGGTCTATTTGGGACATCAGTGGCTTTATCCGAGTTAGATTTTGAGCACCTTTAGTGTGCGGTAAGATTTTTACAGGTAGACATATTATGGAACCAGTTTTCGCGTTAACGCACTGCATTCCATTCTCCACAAGGAATAAGCGATTTGGGAGTCGACACTTGAGAGCCGAGAAAAAAATCGACGAAATGCACAAATAATCACTAGTGTGATAATTCAATAAAAAGGGCAACACAAAACGAATTTGAAGAAAATTTTAAACCTTAGCTGAAATAAGTTAAGTTAAAATCGATCAAGTATGCTTTGATGCAATAAATACTCCATTGACCTTTTTAAATGTGGCTTCGTGTCTTCTTATTACTTTCCAGTTCTTTCATCCTTTCGTAATTTAGGGGGATTCAGACAATAATAATAATGTTTAGCGATGAATACCATCAAAGTATCTGACTGTGGCGTTCAAAGTACAAGCAGTTTACTGTTTCTAAGCTGAAAGGTTCTCCTTTGAACTACCAGCTCGGAAAACTTTGTATAGGTAGGCTACCTGTCCACTCACGTAAGGCTCATACAGACAAACAGGAAGAAGCTCACGTGTTCCGAAATAAAAGCTTAAACTGCTTATACATAAACGCCGCGAGTTTGCCAAACAAAATGGGTGAGTTGCGTGAACGCTAGTGATGCTCATCTGATAGGAATATTCGAAACTTGGATATCTTCTCATTTCATGGACCAGGAGCTAGCAGTACATGAAATATCTTTGTTTCGCGACGACAGAAAAACAGGAATGGGGGTAGCATTATACGTACTACCATGCCTGGAGGTACACCAACTTCAAAACTAAGAGTTTTTTAGTCTCGATGAATCAGTTTGAGGCTCAGTAAGATTGTCTACCGCCTCGAGGTGTTTAGTTGGGGTCATTTACGGGAAACCCACTGCTGACATCGAGTACGACAATCGTTTGCTGGAAGGAGTAACTCGCTCTACTGGTCTTGGATTCTCTGATATCCCGATTCTAGGGGACTTCAATCTTCCTAGAGTCAACTTCGCGGAACATACCTATATTGGAGGTGAAAACACTACTGAGGCTCGGTTCTTCAACCTCATTGATAATCTGGGATTATTCGAAAATGTGAAGTCGGCAACTCGTTGGAGAAACAGTCGGACGCCGTCGTGCTTAGACTGGGTATTCACAAATGAAGAATTCCTAGTCGACGACCTCTTAATCCTGGCTCCCCTGGAGAAAAGTGATCACGCCGTCCTATCATTCAGTTTTGCCACCAAAACTGAGCTAAGATATCCCACTAACAACAGGCGCTGGAATTTCAAACGGTTGAATGTGTTAGCTTTACACTGCTATCTACAACAGGTGGATTGGGATGTTCACCCTCAACTTGAAGTGGATGCTCATTGGGATTTCTTAATACACACGTCCTTATGTGCTACCAATCATTCAGTTCCTCAAATGGTCATTTAAACCGACCCACGTCAACTATACTGATGAAAGCTTCACCTGCACCTGCACAGGACTTTCCGAAGTGGACCTGGTGTTTCGTGAACTGCAGCACGAAAGAAAAAACTCTTCTCCCGGCCCGGATATGGTTCATTCTGCTATACTGAGGGAGGCAGCTCCAATCCTGGCAAAAACGCTTGATGTGATATTCTCACACTCGCTTAATCGAGGCAAACTACCGGAAATTCGGAAGCTGGCTCACATCACACCGATTTTTAAAGGAGGTCGACGCAACGAATCCTCAAGCTACCGACAGGTGGCTCTTCTCTCTATACCTTCTAAAATTATGGAGTCACTGGTATGCTATGCCATACACAACTACTTATTATCCCTCAAGTCCTTCTCACCCCAACAGCATGGTTTCAGGAAGAGTCACTCTTGTATGACCAACCTGCTGACTGCGGTGGATCGATGGACAAGCATCCTTGATCATAAGGGGAAGGTTGATGTTATTTACCTCGATTTATCAAAAGCTTTTGATAGGGTCAACCATATATGTCTTGTCAATAAGCTTAGACGATTGGGTATCAAACCCCCTCTGATTGACTGGCTCACTTCATATCTAGAAAACCAACATTTTAAGATCAGGGTTAACTTCACTTTCTCTCAGGCTATGGAATGTCCTAGTGGGGTCTCCTAGGGCTCAATACCAGGACCTCTTCTCTTCTTGATTTACATAAACGATTTTCCACAACAAGTTTCATCTGACTTATTGCTTTTTGCTGATGATGTGAAACTTTGGAGAGAGGTACGTAACCAAGAGGATATACTGGCACTTCAGGAGGATCTGAATCGACTTCAAAGTTGGGCAGATGACAACGGACTTACCTTCAACACTTCAAAGTGTAAAGTAGTCCTTCTGCGACATGTTGCAGACTATAGTTACAACTTAGGAAACTAATCGCTAGAAGTATCCCAGGACGGAAAAGGTTTAGGAGTGTTGGTACCCTACGACTTGAAGTCGTACGCTAAGTGTGACGAAAACGCCTTTCAGGCAAACCTTGCAGTGATAACATTGAAGCGCATTTTTGGTCAGTTTGACGGTAGAACTTTCCACTTAACAGTTTTATTTGTCCCCATTTAGGGTACGGAAACATAGTATTTCCTCCCTTGCTCCAAAAGGATAAGGACATTCTAGAACGTATCCAAATTCGAGCCACGAAATCAATTCCGGGTCTCCAATTCAAACCTTATGGAGAGCACCCCCAAACACTTGACTTTTACCCGTTAGAGTATAGGCGTCTTAAAGGTGACCTTATGACTTACAGTATCCTTAACACTTCTGGTCATCCCCGTAAACATCTACTAAAGCTTAGTCACAATACTAACCTAAGGGCTAACACCTAGAAACTGGAGACCCAACATAGCAGAACAGACTGTCGACACAACTTCTACTCCTTAAGAGTCGTCAAATGCTGGAATTCGCTGCCGACTGAGCTAGTACAAGCGACTTCCTAGGAGTCCTTTAAGAGGAAACTTTACCTATCATTAAGAACCAAGGATAACATCTTATTATGATTTACCAATTTCTTTTTTTCTACTATCGCTAATATACCTAGGTTCCTGTCTGAAGGTATTGGTGATCCACTGCTTCTAGACACAGAAGCCCATTAAGCGAAAGCTTCTTCTATTCCGTCCACAACTAATTAACCATTTGGATTCTGAAAGGTCAGCGGAAGATTTGAGTTATTGCGGCTCTTGCGAAAAGACTAGTGGTAATGAATGAGCTCGAGAAGTTATTAAGTTAGTAACTCGTCTGTCTCTTTACACAAAACTCTATTACAGGTAAAGCCACAAACCCGATATCAGATCAGTATGATTCTGACACTGTGAATGAAATTTCAAAGCTAATTGACACTCAACCTAATGGTCCAGTCTTTACTCTTCGTCTTCTTGCCCATAAAATTAAGTCTCCACATGAGAAAGAAGCTCTTAGCTCTTTAGTGGTAGGAGTTTTTGCCATTCCTATAAGTTTTAGCTGTTAGAGTTTTTATCCAAGCGTTGTGGTCCAACATTCATATCCGAACTTGGAAAGTTCAAGTTTCTCAACGAACTAATCAAAGTTCTCTCTCCCAAGGTAAGGTTAAAAACTACGAAATTTTTACCTAATTTGTCGTATGACTCTATCAGTGATAGGCCACTTTATTTTTCTCATGTGTCGGTCCGATCATCCCGAAGGTTCTTTCATGTTCTTGTGCTTGCTCTTGTGGTCAGCTGCAGTAAAACTTCAGTCTTAATTCCTAGTTGCTTATGAAGTGGTGTAATGTGTGCCTTCAGTTCGTTTACAAACGACAGTAACAAGCCCACTTAACACTAGGATTAGTGAATAAGTTCGGTGAAAAATGTTTCTTCCGAATTCGTCTTTCTTATTAGTTCAATAGATTTGTGGGTCGACCGCTTCTCTCGAGTGAAGTGTTTTTTATAGCCTGTTGGAGTAGGTACCGATTAAATGTCCCCATGGATATGAGAGACTTCAATATTCTTCTGGATTACGTAGTTGTAATGTTCTATTGTCTTACGGTCAGTTCAGTTTGTCTCGCTGTATAAGATTTAGGTCCATATATACTTCAACATCAACTGTTTCATTCAGCATATCATCTGGCGTTTTCCGTATGTTTTTCTATTATTTATATTCAATTCACTTCCGTATGCTGTTATAATGTTTTATCATGTAAACGTCTTCTACTTTCGTTTATCGTTAACTTTCAATGTAAACTATCATCTGGTTTGACATGTGTGTTCTTTTTTATTTTGTAATATGGCTTTAGATGCTGTGGACGTATGTGTTTGTAATTCCTTTTTCAGTCAGTACACGACGTTTCACGTTTCTACAACTTCTGGTTTTTTGCCTTTTAGTATCTTGGTGACCAGACATCTTCATGTGTAAAAAACAAGTGTGCTCAATTGCTTCATAATTGGCAACGTGATTTCTCACCAAACGAACCGAAATTCGCTGAGGCCTACAATATGCTTGTTCGAGAAGGTATTATAACTGCTAGTCAGATAGTCTCTACTGACTCCGTTTCAGAGGTAATATTTACTATCTTTTAAACTGAAACCCTAATATAAAATTATTGAATTGTCTGTGGTATGAGATAAAGTATTGGGGATCTACCGCCAGCAATGAAATCCGTCTTCATACGATTAACTTTCAGTCTCAATGCGCGCTGGCTCGTGATAATTCTTAAATACTCAAATCAAAATGGACAGGGATTTACAACTTGTAATTTAGTGAACATACGTTATGCACCTATGTTGCTAAAGGTGGAGTCTATGGGGAACCCCCACTTTCCCCATTTTAACCTGACTTCGTCACAGACATACTTTTAGAGATAACACTATCAACTAGCTTTTCAGGTATTTATTTTTTGCCAGGAAATTCACTTGTTGACTTAGAATACTCAAATGATGTAGTTTTGTTTGGTGAAGATCCTGAAAAAATACAGTCTTTTGACAATTTCAGGCAAAAATGTATGGATGTTTTGGACCTCGTTCTCTCCATCCAAATGTAAAACAGTGTTTTAGGACCAGCCTGTTTAGGCTCCTGACTTCATAATAGGGAGTGAAGTAGTCGAGCTTATCGACTGCTTGACTTATCTTGTAAGTCTCTTCGGTCCTGATTGGCTAGCGTCTGACAAATTTTGTCACGGAATTAGAAAGCTTGATTAACTTTTGTCAACTTGCGTCACTTGTGGTGTAGGCGAAATATTTATCTGTCAACCAAAAACGGGTTTATTGCGCAGCAGTTTGCTCTGGTTCACTTTATTAGTGTGAAACATGGTCATTGAGAATAAAGGATATTTGTAGGTTACTAGTATTCAGTCATAGGTGCAACTGTAAGTATTTTCAAAGTATTAGTTAATGTATTTTGAATTGTTATTGTTCATAGTAATAACTTTGTTCATTTCCTTCAAGAATTTGTTAAATACAATTTTTATTTATTTATTTAAACATATAAACACTGGTACAAGGAGGCACCAAATAGATATGCACCATGCAAATCATTTGATTTGTATGAGGGCTGGACTACTGCTCAGGTGCCCAGACCGAAGCAGGTGGTTTTCTTGGTGGCCACACCTTGAGCCTTTGACCTAATGGTCTGACTCACAAGACAGTGGAGCATCGTGAGGAGATGCAGTCCCAACGATTTATTCATAGGCCATTTGTTCCTTCAGGATACTGGAGTCCATGTGAACCATTGGTTTGGAGTCAGGGTTTTCCAACTACCCTATGTGGACTTTTCGTGTCCACCAACCCTGTTAAAGGACCGGACATTCTGTTTTTGTCCTCTCAATTTTTTAAACAAGAGTAATGCCACGAGAAGGCAGTGAGTAGGACTTCCTTGACAGAGGGAATACACACGTGGCCATGTAAGAGCATTTCGAGAGGGAGAGCGTACTCTCCCCACTTTTGACCGTATCAGGGCATTTGGGGGCAAATACAATTTTTAGATAAATTATATACACCATATCTTCCTAAATACATATTTTGTAAAATATTTAGAACTGGTAAACTGATCACTATTTAGAGTAAAGGTGTGGAAATAATTTATGGACAATATTCTAAATGATTTTTTTGACTAACAATTTGTTCTTAAGATATTCGACAAATTTTTATAGTTTTTATGTCTTATTAAATCAATGATATTGACCTTCTTCTTCTTCATTTAGGTGTATTATTATTATTAAAACAAGTGGAACTTATCAATATCAACAATGTAAAGTAGTGACAATTCTGTTGGGATTTCACATTTGTCTAGAAAATCTGTTGTGTATGTGTGTGTGTCCTTTGGTTTCGTTCTAGGAGATGAGATCATCGATAATTTTGAGCGTTATTCACTTAAGATTCTCTCTAAGCTTTAAATGAGATGATCTTAACCCTGACATGATCGATTCTTGTAGCTGAAATGATTGTGAAATTTGTATATAGCCTCTGCCAGAGAAGTCCTACTCACTACCTTATCACGGTGTGGCTGTTGTTTACGAAGTCGAGAGGACGTAAGGCGAATGTATGGCTCTTAACCCGGTTGGTGGACACGGCGCGTCCACCTAGGGGAGTTGGGAAACCCTGATTACAAACCAATGGTGCACATGGACTCCATTATCCTGAGGGAACAAATGGAGTATGAACCAATCGTTGGTTACCGGCTACCATGGGACTGCATCTCCCCACGATGCTCCACTGCCTTGTGGATCAGACGTTTAAGTCAAAGGCTCCGAGTGTGGTCCCCTAAGAAAACCACCTGCTTCAATTTGGACACTTAGACAGTATCACAGCCCTCACACAAATCTCACTTGATTTGTGCGGCGCATATGTATCTGGTACCCCCTTGTACCAATATTTATGTGTTGAAATAAATAAATAAAATAAAGGTTAGAACGGGTACACATTTGTATCAGATTTGACTCCATAACTCGTCTTATTTTGAACTGATTTATTTGATTGACACGAAATCTGGTTAGGAGTTGGGTATCTTAAACCAATTAATAGGATTTTCGGTCAATAATTTATGGCATAATATGTATCACAGAATTAAATAAAAGTGGAGATAGTGAGCTATCCTGACGTATGCCACATGACATGACTATTTCAAATTACTCTTCGTCATTAGCTCTCAGTTGACGAATAGTATTAGGGTACAATACTTTCAGGTTTATATGCACTGTCCCGGGACTTCTCAGTCATCGTAGTTGAATGCTATCTGTAGGTGGAGTAATATGATTACATTTGGACGGCAGTATCTATGTTTTCTAGGCCTTACCTAAGGGTAAAAGCTTGGTCATCAGATCCGTAGCCAGGTTCGAAGCGTGCTTGGTTTTATTGGATTACCGTTTCCCAAGCTTCATTTAAGCGTCTACGGACACATTTCCAACATAAAGAGTAACGTAGGATACATTATCTCTTATTTATGTAATGTTTTCGTTTTGTTTTCTTTGTTTGTAGGTTTGTCGCTCAGGCTCTTCAGCCGCTGAAAATAGGCAAAATATTTTTGAACGTAACAAAAAATCAGAGGTAAGTGTTATTTGTGGAGAAGCTGTCATGGAGAAAGCTTTTAATGACTAAGGAGATAAAAAAAAGTTCAATTGTTAAAGCCAATAGGTAGAATGATAATCGATAGATGCGCACAATAATATAATGTGGCCGAGCGATGGCTGTCCACGAGACCGTATCATTTACTTTAAGTTTTGAATAGGTTGATGTTAAAAACAAAACCATTAACCAGATGAATAGGTTTTTCTACAGTGAAATAACGTGCTTCTGTACAGAAAACAAACGAAAAATAAACGTCAAATATTTAGCGATCGGGGGAAATAGGCTCGGAGAACAAAACTCTATCAAAATCATACACCTGAGCTACAAATCTTCTCCACCATCTCAAATTAGCTTGTAGGTGACTTGTTTTCTAATTCATCAAGATGTGAATGTTAAGCCTAGTTTTCGGACTTGATACCACCTTCACCCACAAAATGATTTCGGATCTTTCTTTGACAGTAGTAGTAAGACGGTGGGACCCTTAATTTGTTTAATATATTTTTCAGTTATCATGCAAAGCATGACTTTCTTCCTTCTACGAACTGCAACCATCGTACTCATGCGGAATGTAGGCTAATTTTTTCCAAAATTACTAGGGTAAACCTTTTCTTTTGAAGGTAATTTCTTGAAAGTTTCTTTTCCGTAATGATCTCTTGATTAAGTTGAAAAAAACATTCCACAAGTATCAGGATAATAAAATGTGCTAAATATCTGGTTCTCATGTAGGTTTTACACCATGTGACGATACATTTTAAAGTAATAAACAGATATATAATTTATAGTACGTTTGCAATATATGTATGAGGTCTTTTACTGTCTTAGTTGAGTTTATAAATTTAACTATATTGCCAGCTAGAAAAAAGGAAGATGTTTCCGATACCTCACAACTCAATTCACCTGGTTTTGAGACAGTGGAGCGTCGTAAGGAGACGCAGTCAGTCCCATGGTAGCCGGTGACCAACAATTGATTCATACGCCATTTGTTCCCTCAGGATACTGGGGTCCATGTACACCATTGGTTTGGAATCAGGGTTTTCCAACTCCCCTAGGTGAACTTTCCGTATCTACCAACCCGGTTAAAGCGCTGGAAATTCGCTTTTCGTTGTTTGTATTTAGTCGGATAGTCCATTAATGTTGAGACTTATGGAGTTGACACATTTACAATTAGTCAAGTATCGTATAACCAATGTACTTGTTTAACATAATGTTGTTACTTTAAGCTTTTAAGAATAAGACCTTGTTTTGTGGTTTTACCTTATTCAAATTAATCTACTATGCTGTTCTACACTACATATTCATATGCACTCAACCTTAGGTCATAATGTTTTTGCGAAGTTTTATTAACACTGATTGATTGCTCAAAACGAAATCGGTCAAATTTACAACTTAGCAGTTAAGAATCAAATGATTGAATCAGTTTACTACGCTCAAATGATAACTAATTTTCTTTTTTTAGCGTTTAACCCAATTACTTCGTAGTCGTAATCCAGCTGATCTACGTGAAGCAAATGCGCTTATCAAGAGTATAGTTGAAGAAGTAATTTTGTGTATTTTTTGATGTTTATATAATAAAAGTCTACTTATTTTAATTTTACTGTATTTCGATTTTTGGAAAAAGACAATACTATTCTACTCACTTAATGTTGACTGCTTCACTTATCTTGGGAGTCTCATCAGCCCTTGTGGTCTGATGTGTGACGAAATCTCAGCACGGATACAGAAGGCTCGTCTAGCTTTCGCCAACTTACGTCATTCATGGCTTACATGAGATATTCGTCTAGCAACCAAAGGACGGGTTTACTGTGCAGCAGTTTGTTCCGTCCTACTTTATGGAAGTGAAACATAACCGGTAAGAGTAGAGTATATTCGTAGGCTACTAGTGTTCGATCATAGGTGTCTTCGAAGCATTGCCCGTATATCCTGGGACCATCGGGTAAGTAATGCAGTTGTTAGGAAACGGGTACTAGGTAATGATGGCAAATCGATTGATGAAGTAGTGAAACTTGGTCAGTTGAGATGACTGGGACATGTGTTACGTATGTCCAATCACCGACTGCCCCGACATGCAATGTTTCATGGTGTAGGAGTAGGTTGGAAGAAAGCTAGAGGCGGCCAGACCAAAACGTGGCACAAATCCATGAAGTCGCTGACAAGTGGACTGAGTCATGTTAGTAGGTGTAGACTACCTGGTTGGGATCCGGAAGATGATAGCAATCGATGGTTAGAGACCTTGAATGACATGGCTCAAAATCGTTTGCAATGGTGAAGATGCATCCACTCTTTGTGTTCTGCCAAATTCCAATCTTCTGAATTCTTCATGTCTATCTTTTTTCTCTCTCCAAATTTATTTCATTGTATTATACTCCTTCAATAACATCTTCAAACCCTAATCTTTCACATTAATGCTTATACTCTTACTACTTCTACCACTATGGGATTTGAATCGACAACTTCATCTCTGTGTTAATGTGGTATGGCAACTCGAACTGATGTACGTACGTACGAAGTTCTACGTTGTGACTGACTGACTGACTTAATGTATGGAAGTAAATCATTTAAATGGAAGTTTTGATAATATTGGTAAAGCCTCGTATATTTAACTCATATGGCACCAACCTGTTAACCGGTTTCTAAACTCGAAAATTTACGACTATCGAAAGCCGAATAATTTTTGAAGGTAATCTGTGTCAAGCTTTACTCTCACGGTTTTCTTTAATACAAAACCATGTCATGTAAAAGCTTCAACACACAGATTACAGCTATTGCTCAAAACTGAACTAAGATGTCTAAATGTACTGACAAACGACTTAGACCTACAGTTATTGATTTGGTGAACTGATGTTGTATCCAAGTTTCAGCTCTCTTATTTTTCTTCTGAACCTTCTTCTGTGGTAGACAGTACTGTAATTTCGGAGTAATGCGGTGGCCATATATAATTTTTTGATTGAGTACATTATCATTGACTCTATCTGACATGTATGTAATATCACTTTCACTTATGTTTTGTAACCGGGTCAAAGTTATCTAATGCTAAATACGATTCAAAATAGTTCTTATGTGACAATTTGTAACAGTTTGCATCATATATTCGTATTAGTTCAAATAAAAATGATCTTAGAGGTTGATCTATAGATTTTTTTCTTCGCCAAAGTGATGATATCAAAGTATCTAACTACTTTTGATCGAGTAGATCATTGAAGTAGTGTATGATCGAGTAATACAAGATAATTCAGTGATCAAGATACATAGTGATGTAACACTGATCGGATATAACCCGTATCATTTAGTGATTGAAATATCGAAGATTAGTTATTAGTATATTAATATCTATGAACTAGGGGTACTGTACCAATCCATACTCCTATATGGTCCAGTTTTGATAATGATGGAATAATTGTTGTGAAATGTAATTGGTCTTTTCAGGAATTTCTCATTATTCTAGCGAACGTATATTTTTTTATTGTCAACAATTATTAACTACTTATAAATTAAGTCAGTAGGCAAATGATGTTTCCTTAATTTTATGGAATTAGTTACATGAATTTCCTCATCTTTTAAAAGTATATTATTTATTTATTTATCCATGAGTCTATTACACATTTCATTTAAAGGACCAAGTACGTATGGAAAAAGTAAGTCAAAGAACTAGTGAAATGGAAGCTTTAAGAAATAATACAATATTATTAGAAGAAATGATTGGGACATATTTATTAGGTGAAAGTACTGAGGCTGAATTAGAATTGATGAATGTAAGTATTTAATCTATATGCTCTTTTTACTTATTCACTTTCGTAATGCATCAGTTATAAATCCATTGAATGTATTCGAAGAAGTGCCTGATTATTTTATGACCAGTGGAGTTTAAACCATGTCTGTTGTGAACTCACTGAAGACAATTGGTGAATGGTCGCTCAATTTCGTGGACTGGTTCGAGTTAGACATAAACACCATCGAATGCTGGCTCAGTGGTCTATCGGTTAAGTGCTCTGGCACGAGACTGGTAGGTCCTGGGTTCGAATCTCGCAAGGCGAGGTCGTGGACGCGCACTGCTGAGGAGTCCCACAATAGGACGAAACGGCCGTCTAGTGCTTCCAGATTTTCCCTGATGATCTAGCTTCAATCGACTTACGCTTGCAACTATGAAAATACTAAATCTCCACAAAATCCCTTCTGATAATATTTTATGACAGTTAGCTTAAATAATATTTTCTTAAAGATGGAATGAGTAGTTAATTTGATGTTTTCTTAGAGCATTCATCGGCTTAGTCTCCCTGTTTTTTTCCCTACCTATTAAAAAACTGTAAGAAAATAGCTGATATTCACTGCAAAATGACTGAGATGACTTAGATCTATGTTGTAAGTGCACAGCTACTACTTATTTTGATGTTTCATAATAGCTAGGTTATGGGTAGGCTTATATAATAAGATGTAACCCAGTAAACGACTGCAGAGTTCTGTGTTTGTTTTTGAGATGCAAGTTCAGCCTAAAAACTAGGGACTTTGGTGGAGAAGATTTGTAGCTCAGGTCGATGATTTTGATGGAGTTCTTTTCTCTGAGCTGGATGGTTTAGTCGTGGAGCTTTCATCGTTCTTCCGAACGACATCATCAGCACAAACTTCTAGTAGAAGTAAAGTGTTCCTGATTGGTTGATAAATTGGATTGATTTCAGTGTGCTTGTTTATTGCTGATTGACCCGTGTGCCAAGCTTCCAAAAATTCTCTGATGTTTTTGGAATCGTCTCTATCCAAAATCTCCACATTTTTCCAGTTGAATGTGTGTCTGTAGTTGTCCATGTGCATTGATACAAGTGAAGACTTGTCATGGCGTTTGACCGCTATTTGATGTCCATGCAGGCGAAGATGAAGAGGGTATCCACTTTGTCCGATTTAACGTTTTTCTCAGTTGGTACAATTTATTTTGTAGATGATGTTTGGTTTGTCTTCTTTTGTCATTTCATCCTTTGGTTTGCACGGGATTGAATGGATGGATTTTGTTGGTTTGTGAGCAACATCTATTCCGAATGTTTTCAGCAGTCTCGTCTTTTCCGATGTACCTTTTATGTATGGTAAGGTGATCATTTTGTCGATTTCTGTACTTGACTTCGTTTCTAATGATGAGTGCGGTTGGTATTTTTTGATGAAGTTGATTGGGTAGCCGTTCTTTTCAAGGATGGTTTTCAAGTGTTTTTCTTCATTTTTTCGTTCTGTAATTGTGTTGCAATGTGTCCTCGCCCTCTTGAACAAAGTTTGTACGCAGTTGATTTTGTGAGCTCTTGGGTTGTTGCTATTGTAGCTGAGAATTTGATCAGTGTGGGTCGGCTTCCTTTACACTTCAGTCTCCAGTTTACCTGTGTCGGTTCTGGTGATTAATATATCCAAGAATGATAGCTTGTCGTTCGACTCTTGTTCCATTGTGAACTAGATGTCACATAGTCAATCCTCATGAAAGTTATCTCGTTGGTCTCGAAGCTGGGCGTCTACTAAATTTTTCATTCTTTTCAACAATCTGTTGACAATTTTTCCTGGCACTGATAGTAGTGTGATGCCCCTGTAGCCAGCACACTTTCTCAGACCTCCTTTCTTTGTTATCTTGGTGAGGTATCACTCTCTTCAGTCTGTCGGCACTGGTTCTTCCTCCCAAATCTTCCTGAATAGAACGTGGAGCATATTTGGAGTTGTTTATATGTGTGACTTCATTGCTTCAGCTGGTATATTGTCAGGTCCTTCTGCCTTTCCACTTTTGATTTGTCTGATAGTCATCCTAATTTCTTCGATCGTAGGTGGAGTGCCAGCTATAGGAAGGTCCGTGTGTGCTGCTTCAATGTCCAGTGGGTTCAGTGGAGCTAGCCATCATCCATCTATGTGTAGAATGCTTGTGCCTTAATGGGAACATCAAAGGAATCCGCGCAGGATGGAATATGCCAGAAAAGACTGGTTAATCTCAATCCTATACATTAATATGAAGATCTAAACAACCGACATATATGTATTAAGGAGAACCTTTATTATGCTCACCATTAAAACTAATATACCTGTTTTCACACCATTAATTTGTACTTTTAACCCTGTGTGTTAATGTGGTATGGCAACTCGAACTGATGTACGTACGTACGAAGTTCTACGTTGTGGCTGACTGACTGACTTTCGTCCTCTCAATTTCGTAAACAACATTAATTCCACGAGAAGGCAGTGAGTAGGACTTCCCTGGCAGAGGCTGTATACGCATGGCTGTGTAAGAGCATTTTGAAAGGGAGGGCGGGCCCTCCCCACTCTCGGCCGTACCAGGGCATTTGGGGGCGTAATTATTTCATAATTGATCATTAACTTTTCACACACACACACGTATAAATACAGAATTATCATTATTTTTTTAAAATTCCTATAAAGGAACTGGTACAGAATATACGTAGAGCACGTCCATTATTATATAGTTTCTCTTTAACACATGAAGAACAAGATATTGAAACGTTGAGTAAGTTTAGTCTTCTTTAATTGTATATTTTATTAAACTATAAGTTGTTTTATATTCAAATTCATTATTGAGTCGTTTACTCATTTAAATCTAATGAGTTGATGAGTTAATACACATTATAAAGTATATTCCGATTTAATTTTATACTACTATGGTGTGGGTTACTTATATCCATATAAGTAGTATATGGTGATGGTCAGGTATTGAATGTATTTCAGTAGGAGATCGATAAAGAGAGAACAGGAACGAAGCGCAATCGGTATGAAAATGTATGAACAATGAAATCAGAGAAGATGGACCGGTATTTGCAGAAGGAACAATCAAGATTGAGACAATTGATTGTTATTTTGCAAATTAACTGTTCACTGTATGGTTATCAGAATTTAGTGAGATAGTTTGTAATTTGTGCTTAAATACATTCAATTGTCTCCACTCGTGTTCTTGTTCACTACACTACTACCAAATGCCACGGTACGGCCGAGAGTGGGGAGAGTCCGCTCTACCTCTCCAAATGCTCTCACATGGCCACGCGTATATAGCCTCTACCAGGGAAGTCCTACTCACTACCTTCTCGTGGCACTACTGTTGTTTACGAAATTGAGAAGACGAAAACCGAATATCCGGCACTTTAACCGGGTTGGTGGACACGGAAATTTTACCTAGAGGAGTTGGAAAACCCTGATTCTAAACCAATGGTGCACATGGACTCCACTATCCTGAAGGGACAAATGGCGTATGAATTAATCTTTGGTCATCGGCTACCATTGGACTGCATCTCTTTACGATGCTCCACTGCCTTGTGGATCAGACCTTTAGGTCAAAGGCTCCAGGTGTGGTCCCCTAAGGAAACCACCTGCTTCAGTTTGGGCACCTGGACAGTATCACAGCCCTCACACAAATTAAATAAGATTTATGTGGCGAATATGTATCTGGTGCTTCCTTGTACCAATATTTATGTATTTAAATAAATAAATGATAATACTGTTGAGTTACTTAAATCAAAGTAGACGAAGTGTAGTTGTAATTTGTAATTTAATTGATTGAAAGCTAGTCGAGTGATTAGATAATAATGCTTAAAACAATCAGTTATTATTTTGAGACAATGGTTGGGTTAAAATATATTTTGTCATAGCAATATAGTACACCACTACGAAAATGCGACTATAAATCAATGTGACTGGTCTAAGTGAACGAGTTCATAATATTGAAAGATTGGATACTCGAAAGATCCTCTATACGGAAACTAGATCAGGTTATATCAGATAACCGATTCACGACCAACATAGAGAACCACCATATTCACTAGACAATATTTTATTTCACACAATTACAAGCAGTCACTCTCAGTGAGTTCGAAATAGAAGTCAATAAGAGGAAAAGTAACCACATATTTAATCGTTAGTAAGCTACGTGACTGTTTATCCATACTCAGTAATCAATACTTGTAACTCATATAGGTTGTTTTGTAAGCTCTTTCATCTGATATAATAACTGTGTGTTCAAAGAATTGATTGATGGATTTGTTCTCTTTGTTAAAAGTTCCTTTCCACATCATTTTATGATTATTACCAACTACTTGTGTCAGTATTTCTTAGAATTTTGATCAGTTTACAATGATTTCCCTGACCTATTAATTAAAAGTTGAATCAATATTGCGTTATAATCTACAGCCTTGGTTTGACTGTTTAATTTATGCTTACCTACTTCGATTCGAGCACCCGGGCGGTATTACAGCTCTCACACAGATTGATGAAGTGTGGCGCTCCTACTTACTAACTTACGCCTGTTACCCCTCGTGGAGGAGAATAGGCCGCTCACTAAGTATGGCGCAAATATATATATATATATATATATTTGGTGCCTCCATGTACCAATGTTTATGTGTTTAAATAGGTAAATAAATATCTGAAAACCAAATAGTTACCAATGTTAATAATGGTATTTGTATTATTACATTCCTATCTTTTGTTCGGTCATCAATTTTTAGCTGAAATTGGTCAAATATGTGACAAAGCTAGTGAAGTTTTAGCAAATTATGAACAAAAAATAGCCAATCGAAAGTCATCCTCCTCCTCAGTAAAACATGGTCAACCACATATGCCTTCATCTATAACGAATGATCATTCTTCTTCCTCATTATCATCATCATCTAATCATGTTCCTGATCTTTTAACACAAGATTTAATGAATTTAGGCTTAAATGATGATCCAATCACCCCCATTACATCTTCTAATACTAAGATGTATTCTTCAGATGTCTTATTATTGAATACGACAGATTCATTTCCTGTTAATCATCTTCATAACACATCATGTCATCGAATATCACATCCGATTGAACCAAAATATTCATTGAATAGTAGTAACAATTTGATTGGGAATAATTCTGGTATTAGAAAAAAATCAAACTATGATGATTTACAAGATATTTTTTCAACAAATACTACTACTACTACTCCTACGACGACTTCTGGGTCAACAAGTAAGTCTATTTAACATGTTTACTATTTTTATTTCGAATCGATTAATCAGGTAGTGAAGTTTTATTCATTGAAGTGGCTGAGGTATGTCTGATTTATGCTCAACCACCTCAATGCACGATGTTTGATGGTCTCGGAGTAGGTTGAAAGAAAGCTAATGGGGCGCCAAATTAAAGCATTAGTTCATAAAATCTATCGGACTGAGCCATGTATGTGGGTAGTGACTATGAGGTTGGGGTTCGCATGGTCATCATAACCAATGGTTAGAGACTCTAGGTGACATGGCTCAGAATCGATCACAATGGCGTAGGTGTATACACTCTTTATCTTCCCTTAAACCTTGAGATTAAAATTGCTTCATAACTTTCTTCCTTCCTATACTATATCCTTATATACAACCTATCTTTTATATATTACCACCACTAAATTAACTACTTCTATGAATCCGATGTTCATCTTGTTGTGCTAACGATGTATGGCAACTTGGACCGGTGCATATATGTGCCTGATCCTACGTCGTGACTAACTGAATGGGGGTAGGTAATTAAAAATACTTGATTGTCTATGAAATTATTGATTCAAATCCATTTTTCTTTAGGAACATTGAGAAAGGGTTAATAATTTACTATGAGACTATTTTGATTATATGGTACTGTGATATGGATCAATAGCTGTTTATTATTATTATTATTATTCGTTCATGTCGGTCCCACATTCCGTTAAAATCATTCGGTAAAATTCATTTATGGTTCGCCGAACCCTCTGTTGTATACTGAATTTATTTATTTGATAATTATGTAATGTTATGGTAGGAGGACAACAATACAACTCCAGTATTCAGTTGCTCACACCGTAGAAGGGTTATTCTAGAGGTACCTGAAAAGGACATTGGGTTAGAAGTAATCCTAATGACCTGAGGGCGTGACCGCAGTGCCCAACGGACAACTGCTTGAGGTCGGTCACATACGACCTTTTTGTGGGTAATTTTTGTGTTAGCTCCGTACTTGTTGGAACCTTATCGCCGGAGATGGATATCCGTGGGATAAGGCGAGGTGTGTATTGTTAGGGTCGACGTTTTCTAACTCCACCCCTTCTTGTGGGAAGGCAGCATCGCTGTTATGCTGGTTGTCTGAAGGAAACACTTAACTGCCGTCACACCTCTATACAGTCAGTAGTACGACTTCGCCTTCGGACCTTGGGATTGCTGCTTTTAGTCTTACCGCTCTTCAACCGACCTGCCTGGCATGGTAGGACCTTGAGGAACGATTGTTCCAGCCAGTATAGCTCGATTGGTTCATCACGATAGGCAAGCCCGACCACCACGTCAAGGTAGCAGCAACGGTCGGGGATAACTCAAGAATGGTAAATCGTACAGTAATAGTCTATGGGTCAAGATGAAGCTCATAATAAAATGAACATGAATATGAATAGTTAAGTTACTTAACAATTATATAATAGGAATTATACATATTATATTGGTCCATAAATGGATCCCAAAGTTACCATTCACTATTGTTATCGGGATATAACAGTATGATGCATTCTGTTTTTACGTCGTTTCAATATTCTATTTACTTTCCCTTCATATCCATCTAGAACAAATGCTTTGACAGATACAAATCTATCAATATTATTATCAAATAATTCTCTGAGTAAGCTAAAACCTGATGATGATGATGATGATGATAATACACCCCTATGTGTAAACATAAAAGATACCCCTACTAGTAATCATAATCACAAAGTGGAAGAAATGACATCATCCGAAGTTACATCACAAAATGTAATTGATCTTAAATCATTTGATATTCAACTTTCTTCTGTTCAACCACATTCAATACATAAAACACCATTAACTCTTTATCCAACTAATCTATCACAAGAGAATGACAGTAGTGATAATACTTATAACATACAATTAACATTACATTATACTAATAATAAACCACATCCTGATGTAATGGTTTTTGTTGCTGTTATATCTAGTCGAAATGTTTTACCTATAACTGAAATTAATGTTAGATTTGGTGTTGAAAAGGTGAGATTATTATTATTATTATTATTATTATTATTATCGGTGATATTGCTATTGTAGTTAGTGGATATTGAGGATGCCGCCAAATGCCCTGGTACGGCCGAGAGTGGGGAGAGTCCTCTCTCTCTCTCTCTCGAAATGTTCTCACATGGCCACATGTATGCAACCACTGGCAGGGAAGTCCTACTCACTGCCTTCTCGTGGCCTTACTGTTGTTTGCGAAGTTGAGAAGACAGAAAGACAATGTCCGGCTCTTTAATCGGGTTGGTGGATATGGAGGATCCATCTAGGGGATTTGGAAAACTCCGATTCCAAACCATTGGTGCACATGGACTCCAGTATCGTGAAGGAACAAATGGTGTATGAATCAATCGTTGGTCACCGACTACCATGGGACTGACTACATCTCCTTACGATGCTCCACTGCCTTGTGGGTTAGACCTTTAGGTCAAATGCTCCGGGTGTGGCCTCCTAAGAAAACTACCTGCTTCGATTTGGGTACCTGGACAGTATCACAGCCCTCACACAAATAAATGAAAGTGTGGCGCATATGTATCTGGCGCCCTTTTGTACCAATATTTATGTGTTTAAATAAATAAATTGAGGATCCACCTGGGGGAGTTGGAAAACTCTGGTTCGAAACCAATGGTGTACATGGGCTCCAGGATCCTGGAAGAACAAATGGCTCATAAATCAATTATTGTTAAGCGGCTACCATGGGACTGCATCTGCTGATCGTGCTCCATTGCCTTGTGCATTAGACCTTTAGGTCAAAGGCTCTGAGGAGTCGCCCCCTAATAAAACTACCTGTTTCTGTTTGGGCGCCTGTACAGTATTCCAGCCTAAACACAAATTTAATAATTTTGTGGCGCGTATATATTTTTGGTCCGTTTGTACTAACATTTGTGTTTAAATAAATAAATAAATACTTGAACCTGTTAAGATCTCACGTAAGGTAAACTCGAATACTAGGAACAGTCTAACAAAAATGTGACATCATTTCATGAAATTACTGACTGTTTAATGGAGTTGTGCTGGAAGATAAACATATGCTGTTTGCAGTGTTAGCACGATGACCATATTCAGTGATGGATAATTACTAGTAAAATTTTGTTGTCATCGGTTGCAATAGAGTAAACTCACGAAACAGCTGTTTTCTAGTTTTCTGTCTGTGACGTTTAGTTCACAGTTCTTGACTTATATTTTAAAAGTTAGATATATCCTGTTTTCTTGGATTAGCGATTCTGTTAATTTGATATCAGGATATATTACAATGATTTTACGTGTTTATGTTTTACATGTTAGTCAGACATGGAATACCATACTGTGATAAGATGGTGGTTGGAGATGGTCAACAGGAAACCCTGGACCCAAGTTTCGTGCTACTCGGCACTCGTCAGCAAGGTGTACCTGTAATTTCGAGGGAACTGGTGCTCCCTGACGGATTCGATCCCGCGTCACTCAGCTTCACAGTCAGAGACGTTACCACCGATCCATTCGGGCCGCGACCGACCTCCTGTAGAACTGAGATGTAATCACAATTGATTTGGGATCACTGGGTGAGCAATCTATGATCAGATCATGTCCAGTCCTTAACATAATGCTGATGATGATGCATCTAGTGTGTGGTCGGCTATTAGACGTGAAAGTAGTTGTCCAACTTATGAATACAAGCTGACAAACTGTGATGTAAAATTATTTGTATGGAATATTGACGGGGCAAATGAATTGGAG
>NC_031500.1:19214657-19253724 GCF_000237925.1 Schistosoma mansoni | reverse complement strand
CTGGATTTACCTGCATCTCAGAGTTAATATTCACTCTGGAACTCGAACCCAGTACCTTTCGCTTCAAACGCCATCGCGTTATCCACTCGGCCACTGAGTCCTGATAGCCACTTGCTTGTGCAATGGGGTGAAGTTTAAATTCACTTAGTATTGTTTGTTTGAATCTTCCCATTGTTGTTTAGGACTGCAACTGGTCAGTCTCTCTGAGATACAGGTACATCCAGCTGACGCGTCCCAAATAGGACGAAACGCGCGTCCTGGATTCCACTGCTAGCCACTATCCATTTGAAGAATAGTTTTATTTGTACTACTTTAAGGCAGTTAAGAGTAGAACACTTGATTAAATTGTTGGTATTTTTATACTGATGTCTTCCAAGTATTGTTTTCACTACCCTACACAGTATCGAATTGAGAATTTTCAGACTTCACCGTGTGCATGATACATCAAGATCATTGAATCAATCCACGCATATATATCCATTCAATTGATGATATATAACCCAAATATCATCATCTAGTAAGATTGGTAATAAGTGTTCCTTGGTTTTCAATGTTTCTGTAACCTAATATCAATTGATGATAATTAACTATTTCCAAATCACAAATCATTTGGGCAAAATAATATATTTGTATGTGTTATAACTTGTGACCGAGTGGATGCCCAGTTAATGTATGACGTGATAAGACCACCAATCAGAGAGCAGCAAATTATTGAAACAGTGATACATGAAAACCGTACGAGCAGTCTAGGGTGCTTATCGATCCCGCTTCTGTCCAACCCAGCCAGTGAAGTCCAGAACACCAATAACAGCCTCTGAAATATTAATCATTATTCTCAAACATACTGGGTTTATATACCAATCAAATAGACCACATCGTACGATAAAATAGAAAATAACATTTGTACAGGTTTTGGCCAAATGTGGCTGTGAATAGGGGGAACAGTAATTAATACGCTGGGGATAACTCACAGGAAGTAAAGAAGGAGATTGATTATGAATGCAGTCGTCTTGTGCGCTGTTAGAAGTATGAGGGCAGTTATCACTTCCGGTTGCCCACACCGTGGAAGGGTTCTTCTAGAGGTACCTGAAAAGGACATTGGGTTAGAAGTAATCCTAATGACCTGAGGGCGTGACCGCAGTGCCCAACGGACAACTGCTTGAGGTCGGTCACATACGACCTTTTTGTGGGTAATTTTTGTGTTAGCTCCGTACTTGTTGGAACCTTATCGCCGGAGATGGATATCCGTGGGATAAGGCGAGGTGTGTATTGTTAGGGTCGACGTTTTCTAACTCCACCCCTTCTTGTGGGAAGGCAGCATCGCTGTTATGCTGGTTGTCTGAAGGAAACACTTAACTGCCGTCACACCTCTATACAGTCAGTAGTACGACTTCGCCTTCGGACCTTGGGATTGCTGCTTTTAGTCTTACCGCTCTTCAACCGACCTGCCTGGCATGGTAGGACCTTGAGGAACGATTGTTCCAGCCAGTATAGCTCGATTGGTTCATCACGATAGGCAAGCCCGACCACCACGTCAAGGTAGCAGCAACGGTCGGGGATAACTCAAGAATGGTAAATCGTACAGTAATAGTCTATGGGTCAAGATGAAGCTCATAATAAAATGAACATGAATATGAATAGTTAAGTTACTTAACAATTATATAATAGGAATTATACATATTATATTGGTCCATAAATGGATCCCAAAGTTACCATTCACTATTGTTATCGGGATATAACAGTATGATGCATTCTGTTTTTACGTCGTTTCAATATTCTATTTACTTTCCCTTCATATCCATCTAGAACAAATGCTTTGACAGATACAAATCTATCAATATTATTATCAAATAATTCTCTGAGTAAGCTAAAACCTGATGATGATGATGATGATGATGATAATACACCCCTATGTGTAAACATAAAAGATACCCCTACTAGTAATCATAATCACAAAGTGGAAGAAATGACATCATCCGAAGTTACATCACAAAATGTAATTGATCTTAAATCATTTGATATTCAACTTTCTTCTGTTCAACCACATTCAATACATAAAACACCATTAACTCTTTATCCAACTAATCTATCACAAGAGAATGACAGTAGTGATAATACTTATAACATACAATTAACATTACATTATACTAATAATAAACCACATCCTGATGTGATGGTTTTTGTTGCTGTTATATCTAGTCGAAATGTTTTACCTATAACTGAAATTAATGTTAGATTTGGTGTTGAAAAGGTGAGATTATTATTATTATTATTATTATTATTATCGGTGATATTGCTATTGTAGTTAGTGGATATTGAGGATGCCGCCAAATGCCCTGGTACGGCCGAGAGTGGGGAGAGTCCTCTCTCTCTCTCTCTCGAAATGTTCTCACATGGCCACATGTATGCAACCACTGGCAGGGAAGTCCTACTCACTGCCTTCTCGTGGCCTTACTGTTGTTTGCGAAGTTGAGAAGACAGAAAGACAATGTCCGGCTCTTTAATCGGGTTGGTGGATATGGAGGATCCATCTAGGGGATTTGGAAAACTCCGATTCCAAACCATTGGTGCACATGGACTCCAGTATCGTGAAGGAACAAATGGTGTATGAATCAATCGTTGGTCACCGACTACCATGGGACTGACTACATCTCCTTACGATGCTCCACTGCCTTGTGGGTTAGACCTTTAGGTCAAATGCTCCGGGTGTGGCCTCCTAAGAAAACTACCTGCTTCGATTTGGGTACCTGGACAGTATCACAGCCCTCACACAAATAAATGAAAGTGTGGCGCATATGTATCTGGCGCCCTTTTGTACCAATATTTATGTGTTTAAATAAATAAATTGAGGATCCACCTGGGGGAGTTGGAAAACTCTGGTTCGAAACCAATGGTGTACATGGGCTCCAGGATCCTGGAAGAACAAATGGCTCATAAATCAATTATTGTTAAGCGGCTACCATGGGACTGCATCTGCTGATCGTGCTCCATTGCCTTGTGCATTAGACCTTTAGGTCAAAGGCTCTGAGGAGTCGCCCCCTAATAAAACTACCTGTTTCTGTTTGGGCGCCTGTACAGTATTCCAGCCTAAACACAAATTTAATAATTTTGTGGCGCGTATATATTTTTGGTCCGTTTGTACTAACATTTGTGTTTAAATAAATAAATAAATACTTGAACCTGTTAAGATCTCACGTAAGGTAAACTCGAATACTAGGAACAGTCTAACAAAAATGTGACATCATTTCATGAAATTACTGACTGTTTAATGGAGTTGTGCTGGAAGATAAACATATGCTGTTTGCAGTGTTAGCACGATGACCATATTCAGTGATGGATAATTACTAGTAAAATTTTGTTGTCATCGGTTGCAATAGAGTAAACTCACGAAACAGCTGTTTTCTAGTTTTCTGTCTGTGACGTTTAGTTCACAGTTCTTGACTTATATTTTAAAAGTTAGATATATCCTGTTTTCTTGGATTAGCGATTCTGTTAATTTGATATCAGGATATATTACAATGATTTTACGTGTTTATGTTTTACATGTTAGTCAGACATGGAATACCATACTGTGATAAGATGGTGGTTGGAGATGGTCAACAGGAAACCCTGGACCCAAGTTTCGTGCTACTCGGCACTCGTCAGCAAGGTGTACCTGTAATTTCGAGGGAACTGGTGCTCCCTGACGGATTCGATCCCGCGTCACTCAGCTTCACAGTCAGAGACGTTACCACCGATCCATTCGGGCCGCGACCGACCTCCTGTAGAACTGAGATGTAATCACAATTGATTGATCACTGGGTGGCGATCAATGTCATACGTGTCAAGTCCTTCTTAGTGCTGATCGAATGCACGCATTGTCGAGCCACCTAGACTAGTGGCCACATTGCAACTTGTTCGATAGCATTCGATCAGCACTAAGGCGGACTTGACACGCATGACATTGATCACCACCCAGTGATCAATCAATTGTGAACACCATACTGTATTATAATGTTTGCTAAACCTTAGAAAGAGGTGTATTGTTTTCGTATAAATTTCACTAGAAAACGAGTAAATGTATGCCAAAAATAGTTTCCGGTATGCGTAATGCGATTTTGATGGAGTTTTGTTCTCTGAGCTGGATGGTTTGGTCGTGGAGCTTTCATCATCCTTCTGAACGACATCATCAGTACAAACTCCACCTGAGCTACAAATCTTCTCCACACAGTATTTTAAAAACATTCGACTTTCAACCGCTAAGTTTCAGGTTCTAACCCTATCTCAGTTACTTCAGTCCAGGCAACCAAGTAGTATCATTGGCTCTCACGCTTCGAATGTGGCTCATACATGAGTAAGTACCTGGCGAATGAACTGATTTAACTTAATACATGTGTACAAATATACAATTTGTAAGTACACCACTACTGTGGTGTGTGCTACTGTTGTCAACAGATATAAGTAGTATGTATTATCAATCGAAAGTAAAATGCCTGGAGGTAGAAGGTTAAGAAGATCGAAGAAAAGAGAACGAGAACAAAGAATGGTTGATGTGCAAACGAAGGAACAATGAAGTCTGAGACGATTGACTGACATTTTGCAAATGAAGTATTTACTATATAGTTCTCAGATTTTACCAAAACATTCCGTAAATTTGTCCTTCAGCCAGTCAGTCAGCTACAACGTAGGACCAGGCACATACATGCGTCGGTCCAAGTTGCCATACCTCGTTAGTATAACAAGATGAACACCGGATTCACAGAAGTGGTTAATTTAGTGGTGGTAATGTATAAATGAAAGGTTGTATGTAAGGATATAGTACAGGAAGAAAGACAGATATGAAGCAATTTTAATCTCAAGGTTCAAGGGAAGATAAAGAGTGTATACGCTTACGCCATTGTGATCGATTCTGAGCCATGTCACCTAGAGTCTCTAACCATTTGTTACGATAGTCCTTACTGATGTTCTCATTCACTACACTACCAGTTATTCTCAATATCCAATTGGTCGAGTCAATCGAAATCAAATGAATTTTGCACGGAACTCCAAGTAAATACTTTTCTATACTTTCAATTGAAATTTTCCTGCATTAAATTGAACAATAGATGATCTGTTTTGATCCTGTTATTAATTATTTGATTTCTTTATTCTTATAGCCTTTTAAAATACGACAACTTATTGCATCTGGACAAAACCTTCCAGCTTATACAACTTTTCTACCACCTGCATCAATCAGCCAAGTATTATTAATTTATAATCCATCCAAATTAGTAAGTTATTTATTTGTTTAAACACATAAAAATTGGTATAAGGAGGGAGCCACGAAATAGATATACGCCATACAAATCATTCGATTTTTATGAGGGCCGTGATTCTGTCCAGGTGCCCAAACCGAAGCAGATGGTTTTTTAGGGGGTCACACCTGGATCCTTTGACCTAATGGTCTGACTCACAAGGTAGTGGAGCATCGTGAGGAGATGCAGTCCCATGATAGCCGGTAATCAATGATTGATTTATACTCCATTTGTTTCCTCAGGATACTGGGGCCAATGTGTACCATTGTTTTGAAATCAAGGTTTTCCAACTCCCCTAGGTAGACTCTCCGTGTCCACCAACCCAATTAAAGCGTCGGACATTCGCTTTTTATGTAGAAAATAATCTATCACTGTTGTCTATTACTTGTTATGGATTCAGGATGTTATGATATTATGGTATTAGAACATGATGAAACTAGTTGCTGAATATAATCCAATTACACTTGTAAGAATCATAATTTAAATCATATTAGTCCAGTTGTTAGACGGGTGTTTCATTCGTTCTAAATGTGAGCAAAAATCCATTTCTGAGTATTGTTGTTAGTTGTCTGCCAGCCATTGCTTTTAATATAAAATAGGATCTACGTCAACTAGATAGATTAGATAACTATATACAACACATCAATCGTAACTCTTCATATCAATTAGTTAGTCGTATGATGTGCTTTTTCCTCTCTCCGACAAGGCTGTCCACTACCTCCATTTCTGTATAACTTCATTATAGACCTACTACTGGAAATAATGTTCTCATCGACTGAATTTTAAGGAATTGATCTCCTAACAGGACGTCCATTTATCGAATTCGAATACACAGATGATATAGTCCTGTTTGGTGAAGACGCTGATAAAATATAGAGTCTTTTGATAGCATTGAGCAACAATGCCAGGATGTTTAGGATGCGTTTCTTCTCCTCTAAATGCAAGTTGTTGCTTGAGGACTGTCCAGCGTCAACACCCGAAATAAGGATAGGGAGTGAAGTAGTCGAACGCGTTGACAACTTCACTTATCTCGGAAGTCAGATCAGCTCTAATGGGTTGGTGTCTGACGAAACCTCAGCACGGATTCAAAAAGCTCGTTTGGCTTTTGCCAACTTACATGACCTATGGCGAAGACAAGATATCCGTCTATCAATTAAGGGACGAGTATACTGCGCAGCAGTTCATTCTGTTCTACTCTACGGCTGTGAAACATGGCCGTTAAGAGTAGAAGATGCTCGTAAGTTACTAGTATTTGACCACAGATGTCTTAGAAATATTGCTCGCATCTGCTGGGATAACCGGGTAAGTAATAGTGAGGTCAGACGCAGGGTGTTAGGGAATGATGGTAAATCAGTTGATGAGGTCATGAATCTTCATCGACTGAGATGGTTGGGCCACGTGTTACGTATGCCTGAACATCGATTACCACGACGCTCTATAATGTCTAATATTGGGGATGGTTGGAAGAGAGTTAGGGTCGACCAAACCAAAACATGGCATCAGTGCTTGAAGTTACTAATTTCTATTCTGAGCCATTTTGGTAGATGCAGACTACCTGGTTGGGGTCCGCGTGACTATCGTATCTAATTATTGGAGACTGGTTGACATGGCTCAGAATCGATCACAATGGTGTAGGCGTATACACTCTTTATCTTCCCTTAAACCTTGAGATGAGAATTGCTTGATATCTGTCTTTCTTCCTATACTATATCCTTATATACAACCTATCTTTTATATATTACCACCACTAAATTAACTACTTCTATGAATTCGGTGTTCATCTTGTTGTGCCAACAAGGTATGACAACTTGGACCGACGCATATATGTGCCTGGTCTCACTTTGTAACTGAATGATTGGCTGAAATCTGGTTATTTTAATTATCAAATGTCTATTAGTGATATTTTTCCCCCTGTATATATATATAAATGATTCATCAAATTCTATCTTCCTTTTTTTTTTCTACAGGAAAAATTCATATTGAAATTTCAATTATCTTTTATATTAGATAGTGAATCTATTTTAGAATCTGGGAAATTGGATTTACCATGTGGTTAACTTATTATTAATCACTATAATGCTATTCTTCTTTTCTTTCTCATGTGAATATTAAGCAGATAGACACTATTTCCCGTGATCATAATATAAATTTTTATTATTGAAAAGTATTTGTCGTTGTTTTCTTTCTTTCCTTGATTGATTGATTGATGATGATGGATCATTTTGGATATGTGAAAAAATGGATGATACTTTTCTTTGGTAAATTTATATTAAGTCTACAAAAGCTTTGTGATAAATTTTTATACATTTATATGTTAATTTATTTGTTGCTTCTTGTAAAGTTTCATTCATCTTTCGTCGTCGTCTTTAGAGGTTTAAGCATATATATTGTGTTCATACTTTTTTAAACTAACATTTTGATGCTACTGACTAATAGTGAGTAGTTAAATGTATTTCATTAAATTTATTTGTGATACTGGTTTGTGAATTTTTTCAGATTTTTTAGGTGTCACTATTGTTTGTTCTCATCTTTTGTCCGTTTTATCTGTAAATCATATATTTTTGTTAAGAAATATACCGAATTTGCTTTAAATGATTCTCTTCTATTTTCTTTGTTTTTTTTATATTTGGTAATCTAATTCAAAGTGATGTAATTCATTGAGTCTAAAGTGTTTTGTCATTAACAAAACTTAAATCACACTTAACCATCTTCCTATTGTCATATGTTTGTTCTTGTTTTATTTCAGTATGGACTATATTCTATTCTGTTGAACATCTTTTTCTCTATAGTCATGAAAGTTTTTCAGATGATTACTTGCTGCAAGTAATAAAACCTTATTGTAATACAATAATAATATGGTTATAATGAATTAAGATTTGTGATTTCTCCATCATTTTTTGATGTAAAATGAACTATGGTGGCGAATTTTGTCCGAACTCTGAGTTTAGATTCAAATATACTCATATATGTAGTTATTAGGATATGTTAGTACATTAAGGAAATCATTAAGGAAATGTGCATTACAAGGCAATCCCTTTACTTGGATTCTGGAAGGGAAGCGGAAAAGAGGAAGGTCAAAGAACACATTATGCCGGGAGATAGAAGCAGATATGAAAAGGATGAATGTTAACTGGAAAGAACTGGAAAGGAAGGCTCAGGACAAAGTTGGATGGAGAATGCTAGTGAGCGGCCTATGCTCCTCGACGAGGTGTAACAGGCGTAAGTAAGTAAGGATATGTTAGGTTTAAGGATCACTCTCAGTAGGCTTATTTAATATGAGTAATATGTCTTTGCTATGTAGTCATTGGAGATAACCACTTTCATCGAAATAATGTATATATCAGTTAGTTATTTGAATAAAATCTTGGTTACTGTAGTGGTTTATTTTAAAATTTAGTTTCTAATTATGATAAAATGAAAAAAAATTCAATGAGATTCTTTCTATCCAAAATCAAATTGGATCAAGATTTGTAAGTTTGCGTGTATTTTGACAAGTATAGTTGAAATCATGAGTCAATTGAAGGTTGACCATCATGGAAAACCTGGAAGTACTGGACGGCCGTTTTATCCTATTGTGCGACTCCTCAGTGACAGTGCGCATCCACGATCCCGCCTCGCGGGATTCAAACCCAAGACCTACCAGTCTCGCGCCAGAGCACTTAACCGATACTTTGGATACTAACTCTTCTCTAGTTTATCCATTAAATTAAATGAGTTGATCAGTCAACAGTAAACTTGGTAGAAGTAATGAAACTGTATAATCTTTTTAATGGAATTTCATACTGACACGTTGTCTCAATCTATATGTAATTCATAATGAAAGTCTTTAGTGTGAAAGAATAATCATAACTTTATTTCACTTGGTATTGTTTACTTGTATCTTCCTATTAATGTGTAGAACTACAAATGATCTGTCCCTTATAAGCATATTTGCATCCTGTGCTGACTGTCTCGATATTACCTTAAGTCACAAGCATTATAAGCAAAGATGGATAGTGGCTAGTAATGGAATCCATAACACGTGTTTCGTCCTTTTCTGGACTCATCAACTGGATATACCTGCATCTCAGGGTTAATGTTCACTCCAAGATTCTGCGATCTAGGTGCATTCAGCTGACGAGTCCAATATACGACGAAAAACCCATCCTAGATTCCATTACTAGCCATTATCCTTCTTTACTTATAATCATAAGTTTAATGAATATGATGATAGGATTGAATGGTTTAAGTTTCAAAGATTGATCTTAATCACATGTGAATTACAAGGTTTTTTTTTAATGCATAAAGTAATTCATTCTATAATTAACCACCATTTATGGTACCCTGTTTATAATGCATTAAACTGTGATTAAGTCATCTGATAGTTTTATATTCATCTTGTATTTACAATAAATAAGATTATGACCTTATTATTATAATTAAGGACTTTGATAAGGATAATGTTTACTTTTTAATGATTGATTATTATGTATATACTCTCTCTTAGAAATGATCTTTAATATGTTCAAGTACTCTTTATACTTGTCTAATCAGAATGTATAGTTGAGATCATGAATCAATTGGACCTAGACTATCATGGAAAACCTGGAAACACTGGACGGTTGTTTCATCCTATTGTGCGACTCTTCAGCAGTGTGAGCGCTTAAGTTCCGAACCACTGAGCTGGCATCTAACGGTGTTAATGTCTAACTTCAACCAATCTACTGCTGACGAGTCCCGCAATGGGACGAAACGGTCGTTCAGTGCTTCCAGGCTTTCTATGGTAGTCTAACTTCAAGTAAGTCATGATCTCATCTATGAAATTACTAAAATCTTCACAAAAATCCCCTTCTGATAATAATTATATGCTCACTAGTGACTGGCTTCAAGAGATATTTCCTAGAGTTCTAGTGAGAAACAGTGATCAGTGGAGTTAAACCAGGTCTGTTGTGAGATATCAACTCACTGAAGACAATGGTGGACGGTTGCTGAATTTCGTGGACTGATTGAAGTTAGACATTAACACCGTTGGATGCCGACCGGCTCAGTGGTCTAGTGGTTAGGCGCTCACTCGCGAGATTGATAAGTCCTGGGTTAGAGGCGGGATCGTGCATGTGCACTGTTGAGGAGTCCCTCAATAGGATGAAACTACCGTTCAATGCTTCCAGGTTTTCTATGGTGGTCTAACTTCAATTGACTCACACTTTCAACTATGAAAATACTGAAATCTCCACAAACTCCCTTCTGATTATAATCAAAATTATATTTCAGATTCTGAACTATTGTAATGATTATATAATAAAGCTTAAAAACGTATTACATTTTAATGTGTTTAAATGAATGAATTGTAGGTTTTCTGAAATGACAATCATTGTATTCGTTGATTATTTTACATTCGAATTTGTTCATATTTTAAACAATAAGTGTATCTTAATTCAATTGGCATTATTTAATTGAACTTGAACCCAGTACCGTTCGAGTCCGATAATGAACATTCAGTCTGAGTTGCAGGTACATTCAAATGAAGAGACTGAAATAGGACAAAACTCGCGTCCTGGATTCTAATACTAGCCACTATCCATCTTTGCTGATAAATGTAATTTCTATCATAATGGGGTTTTGTGGGAATGTTAGTAATTTAATGGTTGAATTCATGAACTAAGCTAGACTACCCTGGAAAAACTGAAAACATTGGACGGTCGTTTTGTTCTAGTATCATACTTCTGAGCAGTGCGCATCCACGATCCCATACGCTGAACTCAAACCTGGGACCTTTGGTCTTACACTGAATCAACTCATTAAGAAAATATGTTTAGATATAGAAGGAAGTCTACATAATCTGAAGTTGTAAACGATTATTTCCTGGTTAAAATACAGGGATACAAAAACGAAAGTATTACTAACTACTACTCCATAGTGTTTGTCTTCACCATTTATAAGGATTATTTATAAAATCAATTAAATTTTAATGGTTGAATTCATGAATCGATTTAAGCACAATCGAAGGTTCTGAGTTCGAATCCTGCGTACTGAATCGCAGATATGCACTGCTAAGGAGTTCGATACTACGACGAAACGACCGTCGAATTTTTTCAGGTTTTCCTCAATACTCTAGCTTAAATCGACTTATGAATTCAACCATTAAATTGAAAATAATTAATCAATTCAAAGCGTATATAGCAACGAGATTGACTGAGGTTTTAGGTAGAATCTGGGAACTGGACGCAATTCCATCTGACTGGTCCCAATCACTGATTGTGCCAGTCTATAAGAAAGGACAAAAGTCCTCTTGTGACAATCACAGAGGAATCAGTTTGACTAATATAGTGTCTAAAATATTAGCTTCAATAATACTTGGACGCCTAACCAAAGCTCGTGAAGAGCAGACTAGAGAAAACCAGGCTAGTTTCCGACCTGGACGTGGTTGTATAGACCAGATATTCACTCTACGTCAGGTCCTAGAACATAGACATACATTCAGACGTCCCACAATCGTAGTATTTCTTGACCTTAAGGCGGCATTTGACTCCGTTGATCGTGAGGTTCTATGGCAGTGTTTGTCAGTGAAAGGAGTACCAAAGAAGTACATTAACCTCATAAAGGCTCTCTACTCGAACACAACTGGTCGAGTTAGAGCCTATGGCGAACTGTCATCAGAATTGGTTACCTCAAGAGGTGTTCGTCAGGGCTGTCCACTCTCCCCATTCTTGTTTAACTTTGTCGTTGACATGCTTTTAGAGGTATCACTTTCATCATCTCAATCTCCTGGAGTTGAACTTTTACCAGGTGGCTCACTTGTTGACTTAGAATACGCCGACGACATAGTTTTATTCGGTGAAGACGCTGACAAAATGCAGAGTCTTCTGACCACTATAAGCAACAATGCAGGCATGTTCGGGATGCGATTCTCTCCCTCGAAGTGCAAAATGTTACTCCAGGATTGGGTTGCATCGACACATGAATTAATGATAGGGAGTGAAGTAGTTGAGCGTGTTGACAGCTTCACTTATCTTGGTAGTCTCATCAGCCCTTGTGGTCTGATGTGTGACGAAATCTCAGCACGGATACAGAAGGCTCGTCTAGCTTTCGCCAACTTGCGTCATTTATGGCGTAGGCGAGATATCCTCTAGCAACAAAAGGACGGGTTTACTGTACAGCAGTCCGTTTCGTCCTACTTTATGGCAGTGAAACATAACCGGTAAGAGTAGAGGATATTCGTAGGCTACTAGTGTTCGATCATAGGTGTCTTCGACGCATTGCTCGTATATCCTGGGACCACCGGGTAAGTAATGCAGATGTTAAGAAACGGGTACTAGGTAAGGATGGCAAATCGATTGATGAAGTAGTGAAACTTGGTCAGTTGAGATGACTGGGACATGTGTTATGTATTCCCAACCACCGACTGCCCCGACGTGCAATGCTTTATGGTGTAGGAGTAGGTTGGAAGAAAGCTAGGGGTGGCCAGACCAAAACATGGCATAAATCCATGAAATCACGGACAAGTGGACTGGGCTTTGTTGGTAGGTGTAGACTACCTGGTTGGGATTCGCAAGATGATAGCAACCGATGGTTAGAGACCTTGAATGACATGGCTCAAAATCGTTTGCAATGGCGAAGGTGCATCCACTCTTTGTGTTCTTCCAAATTCTAATCTTCTGAATTCTTCATGTCTGTATCCTTTTTCTCTTTCCAAATTTATTTCATTGTATTATACTCCTTCAATAACATCTTCAAACCCTAATCTTTCACATTAATGCTTATACTCTTACTACTTCTACCACTATGGGATTTGAATCGACAACTGTATCTCTGTGCTAATGTGGTATAGCAACTCGAACTGATGTACGTACGTACGAAGTTCTACGTTGTGACTGACTGACTGTATACACAAGAAAACATTCCATTTCATAAATTATAAAAGATGACAATAAACAACTACTGAGTCCGAATAAATCCTCACTTGTCTAATAGGTGTGAATTTTTAATTCAACTTGTAATAGTTTTGATTATCTAGTTGTCAATAGTTTGACTGATGCATCAGCACTTGAACCTAACGTTACTAGATCGGAATTTCAGAGTGGATACCAACTCTGGGATGCAGATACATCCATTTGACGAGTCTCGAATAAGATGTAACTCATATCTTGAATTCCATTGCTGGTCACTGATGTATGGGCAAGAATGACAATGATTGGTTGTTATATGTGTTATATATATATTCTCCTATCCTTATTATTATTGATTAACTGTTCCTTGTTGTCGGATCTTGGTGTGGAAATATATTGACGTTCTGGTCAGGTTAATCTCGTGTTCTTGATCTGAGTTGTGTTGAAGTCTCCTGTGGAATAGGCACTGGGTGGGAATCTAGTGTACATATTCGTCTAAGGTAAATTAACGTCCCAAATACGTGTAAAAAGTGTTATAACAAGTAACCTACCGTTTATAACAGTCACATTCCATCTATTCTTTATAACACTTTGTCATAATAGCTATATTGGGGCACATATACCACTTAAGACGGATCAAATTTCATTGGAAATATCAACAATAGAATAATAATAATCATTGCGAATTGAATTACGAATATGTAAATGGTTTGATCAGTGGACCTAAACAATAATTGATAACTAAGTAAATTCCAAAGGTCTCAGGGAATTCCTACAATTATGCAAATCAGTTTAATCTTCAGATCAATAGATAGATCAATATAGATTCTACTTACCTGTTCAAACGGAGAAAGTTAATTGATCATAAAGGTCAATCGAAAAAAGATAGTTCAGAGAACAGAGGCAGCCTGCTTGAATATCTAAGCTACCTGTTCTTGCCATCTGGATATTCCACCAACTTATCTGTTTTCTTGTTTGTTTTAACACATTATTACGTCTGTTAGTCTCATAACCTATTCAGGTACAAGCTACAAAACAGCCCAATCAGAGACATCGTAGTTGTTGGCAATATGCATCGAAAAGAATATACATTATTTAGATGTTGAATCCTGAACTGTTAACATCTAACTGGCGATCACTCGATATTTATCGCAAGGATCGATCAACATAAAAAAAGGAGACCTGTTGAAATAACTTGTGCTGTGAATTCTGTATTATACCAAGAATATAATATTGAATAAAGCCACCACCAATAATAGTAATAATATACATGCTGATAACCACTTAGAAATAACAGCATAGGAATGGACTGTTTAGTACTTTTAGAATAACCGAATAAGCGCTCAACTATACAAATAAGATGCTAACAGTGTTACTCAGAATGATAATGACAACTTCATAAACATACTATTCATCTGATAGAACAGAACAAAGTAAAGTAACGGTCATACACATATAGTTAGGTTTAGTAATCATAAATTTAAACTTGTTTAACATGAGTAGAAAAATTTACTAACTTAATTACGCCTGTTACCCCCAATGGAGCATAGGCCGCCGGCCAGCATTCTCCAACTCACTCTGTCCTGGGCCTTCCTTTCTAGTTCTATCCAATTCTTGTTCATTCTTCTCATGTCCGTCTCCATTTCTCGGTGAAACGTGTTCTTTGGTCTTCCTCTCCTCCTTCGGCCTTCAGAATTACGTGTGAGCGCTTGTCTTGTGACGCAGTTAGGTGATTTATTCAATGTGTGTCCTATCCACTTCCAGCACTTCTTCCTGATTTCTTCCTTCACTGAAATATGGTTTGTTGTCTTCCACAGTAACTTGTTACTGATAGTGTCTGGCCAACGGATCCGAAGTATCTTGCGTAGATAACTGTTAGTAAACACCTGTATCTTCTGAATGATGGTTTTCGTAGTTTTCCACGTCTCCGCTCCAAACAGTAGAACTGTCTTGACATTCGTATTGGGGTTAGCAACCCCATCCCGTAGAAAACCAACTCATTAAAAAAACGCTAACCAGAAAACCAACTCGCTAAAAAACGCAATAACAATTTATTACTGAATTATAAATCTTATTGATACTTCTATTAATTAATCATTGATATTCAATAGTTTATTTATTTATTTGGAATAAACGCTTTGGTTAGATGAACCAATCTATTAAGTTATCAATATGATTTTGATAGTTGAGATCACGAGTTAATCGAAGTTAGACCAGCATGGAAAACCCGGAAGCACTAGAAAGCCATTTCGTCCTATTGTGGGACTCCTCATCAGTGCTCATCCACGATCCCGCCTCGCAAGATTCCAAACTAGGACTTGTCTGTCTCCCACGCGAGCGCCTAACCACTAGACCACTGAGTCGGTTGGCATCCAACGATGTTAATGTCTAACTTCAACCAATCTACGAAATTGAGTGACACATCCACCATTGTCTTCAGTGAGTTGATATCTCACAACAGATCTGGTTTAACTTCACTGATCACTACTTCTCACTAAAACTCCAGGAAATACCTCTTGAAGCTAGCTTCAACTGACTCATGATCTCAACTATCGAAATTACTATAACATCCACAAAAACCCCTTTTGATATTATCAATATGAATTTAGTTTTAGTTTGAATAGGTCACCAATCAACTACAATGTATTAGATAAGAATTATACAATCATAAAATGTACATTAAGTCATACTTCTTCAATGAATTAAACTAGAAAAATTCTTTTCAAAGAACTCGAAGTGTATAATCAAATGAATTGTACTTCCTAAGTAAAGAAAATATTAGGCTTAACAAAATGTCACTAACCTTTAAATGATTCAAATCAATAACTGAACATGAAAGTCTGTTGGGAGATATTAACTCATTGATGAAATTGGTGAATGGTTGCTCAATTTCGTGGATCAGTTGAAGTTAGACATTAACACCGTTGAATGCCGACCGGCTTAGTGGTCTATCGCTTAAATGCTCTGGCTCGAGACTGGCAGGTCCTGGGTTCGAATCTCGCGAGTGTGGGATCGTGGATACGTACTGTCACTGAGAAGTTCCATAATAAGACAAAATGACCGTCCAGTGCTTCCAGGTTTCCCATGGTGGTCTAGCTTCATTAATAGTAATAACAGTGAATAGTTGAACTGATCATTTCAACTAATAGTCAACCAAATAAATTTTTTTTGTTGTTAACTACTAATCTTCATCTTATTTAATCAGAAGGGGTCTTTTGTGGAGATTTTTAGTAATTTCATAGTTGAAATCATGAATCAGTTGAATCTAGACCATCATAAAAAACCTGGAAGTACTAGACGGTCGTCTTGTCCTACTGTGGGACTCCTCATCAGTGCGCATCCATGATCCTACCTCACGAGATTCAAACCCAGAACCTGTCAGTCTCGTACGCGAGCACTTAACCTCTAAAATCTTTACAAAAACCCCTTCTGATAATAATTATATGCTAACTAGTGACTGACTTCATGAGATATTTCCTTGAGTTCTAGTGAGAAGCAGTGATCAGTGGAGTTCAACAAAATCTGTTGTGAGTTAGTAACTCATTGAAGACAATGATGGACGGTTGCTGAATTTCGTGGATTGGTTGAAGTTTGACATTAACACCGTTGGATGTCGACCGGCTCAGTGGTTCTTATTTAATCATCAAGTCTAGTTCATACAAATTAAAGGACAATGAATTAAGTCAGTTTTAAGAATTTAGTAATTACTAAATCTATAAAGTACGTTATTATAAAATTCATCATGAATTTTAAGATAACATGAATGATAGACCGCTGAACCGGCCACCTATGTTTGAATCTCACGAGGCGAGATCGTGGATGAGCAATGCCATTGAGGAGTCCCATAATAGGACGAAACGGTCGTCCAGTGCTTCCAGGTTTTCTATGGTGGTCTAGCTTCAATCGACTCAAATTTCAACTATAAAATATGAAAAGTAAAGTTATCTCAGAGTGATTTTGACATTAAAATTATATATTACCTTTGTTATCCAATGATGAATGAAGATACTCAGATTGATTTTAAACCATTTCATTAAATTCGCATTGATATCATCGTAAGGATAGCTTGTCAGCATATTCAAGAAGTTCAGAAAGAGCCGAAGACATTCCATTCAATCACCGCTAGAGGAGCATTCTAAAATGTCGACGTGTAGATTCCCTATTGGATGAATAAGAAGAATCCCCTATGTGCCTATTGGCTGTCCGAATTGATGATTTAATTTGAGCCAAAAAATTATAAATACATGATATTTTTGTAGTATACTCGACAATATGTTGGGAAATACATTCCTACTTACTAGTCTTCTGTCTTCTCTCTTGCGACGTTTAATCATTGTTCATTCATTGGACAACTATTTTAAACTTAACTGATGGATTAAGTAATGTGGAACCCTTTTTGTAATGAAGTCATAACTGTAGTGAATAAGAACCTAGCCTTTGTTGTCCAGCTTGTGTCCAATGGGTTTCGCTAATTCCGAGTACTGCCAAGTTGTATCTCCTAATCTCCATTGCTATTTGACTGGTATTCTCTGTCTCCCACATCGTCCGGACGTTCCATGTACCTATAAAGAGTGTTGCTCTGGTTGTTAGAAGGTGCATTGGCCGAAAATTTCGGTTTTCATCATAAGGCGTCATAATTATTCCTTCAACTCCCAGGGCAGAGTTTAAATGGTTTGAATTATTTTTTCTGGTTAACGTTTTTTTAGCGAGTTAGTTTTTCTACAGGATGGGGTCGCTAACCCCATGCCCAACCCTCCTACTTTACCCGGGCTTGGGACCGGCAGTAACTCTAGAAGAGCTACAGGCAGAGTTGAATAAGAACACATGTGGAGATCAATGAATGTGTTTGAATACTAAACTACAGAATTTCTTTGTAAAATCTGAGAACCATATATAGTAAATACTTCATTTGCAAAATGTCAATCAATTATCTCAGACTTTAGTGTTCTTTCATTTCTCTTTTCTTTGATCTTATTAACTTTCTACCTCCAGACATTTCACTTTTGATTGATGTTATATACTACTTATATATGTTGACATCATTAGCTCGTACCATAATAACATTTCTGTTCTTTTATTAATCGCGCCATTGTTAAACTAATAAAACAAAATAGATGGATTCTTTCATTAACTTTTGTCAAGTTGAAATAGAAAAGAGTATGGTTGAAAGGTTTTATCGTTTCATACACTTACAAAATGACTTTTAGATCGATTTATAAGTGAATTTACATATCCTGAGTTCGATCATGAGCGTAATCAAATATTGACATTGAAAGTATTTCAGTGATTCTTTTAACTGTTGTCAACAGTTGTTGAAAGTAACTTGTACGAAACAAATCAAATCTAATGGTCATAAGTAGCCCTCAAATGCCCTGTTTCTACCGAGAGTGGGGAGAGTCCGCTCTCCCTCTCCAAATGCTCTCACATAGCCACGTGTGTACAGCCTCTACCACAAAAGTCCTATTCACTGCCTTCTCGCGGAATTACTGTTGTTTACGAAAATTGAGAGGATAAAAAGCGAATTTTTCGGAGCTTTAACCGGGTTGGTGGACACGGCGCGCCCATCCACCTAGGATGGTAGGAAAACCCTGACTCCAAACCAATGGTGCACATGGGCTCCAGTATCATGAGGTGACAAATGGCGTATGAATCAATCGTTGGTCACCGACTACCATAGGACTGTATCCCCTCACGATGCTCCACTACCTTGTGGATCAGATCTTTAGGTCAAAGGCTCCAGGTGTCTCACCCTAAGAAAACCACCTGCTTCAGTTTGGGCACCCGGGCAGTATCACAGCCCTCACACAAATCGAATGATTTGTCAAGTAATGTGATGCATACTACTCCTCTTAAAATGTATTAAATGTTCTAACATACTTGTAAGTGTATCTTATTCTACAAGTTAGATTATAGAATCTTTAATTGTTCAATCATTCTTATTACTGGATTCACTAAGTAAAACCATCCATCTACTGTTAGTTTATGTTAACACTGTCCATAGCAACCTTAAAATGATTTGTATAATATCTAATATGAACAGTATATCACTAAGTCACATGATACATGTATTATGGTAGACTTGATGGACATAGTTTAGTAATTGTTTTCTATATTGTTCCATACTCTCTGTTTCCATGTTACTTTTTCTAGTTGTAAATGATTATAATGAATTGTTTATGGTACAGAAAATGGTCTTAAATGCACCGTTCATAAATCAATGAGATATCCACTTAAGAAGAATTAAAAGTTTCAGGCTGATGCATTGCATTACTGTAATACATGTCATCAACGTACTACTTAAATGATTTTTGAACTAGTAAACTTAAAACAATCTTATATCACATGTTTGTTCTCTACATTTAATGCTACTATTTATATCAAACTAATCATCCCTGTATGTGGCGGAGACGTGGAGAACTACGAAAGCCATTATCCAGAAGATACGGGTGCTTATTAAGAGTTGTCTACGCAAGATATTTCGGATCTGATGGCAAGACACTATCAGCAACAGGTTACTGTGGGAGACAACGAACCAGATTTCAGTGAAGGAAGAAATCAGGAAGAAGCGGTGGAAGTGGATAGGACATACATTGAGGAAAGCACCCAACTGAATCACAAGACAAGCCCTCACGTTGAATCCTCAAGGCCAAAGGAAAAAAGGAAGACCAAAAGAACACATTACGCCGAGAAATGGAGACAGACATGATAAGAATGAACAAACATTGGATAGAACTAGAAAGGAAATCCCAGGATAGAGTGGGTTAGAGAATGCTGGTCGGCGGCCTATGCTCCATTATGGCCTCTTGGATGTCCTGTTTCATATATAACTTGACGATGCCACCAATTAGAAAGCAGTGATTTATCAATCGGATCAGTGACACACGAAACCTGTACGAGCAGTCTTGAGTACATATCAGTCCTGCTATCTGCCTAGCCCAGCCAGTTCAGTCCAGAACACCAATAACAGCCTCTGCAATATGAATCATTATTCTCAAACATACTGAGTTTATATACCAATCAGACAGACCACATCGTACCATAAAATAGAAAATAACATTTATACAAGATTTAGCCAAATGTGGCAGTGAATAGAGGGAACAGTAATTAATGGACTGGGCATAACTCAAGAATGGTAAATCATACAGTAATAGTCTATGGGTCAAAATAAAGTTCATAATAAGAGGGACATCAATATGAATAGTTTAGTTAGTTAACAATGATACAATAAACAGTATATGCATAATATTGATCCGTAAATGGATCCCAAAAGTTACCATTCCTGATTCATATCGGGGTGGGGGGCATAACAATGTACTAGAAAGAAAGAAAATCAATAAATATATTATTGTTATTATTAATTTTTCTTAAAAAAAAATTAATTATCACCTTTTTAGTGAAATTTTTTTTTGTTAACATGGTTACTAGATCTGATATTGGTATGATTAATTTTCACTTATTGTACCCTCAGTAAACAAAAAATACAAAAAAATTAACTCATTATTATTTCTTGATAAGTTGATTAACACTGTTTATAGATTTAGATATAATAGGGTTTATTCATGTTAAGGTATTCTTTAATTGGATTCATATTCTATACACAATACACACACACACACAACATGTCCCTATGTATTATGGATTATACTCTTTGAATAACATCTTTAAACCCTAATCTTTCAGATTACTGCTGATACTCTTACTACTTCTATCACTATGGGATTTGAATCGACAACTGCATATCTCGATGCTAATGCGGTATGGTAAGTCGAACTGATGTACGTACGTACGTACGAAGTTCTACGTTGTGACTGACTGACTGACTGACTGACACAATACACCAATATCTAATAGGAATAAATTGTTTTCAACTTTTTAGTAGATTAAAATCATGAACGGATCTAAGGTAAACTACTATTAAAACTTGAGGGCGTTGGATATTTATTTCGTCTTAGTATGGGATTTCTCGACAATGAAAGTGAATACAGTGATCTTGAGTGCTGTCAGAGGTATGAAGAAAGCTATCGATTACGGGTTGCCCACACTGTGGAAGGGTTCTTCTAGAGTTACCTGAAAAGGAAATTGAGTTCGGAGTGGTCTTAATGACCTGAGAGCGTGACCGCAGTGCCCAAGGGACAACTGCTTGAGGCCGGTCACACACGACCACTTTGTGGGTAATTTTTGTGTTAGCTCCGTACTTGTTGAGACCTTACCGCCGAAGACGGATATCAGTGGGATAAGGCGAGGTGTGCATTTTTAGGGTTGACCTTTTCTAACCCCACCCCTCCTTGTGGGAAGGCAGCATCGCTGTTATGCTGGTTGTTTAAAGGAAACACCTTACTGCTGTCATACCTCTGTACAGTCAGCAGTATGACTTCGCCTTCGGACCTTGGGTTTGCTGCTTTTAATCTTACCGCTCTTTAACCGACATGCCTGGCATGTTAGAACATACAGGAACATATGTTCTAGCCAATATAGCTCGATTGGGTCATCTCAATAGGCAAGCTCGACCACCACGTCAAGGTAGTAGCAACGGTCGGGTGGAGACAATCGGCATCCACGATCCCATACGTGGGGCTCGAACCTAAAACCGTCGGCTAAACATTTAACCTTTAAACCACTAAAACACAATCCGAAGATGTCAGTGTCTAATCTTAATCAATCTATAACATTTCGCGACTATCTTCCACTGTCTTTGGTGGGTAACTGATTCCTATCCAACAGTGATTAGTGAATTAAGTGGTTTTGATGGTGATTGTTGATCATTGAATAATTAGCTGTATGATCGTCTTGAAATTAAATGTAAGCATTGAAAACATGATTTCTATTTCCAGGGTGAATTTAGTGAAATAGATTTGTTGCATAGAGAAGCCACAAGTTCTATATACATATGTTATGTAGTTTGAGGCAAATATCAAGAAATTCTCCATTTAAGTTTCAGATTAGTTGACATTCGTCAATAAAGTGTATCTGTAACGCTGAAAGAACTAGTAATGCTTAATGAATTCGAACTCGCATCACGGAATGCCACAGTTAAAGACCATGACACCTTCGATTGTTAACTTATATCAAACAAAGTCCACTATCGTGATATCGAGTCACTTAGACTAATAACCATACAGACAAATGAAAAATCGAATTTTTTTTACTACTAAGCAGTTGAAAGATATGATATTGACTTGCATTCAATGGTGAATATTGAGATGTCTAAATCCCTATGATCAAGTTAATATTCTATACTCAACAGTGTTTCGTTCTAGAATTACCTCGAAATTAAGTAACAGTGGATAGTCATTCCGTTCTACTTTTATATTCTTTAATAATGAGACCACAATCCCCCCTCCTACCTTAAATCGATCAAATACACGATCCAGGTATTTTTCTGGTACACTAAATACTATATGATTTTGAAATCAGGTTCCATTAACCCCATTTTAAAACCCAATTAATTCGTTGAAATGTAGCATGTTTCAATTTTAGTATTGAGAGATCAGGATAATTTTTTTTAGAGAGTTTCTTTTCTACGGAATGTTGGCGCTAACCCCATGCCCAACCCTCCTCCTTCATCCGGGCTTGGGACCGCAGTAGACTCCGGAGCAGCTACATGTGGAGGAAATCACACAACTACGTCACAAGGCAAGCCCTCACATGGAATCCACAAGGCCAAAGGAAAAGAGAAAGACCAAAAGGACACATTACGTCGAGGAATGGAGATAGACGTGAGAAGAATGAACAAAAATTAGATAGAACTAGAAAGGAAGGCCGAGGACAGAGTGAGTTGGAGAATGTTGGTCGGCGGTCTATCCTCCATTGGGACTAACAGGCGTAAGGAAGTAAGATCAGGATATATTTTAAAAGAACAAATTTTTTATATTTTTATCTATTTCCAATTAAGTCTGATCAAATCTGATACATTAAAAGGGTATACATGTGATTACCCAAATTAGATCAATATCCATATGATCTGTAATAGTAATCATAATAGTAAATGATATTACGTAATCATAGTTATTGAAAGAAGACATCTGATCTAATTATGATATATTATTGTAATAAAATGAATAGTTTTATACATAGTAACAATTACTATACAGATACAACATAAAGAAAGGGTAACAATTTTCCTTTAAAGAAAAAAAAACAAAAATGTTTCACCATTATGTGATTAAAATCAATGAATTTACATAATGAAATCATCATATGAATAGGAATGAGGGTTTATGGATATGGTAGTAATTGATTGATTGAATTCATGAATAGATTTAAGTTAGAATACTAAAGAAAACCTGATAATATTGGACGGTCGTTTCGTCAAAGTATCGGACACCTTAGCAGTATGTATCCATAATCCTCCACGCGAGAATTCAATGCAGGACCTTCGGTCATGCTTAAATCGATTCATGAATTCAACCATTAAAATTTAATTGATTTTATAGACAATCCTTATAAAGGGTGAAGACAAACACCATGGCCACGGGTATATAGTCTCTATCAGGGAAGTCCTACTCACTGCCTTCTCGCACCACAGATGTTGTTTTCGAAATTGAGAGGACGAAAACCGAATGTCCGACGCTTTACTTGAGTTGGTGGACACGAAAAGTCCACATAGGGTAGTTGGAAAACCCTGATTCCAAAATAATGGTGCACATGGGCTCCAGTATCCTGAAGGAACAAATGGCGTATGAACCATTCATTGGTCACCGGCTACCATGGGACTGCATCTCCTCACGATGCTCCACTACCTTGTGGATCAGATCTTTGGGTCAAAGGCTCCGGGTGTGTCCCCCTAAGGAAACCACCTGTTTCAGTTTGGGCACCTGGACAGTATCACAGCCCTCATACAAATCAAATGAGATTTGTGTGGCGCATATATATCAGGTGCCGCTTTGTACCAATATTTGTGTTCAAATAAGTAAATAAAATAAGTAGTAATTAGCTATACCTTCGTTTTTGTATCCCTGTATTTTAACCAGGAGATAATCGTTTACAACTTCAGATAATGTAGACTTTCTTCTTTATCTAAACATATTTTCTCAATGAGTCGATTCAGTGTAAGATTGTAGATGAATACTACTGACAAATCATAAAATAGGAGGAAGTACCTGTTTAGCAGTCTCCAATTTTTAGTTCTATTTTTATCAGATGGTAATTCTTGGTATAAATTACATTCTCACAAGAGATCGAAGGTCCTGGGTTTGAGTCCAGCATGCGGAGTCGTGAATGAGTACTGCCCAGGAGTCCGATACTAGAATGAAACGACCGTCAAATGCCTCCATGTTTTTCATCAATAGTTTAACTTAAATCAACTTATGGATTCAACCATTAAATTACTATCATTTCCATAAAACCCCATTCTGATAGAAATTACATTAACTGTTAACTTTAACGTTAGTATCATTTGATCAGCTGATTTTTGTATTTGTGGTTACATTGAATGAATGATGTACCGGTTGTCAATTATTGACTTAGCAACAATTAACTAACACTTTTTATCATAATGAATCATGTGGGATAGAAATAAATTGTATCTAAGTGAAAATAGAAACTTCTATTTTAAATTGAAAGGTATGTGATGATGGTGTTAAGTAGTTGAAATGAAGAATTCAATTTGATAGTGAGAGACTGAAGTCATTTTTGAAGATAGTCCTCGACATCATGAACGGATAACAACTGAAAAAAATACTGGAAAACACCCCAAATCCTGAAGAGCTCTGGTAGTTGAATCCACAACATGAGTTCTACTCTAGCGGGAGCTAATCTGAACTGTTTACTGGTATCAGCATTGTAAGGACGGCTCGTTGGTAAACTCTAGGAAGCCTTAAGAAGCCCAGAAAGAGTCAAAGACATTCCATCCAATTACTGCTAGGGGAATATTCTAGAATGTCGACGTGTAGCTTCCCTATTGGATGGATAAGAATGACCCCTATGTGCCTATTAGTTGTCCGAAATGATGATTTACTCTCAGTCAAAAAATATAAATACATGAGATTTCTGTACTATATTTTTGACACTGTTTTCGGGAATAAACTTCCTACTTACTAGTCTTCTGTCTTCTCTCTTGTGACGTTGCGGGTTCGATCGTTCAAGTAGTCTAGTAGTACGCGGCATAGTAAGAACGAAAGCCCTAGATATAACAAGCATTTATGTTTATACTGAGATTCCATTCAATTACCCTGTAGTAGCCTTCCTATTACAATGCGTGTGTGGATTTTTTCTGGTTGATTATAATACATACATTTAAGATTAAGTGATTCTATACTCACTGATTTAGGCCAAATTTCAATATCCACATTGAATGTTCATTCATCATCTATGGTTAGAGACCTTGAATGACATGGCTCAAAATCGTTTGCACTGGCGAAGGTGCATCTACTCTTTATGTTCTACCAAATTCTAACCTTCTCAATTCTTCATGTCTCTATCTTTTTTCTCTTTCTCAAATTTATTTCACTTGATTATACTCTTTGAATAACATCTTCAAACCCTAATGTTTCCAATTACTGTTTATACTCTTACTACTTCTATCACTATGGGATTTGAATGGACAACTTCATCTCTGTGCTAATGTGGTATGGCAACTTCAACTGATTTACGTACGTACGAAATTCTACGTTGTGACTGACTGACTGACATTATTGGTCTGTTGTTCACATGCATGTGTGAAATATGTGCTTGTATAACACAACTTGTACATTACATTGATGTGATTAGTTGACAGAATGTATCCGAAGTCATATGTATTTCATTCAGGATCATACAATGATCGTCTTCTTTTAATTGAAGTCAATAATGGGCATTAGAATCTAATACAGTTGGTCAGTACTTGATAACAACTGACTTTTTACAGGAAATTGACTAGTAAGGATCTCTAATAAACGACATACTGTTGAACCTTCTACGACGATTTCCATATTTCAGTAACTAAATCAAAGTATAATATTTACCGTCAGTCACTAAATGAGATCGAAGTAGATACGCTTAATGATTTAGCTGAATAAATTCGACTTGTGTTTCAAAGTTGGTCATTATTGAGTACACAGTTATTATCAATACAGTTCTTGAGTTCAGTCTCAAGAAGGGTTGCAGATGGGCGCTGCTGAGAAGTTTAATACTAGGACCAAGCAACTGTCCAGTGCTTCCTGATTGTTGTTGTTTAGTTAAGATCAATGATATGAACCTTGAAACTACTAAAATCTCTGAAACCCTATACACTGATAATTTCTGTTTTCAGAAGGGGTTTGGTGGAGATTTAAGTATTTTCATAGTTGAAATCATGAGTCAATTGAAGCTAAACCACCATGGAAAACCTAGAAGCACTGGACGGCCGTTTCGTCCTATTATGGGACTCCTCAGCAGTGCGCATCCACGATTCTAACCCAGGACCTACCAGTCTCGAGCCAGAGCACTTAACCGATAGACCACTGAGTCTACATACAACGGTGTTAATGTCTAACTTCAACCAATCCACGAAGTTTGAGCAACCGTTCACCAATTGTCTTCAGTGAGTTGTTATCTCACAACAAACCTGTTTGAACTCCACTGGTCATCGTTTCTCTCGCGAGGTGGCATCGTTGATGCGCACTGTTGAGGAGTCCCATAATAGGACGAAACGGCCGTCCAGTGCTTCTAGGTTTTCCATGGTGGTTTAGCTTCAATGCACTCATGATTTCAACTATGAAAATTTCTGTTTTGTAGTTTTTCTATCTTTGTTATATGTTCCATTATTGATTTTAGATTAATACATTGATTTGATGTTGAACAGGAAACTTCGATTTCATAATAATAGTGATTAAGCATTGCAAAATGTTTGAAGTGAGTGTTGTTTTATGCTGTGCGATATAGTGGCAATATGAAATTGCTTTTCTAAACCAAGCCATACTTACGCCTGCTAACTCTCATGGAGGAGCATAGGCCGACCATCAGCATTCTCCATTAAACTCTCTCCTCGACGATCCTTCCCACTTGTTTCCAGTTGGTATTCATCCCTTTGATATCTGCTTCCAATTCTCTGATCAGTGTGTTGTTTGACTTTCCTCTTTTCCGCTTCCCTTCAGGATTCCAAGTTAGGGCTTGTCTCGTGATATAGTTTGGTGATTTCCTTAATTTATGTCCGATCCACTTCCAACGTCTTTTCCTAATTTCCTCTACAAAGTTGAAGTTGGTTTGTTCGCTAATACAATACGCTGTTGCTGATTGTATCCGGCCAGTGAATGTTGAGTATTTTGCGTAAACAACTGTTTATAAATACTTGCGCCTTCTTGACGAAGGATGTAGTAAATCTCCACGTTTCAGTTCTGTGCAGTAGAAGTGTCTTAACTTGTGTATTAAAGATTCTGACATTGATATTAGTTGACAGTTGTTTTGAGTCCTATATGTTCTTCAACTGTAAGAATGCTGTTCTTGCATTGCTAATCCTTGCCTTTACATCTGCATCAGATCCTCCTTGTTCATCAGTGATACTTCCCAGGTACGTGAATGTTTCCACATCTTCCGGAGTTTCTCCATCAAGTGTGATTGGGTTGGTGTTCTCCGTGTTGTATTTGAGAATCTTGCTTTTTCCTTTATGTATGTTGAGGCCTATTGATGCAGAGGCTGTTGCTACATTTGTTGTCTTCATCTTTTTTTTTTGATTCTTATATGTTCTTCAATTGTAGGAATGCTGTTCTTTCATTGCATCAGATCGTCCACATTCATCGATTATGCTTTCCAGATACATGAAAGATTCCACCTCTTCCAGAGTTCCTCTATCAAGTATGATTATGTTGATGTTCTATGTATTACTGATTGACTTAAGAGTGACTGTTTTTTTTTATTGTTGTTGTTAAATTTAACAATATTTTACCTCCCCCCCAAAAAATATTGATTGAATACTTTAATTTTAAGTTTTGTTTTTTTTTAATCATAAGATTAGTGTTCTTGTTTTTTTCTAGAAAAAAGAAAAAAAGAAGAAGAAAGAAAAACATCAATAAACAAAAGTTTGTCACATGATCTGTTGTTTCTTCAAAAGGTAATAACAATCATAACAATGTTTATTATTAGTAGTTGTATTAGCAGTAGTATTAGTAGTATTGGTAGTGTTAGTAGTAGTATTAGTAGTCATAATATTGGTATTAGTAGTATCATTATTAGTAGTGGTATTAGTAGTATTAGTATTAGTAGTAGTATTAGTAGTAGTAGTATTAGTATTAGTATTAGTATTAGTAGTAGTAGTAGTATTAGTATTAGTAGTAGTAGTAGTAGTAATAGTAGTAGTAGTGGTATTAGCAGTGGTAGTAGTAGTAGTAATGGTAGTAGTAGTGGTAATGGTAGTAGTAGTGGTATTAGCAGTGGTAGTAGTAGTAGTAGTAGTAATAGTAGTAGTGGTAGTAGTGGTATTAGCAGTGGTGGTAGTAGTAGTATTGAAAAGTATCTTATTGGCATCAGGTATTCAAATACACACGATTTTTTCTTCTTCTAGAAAATCTCACTAAACCCTTTTTTCTCTTAAATTATATTGATAGGTTGCACGTTTTTGAAACACGTTTATTTTCTAATAAGTAAATAACTAAAACATAACTGTTTAATGAGCAATGATGGATAGTGGCTAGTAGTGGGATCCAGTTTGACGCGCGTCTCATCCCATTTGAGACTCGTCAGCTGGACGCATGTGCATCTCAGAGTTGATGTTTACTCTGGGACTTGAACCCAGTATCTTCCGCTTCAAATGCCGTCGCTTTATCCACTTAGCTTCGGAGTCCTTATAGCCACTTGCTTGTGCAATGGGATGAAGTTTAAATTTATTTAGTATTGTTTGTTTGAATCTTTCCATCGATGTATTAGGACTGCAACTGGTCAGTCTCTAATTGGCATATGTGCATACTGTGAGTATTGCTTCGATACAGCCTTAATTCACAAGCGTTGTAGGCAAAGATGGATAGTGGCTAGCAGTGGAATCCAGTTTGACGCGCGTTTTATCCTATTTTGGACTCATCAGCTGGATGTACCTGCATCTCAGAGTTGATGTTCTCTCTGGGACTCGAACCCAGTACCTTTCGCTTCAAACGTCATCGCGTTATCCACTTAGCTATTGAGTCCTGATAGACACTTGTTTAACATTAAAATTGTTATTGGATGATGAGAGTAAAAGAGTAGATAGAAAAAGGTGTTATAGCCTAATAAAATAAAATAATATAATATCAATCTATGATATTATTAAGTGTTTCTCTGATCTCTTTTCCCCGGGACTCGAACCCAGATCCGTTTGAGTAAACACCAGCTGACAAGTCTCAAATAGGAAAGAACACGTATCCTGAATTCCATTACTGTCTATCATTCATCTTTACTTATAATGCACGTGACTTAAGGCAATATCGAGACAATCCACACAAGATTCATATACGCCAACAAGAGACTGATCAATTGCAGTCCTAAACATCAATAGGTAGATACAAACAAATAATATAAAATGAATCAATTTTTATGTTTAGTAATCAGACAATTCCAAATGGCATTACGAGACAATCCCTTACTTGGAATCCTGAAGGGAATCAGAAAAGAGGAAAGCCAAAGAACACATTACGTTGGGAAATAGAAGCAGATATGAAAAAGATGAATAGTGACTGAGAAAAACTGGAAAGGATTACCCATGACAGGGTTGGATGTAGAATGCAAGTGGGCTGCTTATGTTCCTCCACGAGGGGTAACAGGCGTAAGTAAGTAATCAAACAATTAAATGATCAGAAATGTAGATTGTTGTGAACTGAAACCAAAAGTAACTAGGGTAACTGTTTTGTTTCTATATTATTTTATTTATTTACTAATCACTATTTGATCGATTTAATATTGAAGGTTAATGATTTAAAAATGGATTCCTATGTCCCAATGAAAGCTATTTGTTATAAATTCAATATGTCATGGAAAGACATTTTTTTTCATTATTGATTAGGTAATTAGTAACTAGAGTAATTAACTTATTTGTCAAATTATGATGTCTATATCATAGGCCTTTTTAGCTCTATGGAAGTGAAGTAAGATACAACATTTGAAGTTGATTCTAATCAAGTAAATAAACAAATGAGATATTGAGATATACTAGAGAACTCTAATTTGTGGAGACTATGGTATTTTCATTGTTGAAGTCACAAATTGATCTTTGCTAGACTACTGATAAGTTTTGTTGATTGAACGCTATACTCGGATCCTAAGCTATTCTCGTGACCCTCAAGCTAGAACTACACAGCGACTTGAACACGAGAGAAAAGGCCCAAAATATACGAGAAGTACTTTACTCCAAAGGTTCATTTATGTACAGAAAATATAGGGTTTTTATAGTATTTTAGAAGTTCTTGGGTTTTCCTGAAAATTCTGGGATGCTACTAAGTAGCAGTGGAGTAATCAGTTAATCAGAAACTCTATATGTGACTTCTCACTTTCGTGATATTTCTAGCAAAACTTCTAATCAAACGCTAATTGGATAAAATGCTTCTTAATGTTTCCTGAGCTTGTCATATCTGTGGCAAGAAACTTTCTGGATCATCTCAACAACTACCACCGTAAACCTGGAAACACTAGAAAGCTGTTTCGTTCTAGTGAGGCACTGATCAAAATTTTGAGTTCATGAACATTGTTTGATGTCGGTTCGGTGATCTGAAGTTTAAGCGTAAAATCGAAATTCTTGGGTTCAATTCTCATCTGCAGGGTCGTGTATGTGCACTCCGGATGAGTCCCATATTAGAACAGATAGGTCATCCAGTTCTTCCAGGTTTTCAGTAGTGGTTTATCCAAGATTTGTTCCTGATTTCAATCGTTAAATCTGTCTTTAAACAAATAAAATGAAACTATATTATACACGTTTCTTCAAGTGAATTTGAATATAAGAATTGATCAGTTTATCTAATTGGGACAGACACATCTTTCATATTAGGGCTTTCATGGTTCTTATTTGAGACTGTTCAAACCGTTTCCTCTGATGCTCCATGTAGTCTTCTAATTGTTCGAAAGAATTGTTCTCTGTCACCAATAAAACGATCGGCAAGTTATCTGATCTATTTAGCTGTTTCGGAGTACCAGAGACCTTAGTGACCGATAATGTCTCACGTTTGATTTCAGAGTCATTCAATCACTTCTGTAGTGTGAATGAAATAACACATCCACGCTCTCCACCCTATCATCCTCAATCAAATGAACAGGCAGGACGCTTTGTCGACACCGTTACAATAGAATTACTGAAATAGGAAGACAATGACACAATAATTCAAGTAATTACAAAATTCTTAACAGTTTATAGAACTATTCTAGACCTCACTGTTCCAGATGTAAAATCCCCTGCCGAAGTCATGTTCGAAAGAAGGCATGTTGCCACCTAAAACAATGGATGGTCACAAACTAAATCAGAATGTCCGAAGTTTTAATGTGAGCAATAAAAATTATGAACACCTGTGTTTTTTGCACATTTTTTTTACATTTTTTCAATAAATGCTTGTTTTGATTCCTTCTGTCTTTTGATCTGTGACTGTGGGATTCTTTCTCGTTTAAGTACCCATAGCCGTATACCGTATAAGTCACAATCAAATAGAGGACATAATAAATATGAGATAGTAATCAAAGATAGATGTCATAATGGTTTCAAATCATCTCTACGAGTTGTAATCGGTTATTGATTGACGTTATCGTTTCTAATCAACACTTAAAAGTAAGAACTACCGAATTATCTAGACCTCAACCAGTTCTAGTGAGAAGTCGTGACCAGTGGAGGTAATCCATGTCAGGTAGAGACAGGTATCTACCTCAGTACATTGGAAGATGGTCACGCGATTTCGTAGATTGGTTGAAGTTAGACATTAACACCGGTGGATGACAACCGACTCAGTGATCTATCGGTTAAGTGCCCTGGCGCGAGACTGGTAGGTCCTGGGTTCGAATCTCGCGAGGCGGGATCGTGGATGCGCGCTGTTGGGAGGTCCCACAATAGAACGAAACGGTCGTCCAGTGCTTCCAGATTCGATAAACACTAAAGATTAATGAATCATTCATTTGATCATTAACATGATGTGTAATTTACATTGTACAAACATACATAACATAAGTCAATTTAATAGTTGAATTTATGAGTCAATCAAAACTAGACTACCATCAAAAACCTGAAAGCACAAGATGGTAGATTGGTTGAAGTTAGACAATAACACCGTTAGATAATGGTTCAGTGGTCTGAATGTTAAGCGTTTGCTCGCAAACCTGAAGGTTCTGGGTTCAATTCTCGCCTGCATGGTCGTGGATGCGCATTGATGAGGAGTCCCATACTAAAATGAAAAGGCCGTTCAATTCTTCTAGGTTTTTCATAGTTGTCTAGCTTTAATTGACTCAAATTTAACTATTAAAATCACTACAATCTCCTATAATCTCCATTCTAAAAATATTTATTTACTTACGCCTGTTACTCCTCATCGAGAAGCATAGGCCGCACACCAGCATTCTCCATCCAACTCTGTCCTAAGCCTTCCTTTCCAGTTCTTTCCAGTTAACATTCATCCTTTTCATATCTAATTCTATTTCCCGCCGTAATGTGTTCTTTGGCTTTCCTCTTTTCCGCTTCCCTCCTGGATTCCAAGTTAGGGATTGCCTTGTAATGCACATTGGTGATTTCCTTAATGCATGTCCTATTCACTTCCAACTTCTTTTCCTAATTTCCTCTTCAGTTGGAAGTTGGTTTGTCCTCTCCCATAAAACGCTGTTGCTGATAGTATCCGGCCAATGAATATTGAGTATTTTGCGTAGACAACTATTTATAAATATTTCTACCTTCTTGACGATGGTTGTAGTAGTTCTCCACGTTAAAAATATTTCGGGGTTTAAATAAAGGTTCTTACTTTTAATACTACTACTACTACTACTACTAATTATACGATACCACTAATTACAGCAATGATATCAACAACAACAATATTATTGTTACTATACCTGAAATCTGTTAAATCATTAGGTAAGCAAACAGTATGATATGTGTGTGTTTATACTCTCTTCTGACTGGTTAATAATTCATTTGAGTTACATACACACCCTCACACACACATACATGTAATTTCTATGCATATCCATATATATATATATATATATGTATCTATGTGAAAACTAATGAATATCATCACAAATGTCCAAGTTTACTCTTTGCATCCCAACACCATGTTGACTCCTCTTGTCTTTTCTTTTCTTTATATAACAGTAATCAAAATGTGGGTGGGTGGAGGAGATATTTGATATACTACAAAAAAAAGAAATCGATTTAATCCAAGAAACCATGGAAATAATTTTTATTATTATCTAATCATTAAATTAATTAACACTATTCATATTATTTTTAAAGAATTTGATCAAATTATTAAGGGTAGCAACAAAAAACAAACAGAAACAAAAACGGGAACAAAAAGGGAACAACAAAAACAAAAAAAAGAAAATCAGAAACAAAAAAAGAACAACGAAAACAAAAAAACAAAAAAAACATCATTGGGATTGAATCTTAGTAAAGTGTTACAATAAACACAATTCATTGTCAACTATTCATTGATTCATTTAAAGGAATAATGGGTTCAGGTAAGTTATTTATTACTTAAATGATTTGTTCATGATCATAATAGTATATAATGAATATGTATTAAATGATTAATCATTCATGAAAGTATGAATCAGTTGAAGCTAAACCATTAAGGAAAACCTGAAAGCATTGGATGACCGTTTCGTTATATGGTGGGACTCCTCAGCAACTATCATTATTCGTGAAGTGGATTATTCTATGTTTAGAAGTTATTAGAAGTTGATATAAAGATAGTATTAACGTCCTGAATGTATAGAATCTTTTAATGTTTAGTAATATGAAATTCAAATTAACCGTATGTGTTTTTGGGTAGTTACTCATTGAAGACAATGGTAAACAGTCGAGTAATATTGTAAATTGATTGAAATTCGACACTAACAACGTTGGATACTAGTTCAGTGACCTACAGGTTATGCTTTTGCATGAGAGAACCAAGGTTCTGAGTTCGAATCCTAAGTGCAGATATACATTACTGAAGAGTCTCATACCATTTAGTGCTTCCAAGTTTTTAATGATGTTCTAGCATTGATCCATTCATGATATCAATCTAAACGACTAATAACCTCCATTTAGAGTGTTATCTATGTTGGTATGGGATTTTTTCATATCAAATAATTATCTTGTCTTTGAATATTTGAGAACCATTCTAACGATTAAATTAAACCAATTAAACACAAGTCAGCTACTATCGATTAGGATTTTGATATGAACAAAACATACTTTATGATTTGGTTGTTTGGCTAATTAAAACTTGGGTGTTCTGGGTTCGAGCAGTAGTAAAGTACTAAGTAGTTACACTACTGGTGAATCCGATACTAAGATGAAATGGCTTCCCTATACTGTTTGATTATCATTCTGATTCTGAAAAGGGTTAAACTATCAGCCTAGCTGTACCTTATTTACTCTTTTGTGTTTACCACTTGAGTAACTTACTTATCTTTATTTTAACCGTAAGATTAAAATTTAAGATAAAGTTAGTATATATATATATATATATGCGTGCCAACCACTTGTGTAGTAGTCTTCTGTATACATTTAAAGTTAATTGAAGGATTTTATAGCACGGATCATTATGAAACCTTCGAAATTCACTGTTTACGTTTGATCAAGTCTAATTCACTGATCATGGAAACTAATATTTATGGATTATCCCAATTTCCGAACCCTGAATAATCTTACTTATGACACCAAGTTATGATGTAATCAGTAATGAACAAGCATATTGAAATCAATCCAATCAGAAAAATTATACACAAACATAGGAACTTAAATCAAAATAATGAGAGATACAACCAAAAGACAGATTTAAGATCAACAAGAACCAATCAACATCGAGATGTACAGGACAAGCTGTGAACTATATGTGGAGAAATTCGAACACTTCACTTCTACACGAAGTTTTTGCTAATGATGTTGTTCAGAAGAACGATGAAAGCTCCATGACCAAACCATCCAGCTCAGAGGATAAAACTCCATCAAAGTTATTATGTACTGCATAATTCAAAATTTTATTCAGTTTGATTTGGAAAACTTATTCAGACAGCTTAATTCTAAGCAACTACTAAATAGTGATTCCCCATGGCAATAATGGATATTCATTGAAACAGATTTGTTTTTTAGTAATGAAAGGTTGAGATAGAAATTGTTATAATTTATATCAGAAGGGATTTTTATTGAGGATATTATAATAACTTTAATAGTTGAGAGCATGAGTCAATTGAAGCTGGTCTAGAGGTTAAGCACTGAGGCGCGAGACTGATAGGTCTTGACTTCGAATCCCCCTAGGTGGGATTATAGGATGCATACTTTTGAGATGTTATAATCTAGTCAATTATTTGGTCTAGTTTTCTTTCTTCTCATCTTTTATATTCTTATAGTTTTCTTAAATCTATGTATCCAGAGAATGTTCAGGAGATAGTTCTTAATCTAGTATCTATGTTATCTAGTATTTATGATTGAGTTGTATCTATGCTGTTTGAGGTAAATCATGTTTCATAATAAAACATTACAGCTGATCACCTATGATGTCTAAGTGGTGTATATAAAAGAAAACAGAATATTTTAACGATTATTTACATTTATTTCAATTGTTGTCAACATAAAATTCATGGTAGAATAAATTAGTTGCTAAGGTATAAATAATTTATTAGTGAATGTGCTCAAATGTTAAACTTTTGTATTTCTTCAATGAATTGACTTGTTACAGAAAAGTTTCTCAGTCAGTTAGTCAGCTACAACGTAGGACCAGGCACACATATGCATCGGTCCAAATTGCCATACCTCGTTAGTACAACAAGATGAACACCGGATTCATAGAAATAGTTAATTCAGTGGTGGTAGTATATAAAAGAAAGGTTGTATATAAGGATATAGTACAGGGAGAAAGGCAGATATGAAGCAATTTTAATCTCAAGGTTTAAGGGAAGATAAAAAGCGTATACACCTACGCCATTTTGATTGATCATGAGACATGTCACACACAGTCTCCAACCATTGGTTAGGATAGTCACGCGGACCCCAACCAGGTAATCTGCAGGTAGTCTGTATCTACCAACATGGCTTAGACTAGAAGTTAGTGACTTCAAGCACTGATGCCACGTTTTGGTTTGGCCGACCCTAACTCTCTTCCAACCATCCCCTACACTAGTCAACATTGCGCGTTGTGGCAATCGGTGTTCAGGCATATGTAACACGTGGCCCAATCATCTCAGTCGATGAAGATTCATCATCTCATCAACTGATTTACCATCATTCCCTAATACCTTGTGTCTAACCTCACTATTACTTAGCCGGTTATCCCAGCAGATGCGAGCAATATTTCTAAGACATCTGTGGTCAAATACTAGTAACCTACGAGTATCTTCTACTCTTAATGGCCACGCTTTGCAGCCGTAAAGTAGAACAGAACGAACTGCTGCACAGTATACTCATCCGTTAATTGATAGATGGATATCTCGTCTTCGCCATAGGTGACATGAGTTGGCAAAAGCCAAACGAGCTTTTTGAATCCGTGCAGAGATTTCGTCAGACACTAACCCATTAGGGATGATCAGACTTCCAAGATAAGTGAAGTTGTCGACGCGTTCGACTACTTCACTCCCTATCCTTAGTTCGGGTGTTGACGCAGGCCAGTCCTGGAGTAACAATTTACATTTACTGTATTCATCTTATTCTAAGCTTCATGTTGACCTATAGATTATTATTATACGATTTATTGTTCAGTTTATTGATTACAGTGTCCCATATTCACAATCACTTTTTGGTTTGATCTTGTACAAATGTCATTTTCTATTTTATGGTATAATGTGTTCCGTTTGGTTAGTATATAAACTAAGTATGTATGAAATAAAGCATTCACATTGTGGAAGCTGTTACTAGTGTTTTGGACTCAACTGGAAGGGCTAGATAAGAGAGAGGACCAATAAGGACGCTAGACTGCTTATATCTATCGATACTTCAATTGTTTTGCACAGTGCTAAGATTGTATAAGTCATATCCCGGGTTTAAAGTCATAACATCTTTGCTACCACATGATTTCAATGTGTATCAAATGTCTTATAACAGTAAAATCTTCGTCAGTTTTTATCTTTTACATTTTATTGTAGTAATCGTTGATTACTAATTAATTTTCATAGTTGAAATCATTAGTCAATTGAAGCTAGACTACCATGTAAAACCTCGGAGCACTGGACTTCCGTTTCGTCCTATTATGGGACTCCTCGGCAGTGGGCATTCACGATCCCGCACTTGCGAGATTCGAACCCAGGACCTACTAGTCTTGCGCCGGAGCACTTAACCGATAGACCATTGAGCCGGTTGGCATCCAACAGTGTTAATGTCTAAATTCAACCAAAACACGGTATTTGAGCAACCGTTCACCAATTGTCATCCAGTGCTTCCACGTTTTCCATGGTGGTCTAGCTTCAATTGACTCATGATTTCAACTATGAAAATACCGAAATCTTCACAAAACCCCTTCTGAACTAGTGAATTAACTGACAATACAAATACGTTCTGGTGTGTCAATCAAGTACTATTTACTAATTCACTGATCATATTACAATATCAACATTTACATTATCATTTATAATATATTATGTAAATCAATGAATATGAAAGAATATTCGTTCAAAACAAGTGAAACTCTGATCATGATCCGATCAATATTAGATCATCATTAAAAAACCCTGCGAAATCATTCAACTATCATTACATGTTAGTTCATTTCGTATTTGTTATAACTGTAGCTGAGTGGATACCTTGTTAACGTATGACGTGATAAGATCGCCAATCAGAGAGCAGCGAATTATCGATGTGAACAGTAACACACGAAACCTGTACGAGTAGTCTAGAGTACGTATCGGTCCTGCTTTCTGCCTAGCTCAACCAGTTAAGTCCAGAATACCAATCTCAGCCTTTGCGGTATGAATCATTACCATTTCAAACATACTGAGGTTATATACCAATCAAACAGGCCACATCGTACCATAAAATAAGAAACAATATTTGTACAAGATTCAGCCAAATGTGGCTGTGAATAGTGGGAACAGTAATTAATAGACTAGGGATAACTCAAGTATGGTAAATCGTACAGTAATAGTCTATGGGTCAAAATAAAGCTCATGATAAAAGGAACATGAATATGAATAGTTTAGTTATTGAGCGATTATACGATAAACAAATATACGCATAATATTGGTCCATAAATAGATCCCAAAGTTACCATTCACCATTGTTATCGGGACATAGGAGTATTGTTTACTTAGATCTTCTTATTTCATCTAAATATGAAATTCATAACATTCATTGGCCAATTCATGATCTGGATCAAAGAAACTTAACAATTTCTATACATAACCTTATACTGAAAAAAACAAACCAACTATACAGAGAAGTATATGTGTTTTGTAAAGGTCTTAATGATATACCACTATGGGATTTGAATCGACAATTGCATCTCTGTGCTAATGTCGTATGGCAACTCGAACTGATATACGTACGTACGTACAAAGTTCTACGTTGTAACTGACTGAATCAATGATATTTATATTTGTATGGTTTATATAAGAAATGGCAATTAATTTAATCAAACAAAGGTATTTGCATTTCGTAAATCAATATTTTAAATCATTAAAAAAAGAAACATTCTAAGTTCAAGAATGATGATTTCAATATTCTGTCTATTCCCCCCCCAAAAAAAAGAAAAAGAAAAAAGAAAAGAGAGAAGTAAGGTGGTGGTTGGAGGTGGTCAACAGGAAACCCTGGACCCGGGTTTCATGCTACTTGGCACTAGTCAGCAAGGTGTACCTGTAATCTTTGAGGGAACTGATGCTCCCTGGCGGATTCGATCCCTTGCTGACGAGTGC
>NC_031500.1:19160900-19214457 GCF_000237925.1 Schistosoma mansoni | reverse complement strand
TTAGGCACCTAGGCAGTATCACAGCCCTCACACAAATCAAATGAGATTTGTGTGGCGCATATCTATCTGGTACCCCTTTGTACCAATATTTAGATGTTTCAATAATTAAATAAATAATACTCTATGACATTTTAATAGTATTTCAAAGATCATTCATAAACTATAATCTCATCCTATAAACACTGATGGTTGATGAATTTTTTCATTGTCACCATATCTCAATATCAATACATGGTAATCATCTTGATATTTAACTGGAATTTGAATTTTATAACAATCTAACACTTTGTGGTTTGTGTGGAGATTTCAGTGTTTTCATAATTGAAAGTATGAGTCAATTGACGCAAAACCACCAAGGAAAACCTGGAAGCACTGGACGGTTTTCCTTTGGTGGTCTAACTTCAATCGACTCATGCTTTCAATTATGATAATACTTTTTAACTTTGCATCAATTATTTTGTATATAGAATTATAAACTATTAATCTAATACATTGAATATCTAAGATAAAATTTTATATAGTTAAGATCATGAGTCAATTGAAGCTAGACCACCATGGAAAACCTCGGAGCACTGGACAACCATTTCATCCTATTGTGGGACTCTTCAGTAATGCGCATCCATGATCCCGCCCCGCGGGATTCGAACCCGGGACTTACCAGTCTCGCGCCAGAGCAATTAACCGATAGACAACTGATCCGGTTGGCATCCAAGATAAGAACTTTATAGCTACTTCTTAGATATTTACATTCACTAATCATTCACTCTTTAAACTATATAAAATGGAAATATTAAACAAGTTTGTTATGCCTTCCAAAAAAATTAGTTGCTAAGTAAAAATACAAAAAAATATTTACAAAGTTACTTGTAACTTTTTACAATATTAAATATATCACTTACTATTGTTTGTTTGAACCTTCCCATCGATGTGTTAGGACTGCAACTGGTCAGTCTCTTATTGGCATATGTGCATATTGCCTTGACATAGCCTAAATTCACAAGCATTATAAGCAAAAGATGGATAGTGGCTAGCAGTGGAATGCAGTTTGACGCGCGTTTCATCCTATTTGAGACTCGTCAGCTGGATGTACCTGTATCTCACAGTCGATGATCACTCTAGGACTCGAACTTAGTACCTTTCGCTTCAAACATCAATCACGTTATCCACTTACCTACTGAGTCCTGATAGTCACTTGCTTGTGTAATGAGTACATCCAGCTGACGAGTCCCAAAATAGGACGAAACGCATATCCTGGATTCCATTGCTAGCCACTATCCCATTCCTTGCTTATCATTAAATATATCAGTTTATTCATTAGATTAACATTAATTAACTTCATCTCATTTTTATTATTATTACCTTTTTTATTTTTATTATTGTCTAATTAAAAGTGAATAGTTTGCTTATCATAATAATAATCAATGTTGACCTTGAATGTAGATTTTCTATAAAAAAAAAGAAAAAGAAACAAAAAAGAAAAACCGAAAAAAACAAACATTTTTTCTACTGAATGTTAATTTAGTAAAAAAAAAAGGTTTTTATAGTTGAAATCATGACTCAATTGAATATAGACCACTATGGAAAAACATGGAAGCAATGGACAGCTGTTTGGTCCTATTGTGAGACTCCTCAGCAGTGGATTGGTTGAAGTTAGACATTACCACTGTTGGATGTTGACTGACTCAATGGTCTAGAGGTTCAGCGCTCGCGTGTGAAACCAATAGGTCGTCGGTTCAAATCTCATGAGGATGGTCTGTGGATGCACATTTCTGAGGAGTCTCACAATGGGACGAAATGGTCGTCCAATGCTTTCAGGTTTTCCATGGTTGTGTAGCTTCAATTGATTCATGAATCAACTATAAAATTACTAAAGTATCCACAAAACTCCCTTCTGATAAAAACAAAACATTTTTGTAAATTTATTTTGAGATTTTGAATCTCTTTGTTTTCGCGCTAAAAGCAGTTTTAAACGTTATTGGTCCATTGTAACTTTTAGAATGCTATCTTATAATGCATTCTAAGGACAATTTTATGCTCTATATATACATTTGATCTGTACTTATTGTGATTGTTTGTGCTTCGTGCTGCTTATGGAGTATATTTTTCCTACTTCGACTTTGAACTTCTCACTCTCATTAGCGGAGCTGCGACGAGTCAGAACAGCTAACTTATTGGTCTTTGATCACAAGTCTTTGTTTCGTTCGCAGACTAAGTGAACTCGTAATCACTTCAAACATAAATACACAGTTTATTGGTTAACTGAATTGAATAAAGTTAATAGTATTTAAAAATAGAGCTTTCAACGAATATGAAATGAATGAGAGTTTTTATTTGTAGTTTTTATTTTTCCTAAATAACAATCGTTGAGCTACTTACTTACATATGTCAGTTACCCCTCATGGAGGAGAATAGGGCGAACACCAGCATTCTCCTCGACAATCCTTCCCACTTGTTTCCAGTTGCTGTTCATCATTTTCATGTCTGCTTTCAATCCTCGACACAGTGTGTTTTTTGGTCTTCCTCTTTTCCGTTTACCTTCAGGATTCCAAATAAACGATTGCCTCCTGATTCAGTTTGATGATTTCCTATCCTATTCACTTCCAACGTTTTTTCCTAGTTTCCTCCTGATCTCGAAGGTGGTCTATTCTCTCCCACAATAGGCAGTTGCTGATTGTATCTGACCAACGGAGAGCCGTTTACAGATACTTTTACAATTTTGATGATGGTTGTAGTAGTTCCCCGAATTTCAGCTCTTTACAGCAGAACGATCTTGACGTTGATATTGAAGATTGTGACATTGATATTGGCTGATAGTTGTTTTGAGTTCATACACTCTTCAATTGTAGGCATACTGCCGTTGCTATATATATATATATATATATATATATATAGACGACCGTTTCTTTCTAAATGGTCAGACGATATAGTGGATTAGTTGAAGTTAGACATAGACACCATTGGATGACGGCTCATTGGTCTAACAGGTTAGGCGTTCGCGCTTGAGACTAAAGGTCTTGGGTTTGAGTCTCACATGCGGGATCATGAGTTAGCACCGCTGAGGAGTCCCACAATAGGATGAAACGGCCGTCCAGTTCTTACAGGTTCTCCATGGTGGTCTAACATTGATTGGTTCATGATCTCAATTATTTGACTAAGAAACGTTATAAGTACATCAATCAAATTAGGTCATCCAATGCTTCTAGGTTTTCCATGGTGATCTATATTTTGTTTGATAATTCTAAATTCATATATTATAATCTTAAACTGAGTACTTTTCGATAAACCTGACCATTTTCACAAATGAATAATTTCCATATATATAATTGAAGAATAGTATCTAAATTGAATTCATTGAAATAAAAGAAATATTCTTTCAGAAGAGGGTTTTGTAGAGATTTCAGTATCTTCATAGTTGAAATCATGAGTCAATTGAAGCTAGACCACCATGGAAAATCTGAAAACACTGGACAGCAAATGATGAACGGTTGCTCAAATATCGTGGATTGGTTGAAGTTAGACATTACCACCGTTGGATGCCAACCGGTTCAGTGGTCTATCGGTTAAGTGCTCTGGTGCGAGACTGGTAGGTCCCGGGTTCGAATCTCACGAGGCGTGATCGTGAATGCGCACTACCACTAAGGAGTCCCATAGCAGGACGAATCGGTCGTTCAGTGCTTCCAGGTTGTCCTCAGTGATCTAGTTTCAATGGATTTATGATTTCAGTTATAGAAATATTCTTCATTCATATTTTCAATATAATCAATAATTCATTCAAACATAAATCACTAAAAAAAATTCCATCTTGTTTTTTGTTTTTACATTTTTCCCTTAATTTCATTAACATAAATCACCATAGCAACTATGATTAAATTTATGAATATTGATTATTGAAGAAACATTGTTGTTGTTTTTTCGTATTTATTATTTATGAGTTCAATTTTAAAAAAAATTTTTTTTTACATTTTAATATTGATTCAATGTAAATCAATAAATCTCTATTTTTTTTGTTTTTTTAATATAATCAGAAAAAAACAAAAAAAACGGACAAACGGAAAACAGAAATTTTGTAGGCGAACACCTACTGAACTTAATATATCCGGTTATATAGAAATATTATATTATTTATAAAGGTTAATGTATAATATATATTTTCATAGTTGAAATCATGAGTCAATTGAAACTAGACCATCATGAAAAACCTGGAAGCACTGGTCAACCGTTTGGTCCTATTGTGGAACTCCTCAGTAGTGGTCTAGTGGTTAAATGTTCGCGTAATAGAATGATAGGTCCTGCATTTGAATCCGATGTGCAGGATCGTGGATGCGCACTGCCACTGAGGAGTCCCACAGAAGGACGAAACGGTTAACTAGTAATTCAAGGTTTTCCATGATGGTATAGGCTGAAGAGAATCAGGACTTCAACTATGAAAATATGAAATCTCCACACTAAACCCCTTCTGATTAAAATGTATATGTCAATATGAATGAATATTTTGATATCCATGTTGATAAATAAATTATAAATCAATAGTTGAATTCAAAACTTGACTTTCATCCTATTTAAGGTTTATTAGTGATGTATATTTAGATCCTAGTGTTGATATTCCATCATCCTGAAATACAACACCGGAGAACACCAAGCCAATTATACTTGATCAAGAAACTCTAGAATTAGACGATTTGCACTTTGCAGATCACCTAACCCTCCTATCTCATACACATGAACAAATACAGACGAAGACAACAAATGTAGCAACAACCTCTGCATCAATAGGCCTCAACATACAAAAAGAAAAAAGCAAGATTCTCAAATACAACACCAGAGAACACCAACCCAATAACTTTTGATGGCGAAACTGTGGAAGACGTGTAAACATTCATGTACCTGGGAATTATCATTGATGAACAAGCAGGATCAGATGCAGATGTAAAGGCGAGGATTGGCAAAGCAAGGACCGCATTCCTACAATTGAAGAGCATTAGGAACTTAAAACAACTTTCAACAATATCAAAGTGAGAATCTTCAATATGAACGTCAAGACAGTCAGTTCTATTGTATGGAGCTGAAACGTGGAGAACTACTACATCCATCGTCAAGAAGGTAGAAATATTTATAAACAGTTGTTTACGCAAAATACTCAACATTCACTGGCCGAATATTATCATCAACAGCCTATTGAGGGAGAGGACAAACCGGCTTCCAACTGAAGATGAGATTAGGAAAAGACAGTGGAATTGGAAAGGACATACATTGAGGAAATCACCAATGTGCATTACAAGGCAATCCCTTTACTTGGATTCCGGAAGGGAAGCGGAAAAGAGGAAGGTCAAAGAATACATTACGCCGGAAAATAAAAGCAGATATGAAAAGGATGAATAGTGACTGGAAAGAACTGGAAAGGATTGGATGAAGAATGCTAGGTGGGCGGCCTATGCTCCTCCACGAGGGGTAAAAGGAGCAATTAAGTCAGTTAGTAAGTGTTGATGTTCACATTGAGACTTGAATCTGATATCTTCGCTTAAAAAAACACAACGTGTTATACACTAAGCCACTGAATCCAAATAATCATTAACTTATTAGTAAGTCACTAATTTGGTTAAACTTGATACAGTTTCTTTCGTACCATTAAAACTTGTATTAATTTAATTCAGTTATTTATTTGCTCTGAAAAAGTGATTTATATTAAGTTACGAAACATCATCAGAAACACAATCTTTCTATTCATTAATACACTATAGAGAAACTAATTCATTTCATCAATGTTATCTGGTTTACGATAATCCTTTTTCTCAATGTTAAACAATAACGGCGGTCCAGTGCTTCCAGGATTTTCCATGGTGGTCTAGCTTCCACTGATTCATCGTCTCAACTATATAAAAAAATTACTGTAATATCCACAAAACCCCTTTCTGTTAATAATGAATACAACCCAAAATCACCTAAGTAATGTGCATGTAGTCCATTTTTAAGAAGTTTCGGATTGTATAAAGTTAAGTAGAAAGAAGACATTAACAAGCTACAACTTAAAGTCAAGCTGAATGATAATGTTTATCAGGACTCAGTAGCTGTGTGGATAACGCGATGGCGTTTGAAGCGAAAGGTACTTGGTTCGAGTCCCAGAGTGAACATCAACTCTGAGATGTAGGTGCATCCAGCTGACGAGTCCCAAATAGGACGTGGCGCGCGTCCTGGATTCCACTGCTAGCCACTATCCATCTTTGCTGACATTGGTTTAATTTAACTAATCAATCAGTGTTCTCTTAGCTTATCTTTGAAGATGATTATTATAAGTTTGGCAATATTTATAAGGTTATGAAGATAAATGATGTGAATTTAAGTTGTTAAACTAGTGTCAGTTTTGAGGTTTTATTTAGATGATTGTAAATTGTACAAATAAATACATAATCTAAGTCAATCAAGTTTATTTATTTAAATTTATTTAAACACGTAAGTACTGGTACAGAGGAGCCACCAGATATATAAGCGCCACACAAATCTCATTTGATTTGTGTGAGGGCTGTGATACTGTCTAGGTGCCCAAACTGAAGCAAGTGGTTTTCTTAGGGGGCCACACCCGGAGACTTTGACCTAAAGATCTGATCCACAAGGCAGTGGAGCATCGTAAGGAGATGCAGTCCCATGGTAGCCGGTGACCAACAATTGATTCATACGCCATTTGTGTTCCTCAGGAAACTAAAGCCCATATGCATCATTGGTTTGGAATCAGGGTTTTCCAAATCCTCTAGGTGAACCCTCCGTATCCACTAACCCGGTTAAAGCACCGTACATTGGCTTCCCGTACTCTCAACTTCGTAAATAACAGTAATGCCGCAAGAAGGCATTGAGTAGGACTTCCTTGACAGTGGTCGTATGCACGTGGCCATGTGAGAGCACTTGGAGAGGGATAGCTATCTCTCAAAACTCTCAGCCGTGCCAAGGCATTAGGGTGGCATTTCTCATCTAAGTCTGTTAAAGTTATTAAATTTATTCATTCAACTCATTGCCCCTTTTTTCGTTTCTTTTCTACAAAACCACCACAAGGTTATTCTTAACTTACTTTGATCAACTAACTGTTTAATTTGAACTTAATATTCACTTACTAAAAGTTAAACTTATTACCATTAAGAAAGTTAATTTTGTTTTAATTGTTAAGTGGTAACTCAATTTTCAAGAAAAGAATTTTATTTTTCTTTTTTTCTCTTTTTTTTTTACTGAATTCTTTGGACTATTAGTAATAAAGGGTCATTGGAATAGGTTAAAACAAAAGATGACATTCATTCTTATCTATTTTTCCTATTTCCTGTTCAAAAAGAATTCTACTTCTTTTTTTGTGTTTTCAAAGTAAACTAAACATTTATTAAATGGTTGAAAGCGTGAGTCAATTGAAGCTAGACATCCATGGAAAACCTGGAAGCACTGGACGGCCGTTTTGTCCCATTATGGGACTCCTCAGTGGCAGTGCGCATCCACTACCTCGCCTCGCGAGATTCGAATTCCACGACCTACCAGTGGTCTATCGGTTAAGTGCTCTGGCGTGAGACTAGTAGGTCCTGCGTTCGAATCTCATGAGGCGGGGATCGTGAATGCGCACTGCTGAGGAGTCTCACTATGGAACGAAACGGCCGTTCAGTGCTTCCAGGTTTTCCCTGGTGGTCTAGCTTCAATTGACTCACGCTTTCAACTATGAAAATACTAAATCTCCACAAAACCCCTTCTGATTCATTAAATGGTATTCATCGTCTATTAGATTAATTATTGTATACATAGTCAGATATTGTAAGATTATTCTTAAAGAATGTTTCTTGTGATCAAGATTATGAATGATAGATAAATGTTAGACTGTCATTAAAAATTTGGAAGCATTGGACGACTGTGTCGTTCTAGTTTAGGATTCCTTAGCAATGCGCATCCACGATCTCACACGTAGGACTCGAGCCCAGGACCTTTGATCTCGTACGTGAATGCCCAACCTGTAAACTACTGATACATCATCAAACGGTGTTAATATCTAACTTCAACCAATCCACGAAATTAGGTTCGAATCGCGCATGTGAAATCGTGGATGCACGCTACTGAGGAGTCCCATATCAGGATGAAACGTCTGTTCAGTGCTTCCAGGTTTTCAATAGTGGTCTAACATTCATCCACCATTCATGATCTCAATCAAAAACCAGAATGGATTTTGAATATTTATATTTCACACACTCAGTGATTTGAACAGGCAATCAGAGATACGAAACAAAGAGGGAAGTGCGAAGTAGATTAGAGAAGGCAAGTGAGCCACCTCGATTGAATCAAGCATTAATCAATATTTATAGTCACACAAAAACATGCTATAGATAAGTAATGAGTAGAATAAGAAGTTTACACATATACACTCATATAAGAACAGTCAACGTTGATAAGCGAATAATTGGCAAGGTTCAAATGTGATTTAAAAAGAATGAATAGATTACGTGTCCAGAAGCTAGAATAAGTTACAGGGAGTTAAAATAGTAACTAACTAACTTACTTACTTACGCCTGTTACCCCTCGTCGAGGAGCATAGGCCGCTCACCAGCATTCTCCATCCAACTCTGTACTGAGCAATTCTTTCCAGTTGTTATTCATCTTTTTCATATCTACTTCTATTTCCCGACGTATTGTGTTCTTTGGCCTTCCTCTTTTCCGCTTCCCTTCCGACTAACACTACAGTAATATTATCAGTTAAAATTTCTTTCACTTTTCAATAGTAAGTATGGCCGTCTTATACTGTTATATTACTTGAACAACTTTAAGAACGTACGATATCAACTAAACAGTATTGTTATTTTGGTTAATGATTATCATTCAATAACTTCTAAGTATCAGACTTACTGATGAAATTCAATTCAGTTACGAATTGATTAGCATTTTTCTGGTTAGCGTTTTTTTGGCGAGTTAGTTTTCTATTGGATGGGGTCGCTAATCCCATGCCCAACCCTCCTCAGTTATCCGGGCTTGGGACCGGCAGTATCCCCCCAGAGGGGATGCAGGAGGAGTTATTGATTAGGATTGATTATCTTCAAAGTAGGACTAGTGATTATATCTCATAGGCTTACAAAAGCTAATAGAATGAGATTTAAAAAACCCAAGCTTTCAACTGATTTTATTGAAGTATACAATTTGAGCAAATAACTAATTCAGTCGTTTTACCTTAGCACATTACGGAGATTAATCAAATAAATTTTTCGTATATTCATACTATTCATTTAGTTGACTAAATGTTTAATCTTGTCAAACTGATTTGGTCAGTGTATAGGGTTCAAACAACGATCCCTACAACCCAAACAAGATATAAATAAATACAATCTCTGGTGAATATAAATATATCTTGCACAAGCATGTGGCTATCAGGACTCAGTAGCTAAGTGGATAACGTGATGGCATTTGAAGAGAATGTTACTGGGTTCGAGTCTCGGAGCGGATATCAACCCTGGGGATGCCGTTACATCCAGCCGACGAGCCCAAGTAGGACAAAACACGTGTCAAGCTGGATTCCACTGCTAGCCACTATCCATCTTTGCTTATAATGCTTGTGACTTAAAACAATATCCAGGTTGTCAGCACAGTATGCATATATGCCAATAAGAGACTGACCAGTTGCAGTCCTACACAACAATAGGAAAATACAAGTAAACAAAACAAAGTGAAATGAATATAGCAGTTCATTGTTTATTCACAATACTAAACTATAAGAATCTCTGGTGACTTTCAATACATGTCTAAGATGTTAAAATTCTGTTTGTTCCAACCCGATCTGTGTAATATCTGATCATTTACCAGCCTTGTTTTTAAATTAGGCTGAATCAATAAATCGTCGTTTATATGGATTAGATTTTACTTCCAAGGAAGGTTTCATATAAATTCATACTGTTTTTTTACTCATTTATTGTTTAAATTAGTCCGCGGTGAGCCTAGTCACCAAGAGGTCATCAGCTCTTTCTTATTCAAACTGTTATGTTCATTACTTTATTAACGCTGAATATGGTATACAAGTACGGCATTCGACTGTATAGAACCCTAATGTCGCAAAACCTGAAGACAGAAGAAAGATGGTGAAGTGTTTTTCGATTAAAATCAAAATGTACATAAAATCATGAATAGTTATAGATATTAGAGTTTGTTATATCAACATTATATTTCAGTCAATCTGTAAAGAAGCAAGTTATGCTACTGTCCACATTGATATTCTAGTAATCTTCATCACCTTCTGACGAGATAGAAAGTCTTCGGCTCCTTATGAACCTCTAGAAGCTCCGTCGTAGTTCTCAGGATCCATCTATCAGCATTCAAAAATCAAGTTTTCTTTATATTCGACTTAGTATTATTTGTTTGAATCTTCCCATTGATGTTTTAAGACTGAAACTGGTTATTCTCTAATTGGTATATGTGCATACTGTGCGTATTGCCTCGATATAGCCTTAATTCACAAGCATGGTGAGCAAAGATGGATAGTGGCTAGCAGCGGAATCCAGGACGCGCGTTTCGTCCTATTTGGGCTATCAGAACTCAGTAGCTAAGTGAATAACGCGATGATGTTTGAAGTGAAAAGTACTGGGTTCGAGTCCCATAGTGAACATCAACTCTGAGATACAGGTTCATCCTGCTGACAAGTTCCAAATAGGACGAGACGCGCGTCCTGAATTCCACTGCTAGCCACTATCTATCTTTGTTTACGATTTTAATGTGAGTTATTCATTCACCTTATTAAACAGCATTACCAATTATATTTACATTAGAATAATCATGAATATTTAATTTGCATAAATTTTCCTTCTTTTCTTTCTTTATTGACCTTAACATATAGATGATCATAATAATCTTGAATAATAGTTAAGGTCATCTTCAAGAGATCTAATATGATTGAATGAATTCACTTTTATCTATTCCTTTGAAGTAATTACAATGTGTTATATGATTAGAGTTAGGTATAATTTAGATTGAATCTGAATGTAATTTCCAATGGTGTTTTATTTGCTCTCTTTCTTCCTCTCTTTACCTCTCTCAATTCATACTTCAAATTTGTGCTAATAACTGTACTGTTAACCATTGAATATCAATCGAAAATCCTTGTCGATCCTACTTCCGGTCTAACCATATCTGTTAGAGTTCAGAATATCAATCTCAACCTCTGTGATATGAATCATGTATTTCAAGCATACCCGATTTATATTCCAGCCGAACAGACCATATTACACCATAAAATAGAAAATAACATTTGTACAAGATTTAGCCAAAAGTGGCTGTGAATATGGGAAACTGTCATTAACAGGCTGGATAGAATGCGAGGACGGTACATTGTATAATAATAGTCTATAGGTCAAAATAAAGCTTATAATAAGAGGAGTATAGTTATACACAATCTAACTACTGAATGGATGTGCACTGCTGAGGATTCCCACAATAAGACGAAACGGCCGTTCAGTGCTTCTAGGTTTTCCATGATGGTCTAGCTTCAATTGACTCATGATCTCAACTATATAATGTTGAATTGGTCATTAAACTTATTTATTTTCTAGTTTATTTTTAGTTGAGTAACAATAATTAATAAGTATCCTTGAACTTAAGGTTTCTTGATAGTTGGCACGGCAAAACTATAATTTATAGACGAGCCAATCAGAAGCGTTTAAGGGATCTCTGGGTCACGGTGCCGATTTCAGTACCTGGTGCTCATGTAAGTATGGTTCACAGAGGATTTTAGATAAGAAGTGATGATTAAGTGGCTACCATAAATGGGAATACTATGAAGTTTCTTTATTTGTAATTGTGGTAATCAAATGACTCGTAACTTTGTGCAGTCTACTATGATGTTGTCCTTCCATGTAATATATGTTGAAGGAAGAAGTCTCCTGGAATAGGGACTTCTTTCGCTCGGTCCAGATTGAGACTAAGGCAAATTATATTAATTCTCGCGAACTGTATAATAAAAGCACCAGTAACATGGGCTGAAATATCCGCAGATGTTACTGAAGCTTCGTCTGTTCAGTGGTATGAGTATTGTTGGAAAATATGCTTAATTAAAATAACAAACTTACACAACCGGAGTACACACAAACAATACTGATGCTATGTGGTCGAGGCTGAGACAGTTTTTGTAACCTTATCATAGCTCCATAAACCGACTATTATGGAGCTACGCGAATGAGTTCCTCTACCTTATGCATTACGATTTTAGAACCTTTGAACCCTTTTTCTAACCTTGACAAGTTTTTGAACCATGTAGAAGAAGTGTATCCATTCTAATTCTTTGGTTTTGTTTATATTTTTGCTATGTACTAATTGTTTCCTGATTGGTTAATATTTCTCAAGGTCACATTAGATTCGTTCAAAGGTCGTCCATAAATTATGATCTCGCCGTTGGTACTAATCAATAAGGGGTATCTACAGTCTTAAGGGTGACTAATATCGTCCATGAGATTCCGATTAACAATACCGAGTGTTACAGACAGAGACTCTACATAGTTCATATTTGTTCTTTCTTCTCTAGGCGGCAACTTTATTATTTTACCATAATTACTATAGTTTTATTAGTTCATATATCATATGGATGTAGAATGTATAGGCTAAGAGATGAGATATTGATATACAATATATACACCATCGGATGACGGCTCAGTGGTCTATGGGTTAAGTGCTCTGGAGCGAGACTAATAGGTCCTGGGTTCGAATCTAGCGAGGTGGGATCGTGGATGCGCACTGCCACTGAGGAGTCCCATAATAGGACGAAACGGTCGTCCAGTGCTTCCAGGTTTTCCCTAGTGGTCTAGCTTCAATTGACTCACGCTTTCAACTATGAAAATACTGAAATCTTCACAAAAAACCCCTTCTGATATCCAATATACCTTATCTATATCTTATAAATTAATTCCTAACCATTATTTCGATGCTTTTTTATTATTTATTCCCTATAGTCAATAGTCATTTCATGAATACAGAACATTCTGATCAGTTATTACGACAAGAAAGTACAATCATTGGAGACAATACAAAGATAGATGATTTGAATACAAAATTAAATGAATCAATGATCTATACCGGTTTCTGGCATCGATTATTCAAAAAATCAAAAAGTAAGCTGATACATTATTTCTATGTTTTCAATGATGATTATTAGTGAAGACTAGGATATAGGTTTCGTCCTATGACTGATCCATCAATCATACCCGACCATTGCTGCTACCTTGACGTGGTGGTCAGGCTTCCCTATCGTGATGAACCAATCGAGCTATACTGGCTGGAACAATCGTTCCTCAAGGTCCTACCATGCCAGGCAGGTCGGTTGAAGAGCGGTAAGACTAAAAGCAGCAATCCCAAGGTCCGAAGGCGAAGTCGTACTACTGACTGTATAGAGGTGTGACGGCAGTTAAGTGTTTCCTTCAGACAACCAGCATAACAGTGATGCTGCCTTCCAACAAGAAGGGGTGGGGTCAGAAAAGGTCAACCCTAAAAATGCACACCTCGCCTTATCCCACTGCTATCCGTCTTCGGCGGTAAGGTCTCAACGAGTACGGAGCTAACACAAAAACTACCCACAGAAAGGTCGTGTGTGACCGACCTCAAGCAGTTGTCCGTTGGGCACTGCGGTCACACTCTCAGGTCATTAAGACCACTTCTAACCCAATCTCCTTTTCAGGTACCCCTAGAAGAACCCTTCCACGGTGTTGGCAACCGGGAAGTGATAACTGCCCTCAAGACCATCAATCGTAAGGGTTTGTGCTATATTATTTTCTTAGAGAGAGAGAGAGAGAGAGGGAGGGAGGGAGGGAGGGAGGGAGGGAGGGAGGGTGAAAATGAAGACTGCTTAGGAGACTGTATTCAGGGAACCTGAATGACAATGTTGACAACTGTTACGCATGTACTTTAGTTAAGACTGGGCTACAAAGAGATATTTGGCCGGTGACTTAAGTCACATAAAGAATTCAAGAAATAACAAAAGACCAACCATGCTTACATCTCTTACCGTGTAAAGATGAGATATCATATAATTTGTTGCGCTTGACTAGTCATGTTCATGACTGTCCAGGACAGGGTTGGATGGAGAGTGCTGGTGAGCGGCCTATGCTCCTCGACGAGGGGTAACAGGCGTAAGTAAGTAAGCAAGTCATGTTCATGGACTACTATTTTAGTGAACAAAAACACAAATGGGAACAATCGAATCTGATAACCATACAGAACCATACAAAGAATGATTAGTGTGGAAGTGAAGGAACAATAAAGTTTGAGACAGTTGACTGATGTTTCTTCGATCTGCTTAACTTTGTGCCTTCAGACATTTCACTTTCGATTAATGATACATACTACTTATATCTATCGATATCAGTAGCACACACTACGCTTTTACTATTGAATACTTTTTTCTGGTTAGCGTTTTTTTAGCGAGTTTGGTTTTCTACAGGATGGGGTCGCTAACCCCATGCCCAACCCTCCTCCTTTACCCGGGCTTGGGACCGGCAGTAGTCCCCGGAGGAGTTACAGGCGGAGTTTACTATTGACTAGTCGTATATTATATAATATCTTCATTCTTTTTTCCTTGTAGCTTTAGACAATGAACCACCACATTTAAATTCAAACATTTTAAATGATCAACAAAATAAATCAAATATACAATCAAATGATGATAGTTTACAAAATAATGTTGCCTATCAACATACTACTAATAAACTACTTACTACTGATAAAACAGTAATATCTAAACCCATCTCAATAGATTCGAATGAATTGCGAAATAATACAAAACTCTTTGAACATAAATATTCATCAGAATATGGACAACATCATCAATTTCAAATTACATCATTGTCGAATAGAAAACAACGTCTATTACGTAATCATCACCAACATCCTCCTCGTGCTCCTCATCCGCCGCCGCCTCCTCCTCCTCATCCTCTGCATAATCCAATTCAATTAAATGATAAACTTATGATGACTAGTAATTTAATTTCATCAAAATATGAATCAAAAAGTCAAAATTATTTAGATTTAAATCAATCACCTAAAATGCGTTTTATACGTAAATTAAATACATTTGCTAGTGTACCTGATTTAACTAAAAAACCAATACGTAGTGCATTAAAAGGTAGTAGAAATAGCAGGTAAGCATAAAATGGATACATTTTTTGTTTTGTTTAAATGATGAATTATGAATGATGGGTATATAACAATTTACTAATAGGTAACCTCCTTACTTACTTACGCCTGTTATCCCTCGTGGAGGAGCATAGGCAGCCCACCAGCATTCTTCATCCGACTCTGTCCTGAGCCTTCCTTTCCAGTTCTTTCCAGTCACTGTTCATCCTTTTCATATTTGCTTCTATTTCCAGGCGTAATGTGTTTTTTGGCCTCCCTTTTTTCCAATTCACTTCCGGATTTCAAGTTAGGGATTGCCTTGTAATGCACATTGGTGATTTTCTTAATATATGTCCTATCCACTTCCAACGTCTTTTCCTAATTTCCTCTTCAGTTGGAAGCTGAATTGTTCTCTCCGATAGGTAACTAGTTTACAGTTATATAATATACCCTTGTGGGCCAGGGTAATTTTGTATTGGTTTTCAGGAGAATAAGACACCATTCAGACTTTCACGTGACAATCCAAACAGTACAGCTCAATCCCGTTTAACAGGGGAGCCAGACAATATATGGGTTTTAATGCTACAATGTGAACAGTACAGCTCAATCCTATGGCGCAACTACACAGATACCAAGCACCCTGGTGGACTATTCGCACCATTCATTTACGCATTCACATCACATGTATGCACAGAATGAACAGGCCAAAGTTGACCTATTCCGCTTACACGATAGTCAAACTCATTACTGTTAGCAATGGCGATATGGCTTACAATGCTCCAATGACAATAGCCCTTGAGAACATTGAAAAGCAACCACCAGTATGAATGAAATTGGTTAACTAGCAAACCAACTTTTCACATGGGCAGTCAGTAAAACTTGACAAAGCAATGTCGAACCATCCACAATGTTAATGAAGAACCTCCAGTCTCACATAAGACCTTCAGCTCTACATGGCAATACAGCTTATACTGCATACAACACATTCGTAGGGTGGCATAAGAAACAGCCCGGCCTGAAGCGTTAGAGCATAAATAGCGCCTAAAACCCAATGTCTGGTGTCGGAATACTAATACAAGACCACCAAGATCATTTTTATCGCATTTGCGAAATTTTCATTTTTCCGACTTTCCAGACCCTTGAGTTAAGGGGAAGTATCCCAGGTAACTAGTAGATTATAATATATTTATAGTCAATAGTCAGTCAGCTACAATGAACGATCAGGCATATATATGCATCGGTCCAAGTTGCTATACCTCGTTAGCACAACCAAATGAACACCGAATTCATAGAAGTAGTTAATTTAGTGGTGGTAATATATAAAAGAAAGGTTGTATATAAGGATATAGTACAGGAAGAAAGACAGATATGAAGCAATTTTAATCTCAAGGTATAAGGGAAGATAAGGAGTGTATACACCTACGTCACTGTGATCGATTCTAAGCCATGTCACCCAGAGTGTCCAACCATTGGTTACAATAGTCACGCGGACGGTAACCAAGTAGTCTGTATTTAATAACATGGCTTAGACCAGACAGTATGCTAGCAGATGAACTAGATAGATTTTGGCAAAATATCAATAAGTAATTATACTGGTTGACTTGAATTTAGAATTAATCAAATCACATTTACCATTTTGAAGTTTGTACCTCTCTTTTATTTGCTTTTTTTTAACTGTATCTACCATATTACTGAATAAAATAGTGAGTAGTATGGGTATATGGGATTACTTCTGATGATTATCAGAATAGGTGATATGCTTATCATGTGCTCTGGTCTATCAATTTCAATGTCTTACTTCATTCTCAAATGTGTAATAGTACCTCTCTTATACAAACACCTTATTGATCTTGAAGAATATGACTATTCTTGAAAGGTGACATCAGTTTTTGCATTACTTAGGTAGGATGTTTCAGTCTGATAATAGCTTTCATGAAGGACTGGATTTTTGCTAGACAGTTGTTAGACATATTAAAAAGTTTCTGTATTTGTTTGAGAATCCTTACTAATGCACTCTGATAACCCTTAAATGAACTGATCACAAGATTAATCTTAGTTGATTCAATAAATCGTAACCAATCTATTTAGTTTTCTGAGGCATCTATCCAGAGTTCATTTTATTTGAACAGAACTTTCCTATATGTAGAGATCGATATCTTATCCCAAACGTTTCTGTCAAAAAATATTTTTGAAACAATAAAAATGAAAAAACTATGCTTTGCATAGATCGTTGAATCTATATTGTATTCACAATGATTCTGTTCCTTAAATATTCTAATTACTTAGACTACTTACTTACGCCTGTTACCCCTCGTCGAGGAGCATAGGCCGCTAACCAGCATTCTCCATCCAACTCTGTCCTGGGCAATCCTTTCCAGTTCTTTCCAGTTTACATTCATCCTTTTTATATCTGCTTCTATTTCCCGGCATAATATGTTCTTTAGCCTTCCACTTTTCCGCTTCAATTCCAGATTCCAAGTTAGGGATTGCCTCGTGATGTAGTTTGATGATTTCCTCAATGTATGTCCGATCCACTTCCAACGTTTTTTTCTAATTTCCTCTTCAGCTGGAAGCTCGTTTGTTCTTTCCCATAAAACGCTGTTGCTGAATTACTTAGACATTGAAACATAATGATATAACGGATAGTTGAAAATATTTTCTCACTCTTAGGTGTATTAAAATTATACGTAATACGATAATGACACTAATCACGTTATATCAGATTCAGGATTTATGACCCAGAGTAGAGAACCAGATTTACATTGAACAATACTTTATTCCACACAATTACAAGTTGTCACAATCAGTGAGTACAGAGTAGAAATCTATAAGAAGAAAAGAGATCATATATTTAATGGTCAATAGACTAAGTGCCTGTTTGCCCATACTTGATGACTAATCATAGTTTACTTTCAATACCGTATTTTGCATTATGAAAATATTATTGTTATATCTAGAGCTTTGATTCTTGTTATGCCGCGTACTACTAGACTACTTGAATGATCGAACCAGCAACGTCTCAAGGGAAAAGACAGAAGATTAGTAAATAGGAATGTATTTCCCAACAGTGTCAAATATAGTAGAAAAACCTCATGTATTTATAGTTTTTGGCTGAAAGCAAATCAACATTTCGGACAGCCAATAGGTACATGGGGGGTCTTTCTCATTCATTCAATAGGGAAGCTACACGTCGACATTCTATAATGTTCCTCTAGCAGTGATTGGATGGAATAACTAATGAGTATAAAGTTTGTGAATGTTAACACAATAGAATTAATGATGTATTACGTATATCTACACTAACAAGAATTGTCTTGATAAGTGTAATAATATCTAACTAACTTTCATAAAGTTGTTTTTAAACAATGACAGATAGTAGCTAGCACTGGAATCCAAGACATGTGTTTCGTCTTATTTAAGACTCATCAGCTGGATCTACCTACAAAAATATTTTTTTTGAATAAACACACTGTTTTAAGTTTGTTTCAATGTTTAAAACCTTGTTTTCTTCTTATCTTTTTATTATAATCATTTAGTGTTCATCGATCAATAAATGAACATGAACAAGTTGTCCGATCACTAAATCCTTTAAATTCTGATTCATTTTCATTAACACCACTAATACTAGAAGATGAAATGAGACACTTAGTACATTTACATTCATCAGATCTATCCAATACAATCATGAATATTAAACCAATAAGTAAAACAGATTATACTGAATGGTTACCAAATAAATTGGATTATTCTAATTCAAATAGTAAAATATCATCTGAACTTAAAATTGAATATAGTCAATATTCACCTGAATTCAAACGATCAAATGGATTAAATAAAAACTATTTGGATTATTCTATAAAACATAAAGATAATCAAGAAGATTTAGAAGATCATGAAGGTTTCATGGTGACTTCAAATGAAGTGAATCTATCACCTGATCATCAAATGAATGATGATATAATCATTAATAATGATATAAAAGAAGATGATAATGATGATGAAGAAAATGAACATATAGTTGAAGATTCAAAGTCATCAACCCCAAGATTTCATTCAAAAGTACGAAATTGAATTCATTTGTTCTTGTTTTTACTTGTATATTCTCATTGTTATATTGGACTACATATGTGCATCCTATGCAAACTGCCTCGATATTGCATGAAATCACAAACATTGTAAGCAAAGATGGATAGAGACTAGCAATGGAATCAAGTTTGACGCGCGTTTTGTCCAACTTGGGACTCGTCAGCTGGATGTAGCTGCATCACAGAGTTGATGTTCACCCTGGGACTCGAGCCCATTACCGTTGGCTTCAAACGCCATCGCTAGCCACTATCCATCTTTGCTTACAATGCTTGTGAATTAAGGCTATATTGAGGCAATACGCACAGTATGCACATATGCCGATTAGAGACCGACCAGTTGCAGCGCTAAGCGTCGATGGGAAGGTTCAAACAAACAATACTACATGAGGTCATAGAGTAAATAGTTAATTTGCAGACTGTCAATCAATTGACTCAATCTTGACCGTTCCTTCTGTTGATATCAGTTCATCGTCTCCACCTATTATTGTTCATGCATTTTCAAACCGATAGACCACTGAGCCGGCATCTAACATTGTTAATGTCTAACTTCATCCAATCCACGATGTTTGAGTAACCGTTCACTAATTGTCTTCAGTGAGTTGATATCTCTATAACAGACTTGGTAGAACTCCACTGGTCACTGCTTCCCACTAGACTCATGATTTCAACTATGAAAATACTTAATTCTCCACAAAACCCCTTCTGATCAACAAGTAATTTGTTGACATTAGTGTGAAAAATTAGAACTAAACAGGAAAGAATTGAAAATATTTGGCTGAAGTATCATGGAATTACAGTAGTTATTTCCTGTTAATTTCATACTGAACACAATGTTTGACAATTGCTATGAATGAGTTGTCTGACTCTGGCAAAAAAAGAAACAAAATGTTTTGAACTACTCATAAGTAGCCAAATAAGAAGTTACTAAAATATCCATGGGACACTGTACTCAACATATTTGGATTGCCGTCATTAATACACTACTTATTCATTCGGAAAGAAACTAACTGAGCTGTTTGGTTTCTAACTAGTTCAAGTCCTACGATCTTAATTAGCTTATGTTGTGTATTTATGAACTGATTATAGATACATAAGCCATTCCATATTTTATGGAACCTAACAAGTTCATACCTAGAAGTGTCTAGAAAGTGTGTATTCTGACTTTAATTTTACACGTTTAACTTTACATTTATCAACCTTTGTAAATAAAAATTAATTTGGTTCTTCATAATGAATTCTATTTGGTTTTCAAATCTCACAAAACGTTTTTTTGGCCACTTAGACTAGTGGTCATATTGCAACTTGATCGATAGCATTAGATCAGCACTAAGAAGGACTTGACACGCATGACATTGATCACCACCCAGTGATCAATCAATTGTGAAAAGTTTCTTTTATCAGTTCAATTCATGAGTAGATTAAAGGTAGACCACCTTGGAGTCTCATACTAGAACGAAATGGCTGTCAAATGCTTCCAGGTTTTTCCATGGTGGTCTAACTTTAGTCGACTCATGAATTCAACTATTAAAACTACTACAATCTTCACAAAAACTCTTTCTAAAAAAGTTTCTATTTTAATGCATTAAAATTTAAATATGTCTCTTTATCTTGTAATGTCATCATAGCTTTTGAGACGTGATAGTATGGAATGTTATCTTGAAACAAACAAAGCACATGATATACGTCATGAAAGGGATCATCCACTTTCTGATCTTATTGAAAGTATGAAAGACGGTAAACATTGTTATGGTGATTCAACAAATATAAGGACGGACTTTGTAGAGGAAGAAGAAGAAGAAGAAGAAGAAAATACGACTGATAATGATGATGATTGTGAAATCGATGAAAATAGTATCGATTCTTTGTCCAACTCAATAAGAGATGAATACTCACCTAAACCTTTGATAACTGAAGTACTTTCACCTTCTTTATGTGCTAGTGGTTATGGTCCAGTTGGGCATTTATTAACAAGATGGTTACCTCAAAGAAATTTCTGTGAATTATTGATTGGAAGCAATGAAAGTCCAGGTAAGATAAACAATATTGGTACTATTTATTTATTTTTAGGTTAAATTCAGTTCTTAAATTTATTCAGTCTTTAATATGATTAGGAAAATGACATTTTCAAACAAATTAACTTTCATAGTTGAAATCATGAGTCAATTGAAGCTAGACAACCATGGAAAACCTGGAAGCACTGGACGACTGTTTCGTCCTATTATGGGACTCCTCAGTGGCAGTGCGCATCCACGATCCCGCACTCGCGAGATTCGAACCCAGGAACTACCAGTCTCAGACAATTGGTGAACGGTTGCTCGAAATCGTGGATTGGTTGAAGTTAGACATTAACACCGTTGGATGCCAACCGGCTCAGTGGTCTATCAGTTAAGTGCTCTGGCGCAAGACTGGTAGGTTCTGGGTTCGAACCTCACGAGTACGGGATCGTTGATGCGCACTGCTGAGGAGTCCCAATAATAGGACGAAATGGCCGTCCAGTGCTTCCAGGTTTTCCATGGTGGTCCTGCTTCAATTGACTCACGCTTTCAACTATGAAAGTATTGAAATCTTCACGAAACCCCTTCTGATCTATAAAACTTAACTTTCATCCATAGGTTGAAGTTAATGAATTGAAAAGAAACGCTCAATAGTCATGTATAGATGAACAATCTTCATCTTGTTGATTATAGTATGATTATCAGCTCTTCCAGTCTCGACCATATAGAATCAATATTGTTTGTGAGAATTTTGGTTGTTGGGTCCACAAAATACTGCTTGTGGATAACAAGATGAAAATAACCAAGCCTTTTTAGGCATCTATTCGTCATCAATTATCTGTATATATTGTAGTACCTGGTTGCAGCCAGTGTTACTGGTACTTTTATTATACAGTTCGCAACAATTGTCTTACTTTGTCTTAGTCTCAGTCTGGATCGAGGTAAAAAATCCTATTATAGCAGACTTCTTCCTCCTACACATAATACATTGAAAGACAACATCATCACGGTAGTCTGAACGAGGTCCACAAGTTATTTGACTACCACAATCACAAATAAAGGGACTACTTAGTAGTCCCATTTGTTGTAGTCGTTCATTTATTACTTTTTCTCTAAAATCCACTGTGAACCGATCGTATCAGGTACTAAAATTGGCGCCGTAACCTTAAAATTCCTCAAACTCTTCTGATTGGCTCGTCCATAAATTATAATCTCGCCAGAAACAACAAAAAATGGGTAGTAAGAATTATTGAGATCGTCTACTTGGCTTTCATAATTATTAATTACTGTGACCAATTAAGAGAAACAGAAGCATTTAGCACTTGTTTCTTACACAAAGAATACAATTATTGACTTCCAATCCTATAGGATCCATCTTATGTAAAAGGTGAGATCCAATTCATTCTATACATGGCTTTGAATATTTAAGTCTTATATACTATAATCACCATCGACAAGCCTCTAGTCAAACGAATTGAGTCATAATATTCAGTCTTTTTGATAATTGGCGCAAAATGCAATTTCGTTGGTAGTGATATGTGGTAATGAAGGTAAATTATGATTATTCGTTGAGACTGATCAAACAGTCATATACTACGGACTATTAAATATGTGGTTTTCCTTCTTATTTTTAATTTCTACTCTGGACTGACAGTGTGTGACTGCTTGTAATTGTGGGAAGCAAAGTATTCCTTAGTGTTAATCGGATTCTTCACTTTTGGGTCTTGAAGCCTGGCTCTAATATAACGTGATTAGTTTTATTTACGTATTAACGCATCATCGTAACAGACGTCCGAGAGAAGAAAAAAGTACTTTAAACCACACGTTTCATCAGGTAGAATATTCAATATTTCTAAAAGAATTAACCTAATTCACCTTAATGAGAGTTAGCTCTCTAACTCTTTCAAAGTGCTCTTACATGGCCACGTGCATACAACCACTGCCAGAGAAGCCCTACTCACTGCCTTCTCGCGGCATCACTGTTGTCGACGTAACTGAAGGGACGAACTTTGAATGTCTGACGGTTTAACAGGGTTGGTGGATATAGAGGATCCATCTAGAAAAGTTTGACAATCCTGATTCCAAACCAATGGTATACATGGGCTCCAGGATCCAAAAGGAACAAATGGTGTAAGAACCAACTGTTGGTCACTAGCTACCATGTGCCTACATCTCCTAACATTGCTCCATTGCCTTGTGGATTAGATCTTTAGATTAGAGATTCGAGGAGTGGCTCCCTAAGGAAACCACTTGCTTTAGTTCGGACACCCGGATGGTATACCAACGCTCACACAAAAGGTAGTGGATCTGATATAAGAAAACATAATTCATGGCTTAAACGAATACACCATTGAATTAATAAAGTGTTATACACATATATATTCTTAAACTTCGTTCCTAGATACTTCAGAAGAAGCTAAATGGTTAAGAAGAAAGGAGTTATTGAAAGAGCTTACAAGAACTGTACGTTTATTGATTAGTTAACTTAATTTATTTTATTCTCTCTATGTAATTTATATCAATGAAACAAAGAAATTTCACTCTTTAACAACTGTTAACTAATTTCAAAGTCACAATCTTCAATACGAACGTGAAGACAGTCAGTTTTACTGTATGGAGCTGAAACGTAGAGAACTACTAAAACCATCGTCAAGAAGGTACAACTATTTATAAACAGTTGTCTACACAAAATACTCAACATTCACTGGCCCGATACTATCAGCAACAGCCTTCTGTGCGAGAGAAAAATCTAGCTTCCAGCTGAAGAGGAAATTAGGAAAAGACGTTATAAGGGGATCGGACATACATTAAGGAAATGACCGAAGTGCATCATGAGGCAAGCCCCAACTGGGAATCCGCAAGGGAAGCGGGAAAGAGGAAGGTCAAAGAACATATTACGCCGGAAAATGGAAGCAGATATAAAAAAAATGAATAGTGACTGGAAAGTACTGTCTAGGACAGCGTTGGATGGAGAATGCTGGTGAGCTGCGTATGCTCGTCCACGAGGGGTAACAGGCGTAAGGAAGTAATTTTACTAAAGTCAACTATACAAGTGGGTTTATAATGCAATTAAATATTGGCTAGATGAATGTTATTCAACATTAGACTCGTAATGAATAATATTAATGTGAACAAAGAGAAGGGTTAGCATGTATAGTTTCTGTGGAGAGGAAATCCATAAAAAAAGATAGTAGTGTATTGCTGTCAAATATTTAACGAAATGGCTGTAATAATTAAAAAGTGGTATGAAACTCTATGGAGATTATTAAGAGAACAGTTATTGAATGACATGTTCAATAGCCTCTATACTTTCTCGTTATTATTATTCAATTAACTCTGTGGAGAGCTAATCAGAACTAGCATAACAGGAAGCTTAACTGATGGCTATCGAAATGACCTAAAGGACAAGTATATTTCATTGGCTAAGAAATGAGTCAATTTTTCTAAGGATGAGAGTGGTATATATGTAAATTTTATCTGATAGTCCAAAGAACTTTCTTTCTCACTCTTATTTTCTCGCTCAAGTAGTCAGTTAGGAGATTATTGCGCAGTGTATACCATGTTTCAGTATCAGATTGTAGACAACACTCGACATGATACATGAATGATATCTCTAAAATCTCTCTAACCTTCAGCTATCAATCTAGTCATCTCTGGTCATAAGTAACACTTACTTACGCCTGTTACTCCCGATGGAGCATAGGCGGCCGACCAGCATTCTCCAACCCACTCTATCCTGGGCCCTCCTTTCTAGTTCTATCCAGTTTTTGTTCATTCTTCTCATGTCTGTCTCCATTTCTTGGCGTAATGTGTTCTTTGGTCTTACTCTTTACCTTTGACGTTCAAAATTCCATGTGAGGATTTGTCTTGTGACGCTGTTGTGTGATTTCCTCAATGTTTGTCCTATCTACTTCCTGCGCTCCTTCCTGATTTCTTTCTCCGCTGGAATATGGTTTGTTGTCTCCCGCAGTAGGTTGTTGCTGATAGTGTCTGGTCAACGGATCCGAAGTATCTTGCCTAGACAACTGTTAATAAACACCTGTAATTGGTCGTCTCCTGCATTTGTTGTTGCGTGTGTGATAGAAGAGCCAGATCATCGGCAAAGTCTAAATCGTCCAGCTGCATCCTAGCTGTCCACTATATCCCGTGTTTGCCTCCAAATATTGACATCTTCATGATCCAGTCGATCACCAGGAGAAAGAGAAAGGGTGAGAGTAAGCAACCTTGCCTAACACCGGTCTTTACCTCGAATGAGTCGGTCAGTTGTCTCAAAAGTACCGAATATACACAAAATATTGATGAAATCATAATTATACAAACAAAGCACAAATTCATCCAATAACTAACTAACTTCTAGTCACTCCTTTGTATTCTTATTCCTTTTTTTAATTTTTAGTCAACTATCTATACAGAAGGTATGACACAAGAAATGTTTATGTTACGATTTTCTGAATTTGTTGAAGTACAAGAATTGGAACCATGTGATCGAAGTGCTGATAAACCATGGATTAGATTAACATCAAAAGATAAGGTAATGCTTTTACTATAAAACCTTATCAATAGTCAGCTGTACGTAATGTAAAACTTAACACATACATAGATTAGTTCACGTTAACATACCATATTAGCACAAAGAGATGCTAGGGTAGTATAAGTAGTGTAATGAAGGAAAACACAAGTGAGAACAATCGATTGTATTTGAAAACACAAACTCCAGAAAATCTGGAAACCATACAGTAAATACTTTATTTGCAAAATATCCATCAACTGTCTAAGACTTTGTTGCTCCTTCGTTTCCAGACCAATCAATCTTTGTTCGCGCTCTCTTTTCTTTGATCTTCTTAACCTTCTGCCTTCAGACATTTCATTTTCTATTGATGATACATACTACTTATATCTGTCGACATTAGTAGCACACACCACGATTATTGTTGAGAAGATTTTATATTAAGAATATGACTCAGGAAACGATGTGGATCCGAGGAGTAAAACGTTAAAAAGTGGCCGAGTGGATAAAGCGATGGCGTTTCAAGCGAAAGGTACTGGGTTCGAGTCCCAGAGTGAACATCAACTCTGAGATGCAGGTACATCCAGCTGACGAGTCCCAAATAGGACGAAATGCGCATCCTGGATTTCACTGCTAGCCACTATCCATCTTTGCTTACAATGCTTGTGAATTTAGGCGATATCGACGTAATACGCACAGTATGCACATATGCCAATTAGAGACTGACCAGTCGCAGTCTTAACACGTCGATGGGAAGATTCAAACAATTAATACTAAATGAATTTAAACGTTAAAACAGTTTGGAAACTTCAGATCTAAGGAAAAACAAAGAGTGAATACACTTAAAACACAAAGAAGAATTCTGAGCGACAGGAAGCAAGTTCTTAAACTAATAATCACAAAAATCGTACGGATCTCAATCCCGTAGCCCAAATCAATCTATAAGAGCTAGTTCAAAAGTCAATAACTTCATGAATTAATGACTCGTATTTATTTGGCTACTTCTAGCCATCTTACAACCCTAACAGCATGTAGAGATAACTTATAGTTTATGAAACGCACTGACCTTAGTTAAACAACCATTAGTACTCCGAGACAGAAAGTATTGTGTTCAATGTCCGATAAGGTCGTGGTTGTTTACTGCTGAGAAATTGCATACAGAAACCAAAAGACCTTCATTTCGGACTTATAAACAGCAATTACTGTCCATAGAGCCTTATGAAATTCATAAACTTTAAGTTTTGTGTGAAAAATGATGAGCTTCAATTGACTCATGATTTCAACTGTGAAAATACTAAATTCTCCACAAAACCCCCTCTGATCTATAATCATATGCTCACTAGTGACTGACTTCAAGAGATATTTCCTTGAGTTCTAGTGGGAAGCAGTGGCCAGTGGAGTTCTACCAGGTCTGTTGTAGAGATATCAGCTCACTGAAGACAATTGGTGAACGGTCGCTCAAAAATCGTGGATTGGTTGAAGTTAGACATTAACACCGTTGGATACCAACCGGCTCAGTGGTCTATCAGTTAAGGGCTTCGGCTCGAGACTGGTAGGTCCTGGGTTCGAATCTCGCGAGTGCGGGATCGTGGACGCGCACTGCTGAGGAGTCCCATAATAGGACGAAACGGCCGTCCAGTGCTTCCAGGTTTTCGATGGTGGTCTAGCTTCAATTGACTCATGATTTCAACTGTGAAAAATGATCCCTTCAAAAAACAGATAAAACTTAGTGGTCCAACATTTTAAGTTGCATTTAATTTGATAAACTAGAATCACCATTCACTACTACCATCAGTACTTATTTCATTATCCCGATGATTAGGTTATACAAATTATAAAGATTCCCAAGAATTTGGAAAATTCGTCATGAATTTAGATCTTATTTATGGATGGTTTCTGTCTCGGACGAATGAACCTATAGACTGAATTAATCTAAGTAAATTATCAGTCTAAACTATAATTTTTCAAACCAAATAACTGTTACAACTGTTAATTTTCTATTTTAATGTGTATGCTAATTATGTCGACAGATATAAGTAGTGTGTAACACTAATAGGAAGTGAAAACTTCAGTATAAGAAGGCTGAGAAGATCAAGTTGACGAGAAAACAGTAACAGAAATAGAAAGGTATTGTGACCTGGAAGAATAATATATAATATGAAGGATAAAGGATGGAATTTAGAAAAAAATTATTCAATGTATGATTCTCATATGTTAATATATCTAGTCATCCTCACTTGAGTTTTCGTTCATTACAGTGTCAGGTTCATCTCTTTTTACTAGTAAGCAAGTTTTGCAGTGCATCGAACGTATTCTTTTGATGGGTCAACCATATTAATCATAAACTACACCTTTGTTTTAAGATAAACGATGATCAAACCATTCTAAAAATCACACATTAACAAATGGTATGCAATTGCATATAATTGTCAGGATATCCACATTTTTATAAAGACTTCTTATCCAAATAACCAAATTTCAAGCAATGGATCTAACTGCTTCAAGCAGTATTGATGCTGTAGTAATAAAGCACGTTTTTACTCCTTAGTATCTGTATACTAGTAAAAACATTACTAAGTAATATGAATTGTATGTCGAATAGCCCAACAACAACAACAACAACAGAATAGACCTAGCAACAAATATTATATTAACATTCTAAAACAAAAAATCAATAAAAAGGGGTTAGTAGATAAAATTTAAATGTTTTTATTAGTTGAATTCATAAGTCAATTAGAACTAGACCACTATGTAAAACTTGGAAGAACTGGATGAAGATTTCATCTTATTATGAAACTCCTCAGCAGCTGAGCGGACAGCGGATGTAGATGACTCAGTAGGCCGTTGGAGTACGGGTGTTGAACGTCCCAGGTGCTGGGTAAATATCGGCCCCCGGTATTTCGACGGAGCTATGGAGGTCAGCGCGCCTCAAACTCGACATTTTGACGGAGAGCTTGACACAGACTGCAGTACAAGAAAAAGGTGCGAACGGCGAGCAGAACCACCGCATGAACGAATGCTTTAAAGGGGGGAAGAGTTTAGTGTGGTCTACTTATATCCATATTAGTTGTGTATCGTGATGGTCAGATATAGAATGTCTTTTGGCAGATGATCGATAAGGAACGATAATGTATGAGCAATAATAATCAGAGAAGACGGACTGATATTTACAGAAGGAACAGTTAAGATTGAGACAACTGATTGTCATTTTGCGAATTAACTGTTCATTGTATGGTTATCAGAATTTAGTGAGATAGTTTGTAATTTGTACTTAATTACATTCGATTGTCCCCACCCATGTTCTTGTCTAATACACTAAGACGAAACGACCGTCCAGTGCTTCCAGGATTTACATGGTGGTCTAGCTTTAATTGACTCATGAATTCAACTATTAACTTACTAAAATCTTTACAAAACCTTTTTTTGATAAAATGTTTTTATCAAATAAATCCCAATTAGGCACAGATTCGTAGGGAGTTAAACGATTACAAAATGGCTGAAATGGATGTACATCAAGACAGTCGACAATTCACCAGGTAAATATTATTTATTTTTGTATGTATGAGCTACAAATCTTCTCCACCATGTGGTTGTTTAGCTGTGATTGACTCATTTATTGAATTTAATCAAGCTTAGGTTCTGAGTGATTACTGATGTCTAGTCTGTAATTTAAATGAAATGATTATTTTAGGGTAATCTGCTTTGTTCAGTTCTACAACTGTTACCACTCTACCACTATATTAATAGATTTCGTGGGAGACGTAGAATTTCATATGATCACATACTGAGATAAATTATTTTACCTTTTAAACTGACAAATCATTTGTAGATCATCAACACTGATGATCTCTGTCCAATGATTGGGAGTATACTCGAGTTAAACGGGTATGGTGTGATGAACCAGCTAACTTCGAAGTCACACGTCGAGGTCAAAACCTAATGTGGGTTACCTCTTCGACGTATCAATGTACTATTGCCTGCTTTGAAGACCATATAACACAAAGGACGTTATTACGGAAATATATTAGTAAGAATGAGTACAGAGACCACCACTGCATGGGCTAGTCCATGGCATACGATAAACTGATGCGCATTGGTTGTCTTTGACTTTGACAGGATTGGTGATGTGTTCGATATTCAGTGACCCCACTTCTGGATGAGTTGGCTAGGGCTGAGTGACAATTCACTAGCCTTACAGATTTTACATTAGTCAAGCATTGCGTATAGATCTGTCTATTGACTTGCTTATGGTTTTTGATGGCTTATATGAAAATTGATCTACAGTTAATCAAACTGAGTAGGCAGCAATAACTATCTCTCAGATCGTTTAATGTACATGTAAATGAATGCCACTACTACTAAAGTGACCAGTTAACGGAAAATATACGAAGTTAGATTGGATCCATAATTCATTCATTCTCATCAGGTAGTTAAGTAAAGGTAACAAAATGATAACACATTGAAAAGTTTGACAAAAGGGTCTAGAGACTTTTAAGGTGGAATTCGATGGACTTATAGTTATTATTAGACTTGGCGGATTGTATTCAAACTAAATTAACTGCATTATCAACCTCCTTCAATAACGTATCTTAATTATAATATATAACGTTCAAGATGGTTTATAGTTCCCTATTTCTGTTTACGAACTCATTAACTATAATGATGAAAAAAATAGTTTAGCGTTGACCTTTTTACTTCCTAACTAAAGTAAAATTTCCAGAGTATACTGAAGAGTAAGTTTAAACAGACAGATGAATTTGATGTTTAGCCATATTGTGGTGTGTACTACTGATGTCCATAGATATAAGTATTATGTATCATCAATCAAAAGTGAAATGTCTGGAGGCAGAAGGTTAAGAAGATCAAAGAAAAGAGTGATTGGTATGGAAACGAAGGGACAACAAAGTCTTAGACAATTGATGGATATTTTACAAATGAAGTATTTACTGTATGGTTCTCAGATTTTACCAAGATATTTTGTAGTGTTGTATTAAATTATATTTGATGGTCACCGCCTATGTTTTCGTCCATCACATATCCTAATAACATGAAACAGGCTTTATCAAAATACTGAACACATTACGGATATTTTGGATCTAAAAATAGTGGTTCGTCTGTCATATATAAGGGAATATCTGGGCGAGGCCTCATGATGTGGGCAATTTGCCCGCGAATGCCCTGGTACGGCCGAGAGTAGGGTGGGGGAATCCGCTCTCCCTCTCCAAATGCTCTCACATAGCCACGCGTATATAGCCTCTGTCAGAGAAGTCCTACTCAATGCTTTCTTGTGGCATTATAGCTGTTTACGAAATTGAGAGGACGGAAAGCGAGTGTCTGGCGCTTTAACGGGGTTGGTGGACACGAAACGTCCACCTACGGAGAGTTGGACAACCCTGATTCCAAAATAATGGTGCACATGGGCTCCAGTATCCTAAGGGAACAAATGGCGTATGAATCAATCGTTGGTTACCGGCTATCGTGGGATCGCATCTCTTCACGATGCTCCACTACCTTGTGGATCAGATCTTTATGTCAAAGACGCCGGGTGTAGCGCCTGGGTAGTATCCCAGCCGTCACATCAATCAAATAAGATTTGTGTGGTGCACATGTATCTGGTGCCCCTTTGTACCAATATTTATGTGTTTAAATAAGTTTGTTTAGCTTAATAAAACTGAATACTTCACTATTCCTTTTTTACCGAACAGATTTCATCCTCCATAAATAGTTGTGAAATAATTATCCAAGATGAAGAATAAAAAAAAGAAGATCAAAATCTTCTTCATGTATACATCTCTCTATGTGTGTGCATACCATCTTTCACCTACCTAACTGTCTATATATGTGTACAAGTCAATCAATATGTGTATATGGATATAATAAATAACCAGTGAAAGAAAACTATTCATTCTTGAATGAAATCAAATGTATAATCATATTGTATATCTAATATATATTCATACTACTTGTATATATAACTTATCAGTATATCTAATGTAATGTAAATGAAATAGTGCAAATCAATGGAAGCCTTCAAGAAGTAGAACAATTCAAATAAGAATCAATATTTTGTTACGTTAGCAACTATTGAAACGAAACATGAATTACAGGGAACTAAAAAAACAAAACAATGTTACCAATGAAAAAAGGAACCACACACACACACACAAGTCACATTTTCTTTTTTTTTTTAAATTTTTTTTCTCCATCACTTATTGAAAGAAAGAAAAAAAAAGGAAAGAAATGGCTAGATCCATCGATAATTGACGATTATATTTCGATTTATATATCTATATAGATCATCATTAATACAATTTCGAATTTTCGTAATTCGCTTATTTTGAAGATGGTTGGTTAACTAATTAATAGAAATAATTATAAATGAATAATAATAATATTTCTATCATTATCTATGGTAACTAAATTAATTTTTGTAACTATGCAACAACAACAAAAATTCAAAGGTTTGCCCTGACAACTATCCATTTTTTTAAAAAAAATTTGTATATAAATAATTATTTATTTTGTCTTGAAATTTTATTTTATTTAAACACATAAATATTGGTACAGAGGGGGCAACACATATATATGTGCCACACAAATGTTATTTGATTTGTGTGAGGGCTGTGAAACTGACCGGGTGCCCGAATGGAAACAGGTGATTTTCATAAGGGGCCACATCCGGAGCCTTTGACCTAAAAACCTGATCCACAAGGCAGTGGAGCATCGTAAGGAGATGTAGTCTCATGGTAGCCAGTGACCAACAGTAGGTTCATACACCATTTGTTTCATCAGGATACTGGAGCCAGCTCATGTGCACCATTATTTTGGAATCAGGGTTGTCCAACTCCCCGTAGGTGGACTCTCCGTGTCCACCAATCCGGTTAAAGCGCTGGACATTCGCTTTTCATCCTCTCAATTTCGTAAACAACTATAATGCCACGAAAAGGCATTGAATAGAACTTCTCTGGTAGAGGCTATGTACGCGTGACCATGTGAGAGTATTTGGAGACCGAGAGCGGACTCTCCCCACTCTTGGCCGTACCAGGGAATTTTGAAATTGACTTACTGAAAACAAAATTAAACAGTTGATATGAATTTTTTTCTCAACAAGAATTTCTAACTGTTTTATTTAAAAGTGAAATCTAGAAAAAAGAAGTTTAGATAGAATGAAAAATAAAGACTGAATCATAGTCGACAGTTATATCATACATTCTATATTGGTTGATTATGAAGGCTTTCTTCTGCTTTATTCGGTTAAGTAAATTGATTCAAATGGGATTGTTATGCCTTGACAAGAATAGTGAATGGTAACTTTTGGAATCAGTTTATGGACCAATATTATGCATATACTTTTTATTGTATAATTGTTAAATAACTAAACTATTCATATTCATATCCCTCTTATGATGAGTTTTATTTTGACATATGAACTATTATTATACAATTTACTTACTTACTTACGCCTGTTACCCCTCGTCGAGGAGCATAGGCCGCTCACCAGCATTCTCCATCCAACTCTGTCCTGTGCCTTCCTTTCCAGTTGCCATTCATCCTTTTCATATCTGCTTCTCTTTCCCGGCGTAATGTGTTCTTTGGCCTTCCACTTTTCCGCTTCCCTTCCGGATTCCAAGTTAGGGATTGAGTCGTGATGCACATCGGTGATTTCCTTAATGTATGTCCGATCCACTTCCAACGTTTTTTTCTAATTTCCTCTTCAGCTGGAAGCTCGTTTGTTCTTTCCCATAAAACGCTGTTGCTGATAGTATCCGGCCAATGGATGTTGAGTATTTTGCGTAGACAACTATTTATAAATACTTGTACCTTCCTGATGATGGTCGTAGTAGTTCTCCACGCTTCAGCTCCATACAGTAGGACTGTCTTGACGTTCGTATTAAAGATTTACCTTTGTTGAATTATGACCTGTCTATCATTTACTATATCCCTTATCCATAGCCACATTTGGCTAAATATTGTAGAAAGGTTATTTTCTATTTTATGGTACGATGTGGTCTGCCTGTTTGATATATAAATTGTGTATGTTTAAAATATGATGATTAATATTTCACAGACTGTTATTGGTGTTATGGACTTAACTGGATGAGCTAGGTAGGAAGCAGGACTGATAAGTACTCCAGACTGTTTGAATGGGTTTAGTGCACCATTGGTGCGATCGATAAATCACAGCTCTCTAATTGACGGTATTATACATTAACGAGGTATCCATACCATAAGTTATAACAAATTACCGACATATTTAAAATCTGTATTTTGCAAACAGAAGTTTAGACATAATTGACACAGTAACGCCTACTAATTAGTTTTACTATGTGTCTATGAGCATAGAAACACGTACGGTTCGAAAGTTCATAATTCCTAGTTATATAATATAGAAATTTGGGACCAATGAAGGAAGGAAATCTGAGACAACCACAAAGCTCTTAAACTAAATTTATCATTAAGCTACATTATATATATATATATTTCCCACTTAAAGTTGACCTTCAAAATCAGAAACTCTAGATAGCAGTACTTCAATTATTGTCTTAAAATACATTGAGTAACTGTGAATTATGTCCAGCTCAAGAACAAAAGTCTCTAGTAGGTCTTAATTATGTTTCAAGAAAAAGAATAATCCATCGATGTTAATATAAATTCTACATCAATATGATATGAAATCAATCGAATTAACTTTGATACATAACTTCCAGATATTATGGATATCTTGTTATTTCATAGCTATTTAGTATTATATCATCAGTGTAAAACTGGTTTGATGACTGAAACACTTCACTAGTTGCAGATTCATCGTCACAATTCGCCTATATTCATTAAAGCAATCGATTAGTAGTAAAATTAAGTACTACTATATTTGGTATATGAGACGAATTCCTATAGGTCCTTTCTTTGTCCTATTTTCTTTCTTTTTTATTGTGTAATATGATGATAAACTGTAATGATATTCTGGGGGCCAATAAAGAAATATTACGCTTAAAGTGTATATGCTAGTCCAAGGAAAGTGTTCGGTGAGATGCGTTGATGAATGAATGATAATGATCGAGATTTAGCTCAGTTATCTGAGGGACATACATATATGATATACTTTGATTCGGCTTGCCAATATACCTCCCTATTCATTCTTAGTCTTCTGACTGACAGCAAAATGAGTTCGCATTAAATGAAGCGTATACATCGACATATGAATAGGAAAGCTGCCCAAAATAACAGTATATATAACCGTTATAGTACTAATAGATTAGATGATCCGGTGAGACTATAGTTTACGGACGAGGGATATTCGCCAATCAGAAGATAGTTAGTATACAGTAAAAATATATTCTACAAGACTAAAAAATTAAAGCGGATACTGTTCTTTTACATGACTCAAAAACTTCTCAAGGTCAGATATAAGTTCAGAAGTTCTAAAATCATAGTGCATACGGTACAGGAACTCATCCATATGGCTCCTTAGTAGTCGGCCTCTGGAGCCATCATAAGGTCTCAAAAATTCTTTTAGCCTCGACCACATATCTCCAATTTTGTTGGTATGGTTTGGGGTTTAGGGTCTTAACCTTAATCGTGATCGAGCGAAAAAAGTCATTTGAGTACCACAGTCACAAGTATAGGAACTTCTTAATAATCCCTTCTTTTATAGACGCTGAGTTATCACGTCTTCTCTAAAAACCGCTGTAAACCGACCGTACGTAAGCATCAGGTACTGAACTTAGCACCGTGACCTTGAAACCCACGAAAGCTTCTGATTGGCTCGTCCATAAAGTTTACTCCCGCCGATGATTCATTTTAAACTTTATCTGTATATATGTCTGTGGTATATACGCACGAAATGAAAAGTCGCAGTTACTATATTATTATGAATATTATTGTTAACATGGTTATTCACTAATTTATCATTACAGTATCTTTATTATAAATTATATAACAAACATATATTTCTTTCTATTACATAACCAGTTCATAACACCACCCATAAATGAAAACTAACACAGCAAATCGATGCATTGAGTAAAAACACAAAAGAAACAAGAAAAAGGAATTGAATCAAACATGGTAACAGGAGATAGTTACCAACCAACTTCATATTCATATATATAGTTACTTACTAATTACTTTCTCATCTTATATAATAAATGAAACTGATATCTAAATAGAAAAAATGAATAAAACAAAAAAACATTCATGTATATACAGTTATAACCATAACAATAATCAGTATGCAACCATTTATCTACTACTTATTTACTACTTATATGTATGCCAATAGTGAAATTGATTAAAAATGGAATGAATTACAATCTACACAAATATGAACCGAAAAAACCAGAAACGATAAACATAATAAGTAGTATGTTTTTAATAAAAACAAATCATAATTCAGTAGTATATGTATATATATTGATTGAATAATTAAAAGAAAAAGAGGATATTTTAAAAGGCTTTTTTAAACAATTCAATAATAATGATGAATATGAATACAATAAACTGATCATCATATTCATATACAATACAATATAAAGAAAAATGGTAACAATAAAACTCTCTTCTTTTCTTTGGAAGTTAGTAACTATGAGTGAGTGAGTGAGTGAGTGAGTGAGTGAGTATCTGGGTAGGTTCATTCATATATATGTATAGGTATATATGCATATATATATGCATGATAGGATAAGTTAGATTTTAATAATTACGACTGATTTGATTAGAAAATAGGTTTATAACATTGAATAGGAATAGGAATAATAATAACAACAGCGATACCAGTTACAAATTGTTATGTAGTCGGTATCATCATCATCATCATCAATAGAGATAAAAAAAAACATCACTTGTTGCATAACACATTTTTATACGGATACATATTCATGTCAGATATATTTGTGTAAGGCGATAGATAGTTTACCTGAAACATAGAAAAAGATAAGATTAGAATTGTAGAGACAAGCAAAGAGTCGCGAAAAATAAATACATATAAATATATACTATTCGAAAGTAGTTTGAGGGGATTTAGTAAAAAAAGATATCGGGATATGCCTATGACTGGTACGAAATAGGTTTAAATACAATGGAGAGTAAAACTTTACAGAATGATCAACTCCATACTTCTAATAGTTACTGTATGGTTTTGGTTGATTTCTTAAAAAGCTGATTGCATATACTTGACAGTTTTTATTTCAGTCAGTCAGTCAGAGCGTAGAACATCGTACGTACGTACGTACATCAGTTCGAGTTGCCATACCACATCAGCACATAGATGCAGTTGTCGATTCAAATCTCATAGTGGTAGAACTAGTAAGAGTATAAACAGTAATTGGAAACATTAGGGTTTGAAGATGTTATTCAAGGAGTATCATACAGTGAAATAAATTTGAAAAGAGAAAAAGGATAGGGACATGAAGAATTCACAAGATTACAGTTTGCGAGAACATAAAGATTGGATGCACCTTCATCATTGCAAACGATTTTCAGCCATGTCACTCAAGGTCTCTAACCATCGATTGCTATTATCTCGCGAATCCCAACCAGTTATTCTACACCCACCAACATGACTCAGTCCACTTGTCAGTGAATGACCTCATGGATTTGTGCCACGTTTTAGTCAGTTATTTAAAATATCTTAAATTGTTTACTTTAGTTAGCATCGGCTTATGTTCATTCACAAAGGGTAACATGCGTAATTATGTATTGAAAATACTACCATAACTACACTAAGAAACAATAAAACTGGCATATTTATGTAGATTAAGATTGAATGTCTAGATCTAAGAATATGCATTTAAATATTATTCTATTGTGGATACTAGTATGATGTAATTAGTCGCCAGACAATGTTTCCTTATTAATTATGAATATAACTATTCAAATGTAGATTAGCTATATAAATATGAATATCCACAAACTACATGTAACAATAGGAGAGATAATTGCGTGTGATAAGTTTATTGTGATTACAGTTCTAAATTCTGCGGAATCAATGTTAACGTTAAAAGACGATGCACGAAAAAGAAATGCTGTATGAAATGAGTAGAACGTTGGCAAACACTATTATTTCTCTAAGTAATTGATACTATTGATCTCTTTAAGGAACGGTGTACAAATAAATCAATGTTATCTACCATTGTTATTGTTGCTAAGTTATCAAGTATGTTTCACTGTATTCATGAAATTCTTTTAACATTAAAACTATTTCATTGTACTAACTCATTTAGTACTAATATACATTTCACGTACTACGCTATTAGTGTAATACTGTGGTGTGGTCTACTTATATCCATATAAGTAGTATATGGTGATGGTTAGACATAGAATGTATTTTGGCAGAAGATCGATAAGGAACGAATAGAAATGAAGCGCATTCGGTATGAAAATGCATCAACAATGAAATCAGAGAAGATGGACTGATATTTACAGAAGGAACAGTTAAGATTGAGACAAATAAACTGTTTACTACTCTATGGTTATCAGAATTTAGTGAGATAGTCTGTAATTTGTGCTTAAATATATTGGATTGTTCCCACTCGTGTCTTGTTCGCTACAATACTATCCGGTTGTTCAAATTGAAGGAGTTGTAGCAATGTCTCATAGAAAATTTTACTTTTTTAAGAGTCAAAGATTTTAACGAGTAAAGCTGGTGATTTCAAGGAACCTATTTAATACTTACTAAATAGAAAGATCATTCTATACTTTATAAGATAATTTATCATCAATAATTCAAGTCCCAATTGTGCAAACATACAATGATGTTTAGTTTATAAAGACATGATAACAATTGTATTCCATATTATATATACATGTACTGTGGTGGTTAGAGGTGGTCAACCACCATCTTATATCAACATAGTGTACGCAGTATCGAGCCACCTAGACTAGTGGCCACATTGCAACTTGATCGATAGCATCCGATCAGCACTAAAGAAGGACTTGACACGCATGACATTGATCATCACCCAGTGATCAATCAATTGTGAATGCAGGTACTGTTGATTGAATAACACAACTTTACTACAATTGATACACTATGATAAACATAGAACAAAACTTTACACAGTTAAATGAGTTAATGAAGAGTTTTCATTTATGAACTAAGATATGAGCTGGAGAATCTTTAAAGATTAGGACCCCCATACTGTTTATGAAGATCCAAAATAAGGATGAAACATATGTCTCCAGTACTTTGGGGGGAATTTTTTTGTTTAGCTGATGTCTATACACATTAAAATTCATTTGTCTTCATTTAAATAAAAAAAGGTTGTTGTTTAACACACTACTTACAAAAAATCAAAAAAAAGGTCAACATCAATATTAGACTGTCACCACTATGAATTCCAATGAGTCAACTAGATGAAATAAAAAAAAGGTATGATACTACTACTGATAAAATCTTTGTTAGTGGTAAGTAGTCTATAATGAATGATACAACTACTGTAGATGAGACAATACAATTTGATTAGATTAAAACACACAGTTCATACCATTATCTTTTCTTAGTTTATATTGAAGAATTGAGATCATACAAGTGATGTAATCATTATGATTAGAAGATAATGAAATAGTTGAAAAGACAGAAAGGAGAACACAGAAACAATGAAAGTGATTCATTAAACATAAACAAACTAATCATTTCACTACAATTTCAACATATACTCAAGGAAAAAAAAATAGTCATCAAGTCATTTGAGATGTATATACTTTCATGGAGAAAAAAGGTGTATATATTGTGTTCCTTTTTTTCTCCCCCCCCTTTTTTTACTCCTCAAATACTAATAAAAAATGTGCATTTTTAGAATTGCGGAACATCAACGATCAGAAAACAGAAGAGATATATAGAGAGCATAGGTGAGAAAGAGAGAGCGAGCGAAAGACAGAGAATAAGAAACGAATGGAATGACTGTAAATAAATTTAGATAATTGTACACAATTTGAATTGTCTATTCAAATGACACACACACAGAGAAGGAGTGGAATTCAAAGTATAAAAGTAATGAAATAACACAAATGTGTGTTAATTTCCATAGTGATACCAATAACACACACACACAAAAATAAGATAACCATTTCCCCCACCCCACCCCCAAAGAAATAACACACAAATAATGATGTTAATATAGCAATGAGTAATGAGAATTCACACAAATAGGGAGAAAAACAGAATGAAACATTAGGGAATTATTTACGATAATTAAATATTTGGTGTTTAACAACAGCATTTTAAAAAAGAACTTAGAATTGAAAATTCAGGAGCACTGGACAGCTGTTTCGTCTTAGTAAGAAGCTTAGCAGTGCTCACCTGCGACTGCGGTCAAGGGTCGAACCCAGGTTTCGCAGAGAATGTTTAGCCAACCAACAAGTCAAACTTTAATCAGTTTGTGACACATTGACACGATCAACGAATGACACTGGTAATAACTGATTCACTACACACGGCTATTCATTAGAACTTCGGGAATGTCATGAATAGAGTCACTAGTGAGTTGACTACAGTAGTTTATTTGAAGAGGTTTGGTCAATACTGGTTTATTTTTATGGGCAGTATTCGTCAAACATTGATCTCATTTATTATCATTTAGAACAGTACGTACGACAACTCTATATTCTTTAAGTTGTAAGAGAAAGCTTTAGGAATTCTTCACTTATGATATGGAATGATACATACAACATACAACAGAAGCTATCCCTTTCCATCAATAATGAGGATAAAAGACATTGACGACTGATCTAGTTCAAGCAAGAATATTGATCCCAATAGTTTCTAACCATTAAATTACAATATATATAATGAATATTGAATAGAAAACATACTTTTTTAAAAAATTTGCATTTAATAATGTTACAATAGATTCAGATGATGTATTGTGTTTGGTTTGTTCCATTTCTTCATTACCATTAAATAATTTCATTTCTATATTTTCTGTAAATAATGATATAGTACTATTAGTAGTATGAGTAGCAGTAGTAGTAATAGTAGTAGGTATTGTTGTAGATACTTGACTTAAATTATTTCCATTACTGTTTATCTTGATAGAAGATTCATTATTATGAGTTGTCACAGAAGATACTATCATCCATATGAACAGATAGGAACACAAAGAGATAATAGACGATTGTGATAATATCATGATATAATTAAATAAACGAAAGGAATCAAACAGATATGACTTATATATTTATAGTATAGTATAGAACTGAGTAATAATCCCAGGATGTTTGGGATGCGTTTCTCCTTCTCTAAATATAAATTGTTACTCCAGGACTTGTCTGCGTCAACACCCGAACTAAGAAGAGGGAGTGAAGTAGTCGAACGCGTGAGATAACTTCATTTACCTTGGAAGTCTGATCAGCCCTAATGGGTTGGTGTCTGATGAAATCTCAGTACGGATTCAAAAAGCTCGTTTGGCTTTTGCCAACTTACGTCACCTATGGCAAAGACGAGATATCCATCTATCAATTAAAGGACGAGTATACTGCTCAGCAGTTCGCCCTGTTCTACTTTACTGCTGCAAAATGTGGCCATTAAGAGTAGAAGATACTCATAAGTTACTAGTATTTGAACACAGATATCTTAAAAGTATTGCTTGCATCTGCCGAGATCACTGGGTAAGTAATAGTGAGGTTGGACGCAGGATATTAGGAAATGATGGTAAATCAGTTGATGAAGTTGTGAATCTTCATCGACTGAGATGGTTGGGCCACGTGTTAAGTATGCCTGAACACCGATTACCACAACGCGAAATGTTGACTAGTGTTGGAGACGGTTAGAGAAGAGTTAGGGGTGGCCAAACCAAAATGTGGCATCAATGCTTGAAGTCACTAACTTCTAGTCTGAGCCATGTTCGTAGATGCAGACTACTTGGTTGAGGTCCGCATGAATATCGTAACCAATGGTTGGAGACTCTAGGTGACATGGCTTAGAATCGAACACAATGGCATAGGTGTATACACTCTCTGTCTTCCCTTAAACCTTGAGATTAAATTTGCTTCATATCTGTCTTTCTTCCTATACTATATCCTTATATACAACCTTTCTTTTATATACTACCACCACTAAATTAACTACTTCTATGAATTCGGTGTTCATTTTGTCGTGCTAACGAGGTATGGCAATTTGGACCGATGCATATATGTGCCTGGTCCTACGTTGTAGCTGACTGACTGAGTAGTACTTTTTAAAGAATGTAAAATAATCGAAAGATCGATAAAGGAATATCACATGTACTTTATACAGTTCAACAAATGAGATTGAACCAAAAATACTGGTGAACTGTACTGTGAAGGCTTGAGTAATTCAACATTTCCAGATGGAATTCTATGTACAAGCAATCTCTCATTGTTTCATGAGCTTAACATTCTTTTTAGTTTACTTCTCTATTTCTATAACGTATACATCACAGTCCAACAGGATATTACTAACAGCTTGATAAGCTCAGAACAGTGTATCATCAAACTATAACATTGAGTGATGCGAGTCTGAATCTCACAGGGAACATTGGTTCTCTCGATTGGAGCAATAGGTTAATATCACTGGCTTTAATCATGAAATTTTGACCCGAAGACAAATATGCACATGTGAACGTGGTAGAGCTAAAAAATAATTTCTTCTAAAATTACAGTCACATCTTGAGAACGAATGTCAACTAGTATGTAATCAAAGTTTTCTGTCGACAGATTACTTAATACCTTTGACAGATAAATCATGAATATAGATAATACAGCAAATCTCTCAGTATTATCCGGATTAATAAATAGACAGAACATCAGATTGTTAATGTATGTAAAATTGGTAGTATCAACCTTGAATTGTATCCACTTAATGCTGCTCTGATTATCAATATCTTGTTATCCTATACCCATTGTTTTACTTTATCCTTTATATCATCTTTCATTTCATTACATTTTCATTGTTTATAACTACTATTATTCTTATTCTATCGATTTATTTGATCATATATGTATATATACGTCCAGTGGCAACACCATGTTAGTAATGCAGAGGTTCGGCATCGTGTGTTCGGGCGCAGAGACAATAATTCAAATGGTGTCACCATCTTGAAACACCGACTTCGGTGGCTTGAACATGTTCTACGAATGTCGTCCCACAAACTTCCACGTCGTGCATTATTTGCCGACTCTGGGACTGGTTGGAAAAAGCGGAGAGGTAGTCAGTGTATGACATGGTGTCGTGGTATGAAAGAAAGCTGCAAAGAGCTAGCTTCTGTTGGTCATTCACGAATCCCTGGATGGGGTCCGAGAGATGGTGCAACACAGTGGCTAGAGACGTTATCAGATATGGCTCAGAATAGAAGCCAGTGGCGAGCCTGATGTAACCTTCTTTTACTTTCTTCATATAGAGTGGCTATAACTTTCTTAACTGGGAGAGTTCTTCTGGTTGTACATTTCAGTCCCCCTTATCTTTTCATCCTTTCTCTTCCTATTCTCATTATTTTGTGTGGCGCATATGTATCTGGTGCCCTTTTGTACCAATATGTATGTGTTTAAATAAAAATAAAAATAAATCCATAAACGTTGCTCAAGGGTTGAACTCTCACTATCACCCTCTTAGGTCTGTGGAAACACGCTACCACGCGAAAAGAATGAGTAGTACATCCTGAGAAGAGGCTATAAACAAGAGGGGATCTACGAAGATTTTGAGGTAGGCAGTAGTACCAGGAAGTCAAGAGGTATTGGAAAAATATGTCTTATAGCTGACCAATGCTAAAAACGTTTCTAGTTGGTTAATTTTAACCGAATGATAATACATATAGAATAAAGCATCTAGATAATTTATAGTCCTAAGTAAGTCATGCACTCACCTTCAGTGAACTCATTTGAATGATTATACACCACAGATGTTGAACTATTAGCATTAATAATTGATTGTTTACTGGAATGTTGTTGTTTAATTTGAACTGGTGACTTAAGATCTTCTTCATCATCGTCATCATCGTCGTCCTCATCACTGTTACAGTAACCTCTACTGTGAATATTGTCTTTGCTTTTGTCTAATTCATCATTCTCATCTTTATCATCATCTTTATTATCATCACTATTGAAATAATCATCATCGCTATCACTATTATGATTAAAATACATTTCTCCTAAAGGTCCAGGAACCCCAATATGGATATCATCAGATATTTTAAATTGATCTTTTTCTTCAGATTGATTATTATTCTGATCATAAATACTATTACTATTAGCATTATCATTATGTTCAGATTCTTCATCTGGATCTAACCATGAATCCATAAAATTTTGTAAAATAGATTGTCGTTGAAGATTAACTAATGTAGATGCTGATATTACTGGATGATAAGCAAGATATTCATGATTATTTTTATCATATTCTTCATGTATGTTATTATTGTCAACATCATCAAATAAATAAGATGGTGATTTTTCAGTGAGATCTAATAATTTATTTTGCATTAAATTTGATGATGTAACAGGTGCCAGAACAAATGGGACACTTTAGGATATAAGGATATAGGAAACAAATAAAATAGGATAAATGAGAAAATGCAAAAAACATACAGAACTGAGTGTATATATAGTCGAATACGACAGTCAGTAACAACGTAGAACTTCGTACGTACGTACATCAGTTCGAGTTGCCATACCACATTAGCACATGGATACAGTTGTCCATTCAAATCCTATAGTGGTAGAAGTAGTAAGAGTATAGGCATTATGTGAAACATTAGGGTTTGAAGATGTTATTCAAGGAGTATAATACAGTGAAATAAATTTAGAAAGAGAAAAAAGATAGAGACATGAAGAATTCAGAAAATTAGAATTCGGGGGAACACCATTACAAACGATTTTGAGCCATGTCATTCAAGGTCTCTAACCATCGGTTGCTATCATCTCGCGGATCCCAACCAGGTAGTCTACACCTCCAACATGGCTCAGTCCACTTGTTAGCGGCTTCATGGATTTGTGCCATGTTTTGGTCTGGCCGCCCCTAGCTTTCTTCGTACTAATAATTTTGATCGTTCATGTTTTGTTTTTTTAGAATATTTAGCTACCAAGTAGAATAGTAAGGATGAAATATTCATTTACAGTTTCATTATTGGCTATCATTCGAATCAAAATGAGATATAATACGGATAATGTGAATTTCGAAAACATTCTAATACACACGATCGGATATGGTTTATGTGTAGATATTGGTGTCTTTTTGGAAAACTACTACAGTACAGCACAATTTTCAGAATAAAAGTTGAGTACATGCATGCCAGTATAATATGAAGATCTAATTATGTGGCTATTCAACTCAAACTGTAATGATTTTTACAAGGTTAAAGTCATGTTTAACGTTAAAACAGTAGTTCAACCACGAAGTGTTAACCTTACATTCCCATGGGTCATGCAAGCAAGTAACGAATGTCCGGCGCTTTAACAGGAATGGTGGATACGGGAAGTCCACCTAGGTGAGTTGGAAAACCCTGATTTCAAACTAATGGTGCACATGGGCTGGCTCCAGTATCCTGAGGGAACAAGTGGCGTATGAATCAATCGTCGGTCACTGGCTACCATGGGACTGCACCTCCTCACGATGCTCCACTGCTTTGTGGATCAGATCTGCTTCGCTCTGGTCACCCGGGCAGTATCACAGCCCTCACACAAATCAACTGAGATTTGTGTGGCGCATATGTATCTGGTACCCCTTTGTACCAATATTTATGTGTTTAAATAAATAAATAAAAAGCATGACATCACACAAATGGAGCTCAAATGACAAATGATTCTCCATTACAGAAGTCATTGTGGAGTAATGGACTCATGAATAGAGGATCCAAAAATGTTCATGAGTAATTCGATCCTATCAAACCAACCACTAGCTATTTCTTCAATTTTCCCTCAACAACACAACAAGGCTCGCACCAAGATTTAACAGGAGTTGTGTTTGTAGTATCATATTACCTTACATGACAGACATCATCAAAGCTACGTACGGACCGGCTACCAAATAAGTCACAAGTCTTATGCCACCTTCCGCCGAACAGTGTCACGACTATTTTTTTTGATTTTAACAGCCCAAGAGTTTAAACCTAGCATACCTAGATTACTGTTCGGAGAATAATAAAAGAACTTACTTAATTAGTAAATGAATTACATGATGATTGGAAATTAATTTGTTCAGAACCGTATGTTGGGTTCGAGTATCAGTCAGTCAGTCACAACGTAGAACTTCGTACGTACGTACATCAGTTCGAGTATAGAGTTGTCAGCACAGAAAATATTACTAACCACTTCAAAAACTGTATAGACTTTTTTAACAGTAATTAGCAATCATTTAATTTTACACGTTTGAGTTTGTAAACGTAACAGCATATATTTCTCATGCAATTGTAACAGGCGTGGTAAGTTGTAAGTTTTTCTATTAGAGAAGCGTAGGTGTACATGAGGCGATCGACATAAACGATTAGTTAGATAAAACAAAGTGAACCTTACATCTATTCAATAATTAATCCATTTAATAAGTTGTTAAGTCCACTTATCGTAACAGAGCGATAATCATCCCGAATATCCTCTGCAATTATACATGTCTCATTACCAATATAGCACAAACTCAGCGGTTATGACCTATGAGTGAGAGACTTCGAGAATTTCATCATAAAGTTTGTCACAAATGAACCTCTTCGAGGTGAAAATGTTAGGCAATGCTCTGTGTTTGATCATCGTTATCTCCGAAGGATTGCTGAAATCCAATGGCGACACCATGTTAGAATGCATAATTTCAGCAACGGGTGCACGGGCACAATTCAATTGGTGTCAATGATCTTGAGACACAGATTTCGGTGACCTGGATATATCCTACGAATGTTATCCTATCAAAATCCACATTGTGCATTATTAGCCAACTCTGAGACTGATTTGAAAAAGTAGAGAGATGGTCAGTTTATGATATGATACTGTGGTATGAAAGTAGGCTTTACAGAACTGAAATCTGTCGGACCTTTAAAACTTCCTAGTTAGGGTCGTAGAGCTGTGGTGGCTAGAAACGGTATCATATATATATATAACTCGAACAGTAATAATCTATGGGTAAAAAAAAAGCTGATAATAAGAGGAACATGAATATACATCGGTTAAGTGCTCTGGCGCGAGACTGGTAGGTCCTGGGTTCGAATCCCGCGAGGCCGAATCGTGGATGCGCACTGCTGAAGGGTCCCCAAAATAGGACGAAACGGCCTTCCAGTGCTTCCAGGTTTTCCATGGTGGTCTAACTTCAATTGGCTCATGATCTTAACTATTAAAATTATCCGTTTATCACAAGGGGGTTTTGTGGAGATTTTAGTAATTTTATATAGTTGAGATCATGAGTCAGTTGAAGCTAGACCACCATGAAAAATCTGGAAGCACTGGACGGTCGTTTCGTCTTATTGTAGGACTCCTCAGCAATGCCCCGGAAGATTCGAACCCAGAACCTACCAGTCTCGCGCCAGAACACTTAACCGATAGACCACTGAGCCGGTCGGCATCCAACGGTGTTAATGTCTAACCTCAACAAATCCACGAAATTGAGCGACCAACTTCCATTGTACTGAGGTAGATACGTGTCTCTACCTGACATGGATTAGCTCCACTGGCCACAACTTCTCATTATAACTCCAGGAATTACCTCATGGAGCCAGTCACTAGTGAGCATATGATCATTATCCGTTTACACAAATAATATTCATTTAAAAGGGATGATGGAGATAATAATATTATGAAATCAATACTGTAACATTATGTTACGTAATGAATAAAAATGAAAAAAAAGGTTAGCAAATTAATAGTGGAAGTCAACTTACTCAGAATGATTAAGACCTTCAATGGCAGATTGAGATGTCTAGAAAAAGAATTTTTTCAAAAAAAAAACGAAAGGAACAATGAAATCTATGGGAGAAACAGTTCTAGAGCAAATAAACCTGTGAAGAGAAACGAAAAATATGTAGAATGTTATTGTTATACAGCGAGGGGAGAATTATGAAGGGTAACTTTTGAAGACTATTTATGGACCAATATGATACGTATATTTCCTATTGTATAATTGTTAAGTAACTTAACTATTCATATTCAAGTTCCTCTTATTATACGCTTGATTTTGACCCATAAACTACTACTGTACGATTTACCGTTCTTGAGTTATCCCCAGTCTATTGATTACTGCTCCTCCCTATTCACAACCACATTTGGCCAAATCTTGTTATTTTCTATTTTGTGGTGCGATGTGGTCTGTTTGATTGGTTTATAAACCCAGAGAATAATGATTCATATTGCAGAGACTGTTATTACTGTTCTGAACTTACCTGGCTAGGCTAGGCAGAAAGTAGTACCAACAAGTACTCTAGACTGCTCGCACGGGTTTCGTGTGTCACTGGTCCGATCGATAAATCACTGCTCTCTAATTAGCGGCATCGTCACGTCATATATAAACAGGGCACTCAGGTACATACATTATAACAGTGATCAATACAAAATCGATCAATACTAAAGACTAAACAAATGGTCTCTATTACAACTGTGATAGTAGAGGTTGAAAATCTTATGAATAGACAGCTGGAGGGATTTATTGTTATTACCTAATAAAGTATATACCACAAGATAAAGGAGTGTTAAGAAATATTATTGCAGAACTGTGCGTAGTTACGGGTATGAGGGCGAGATGACAGCATTCGATGGTTAGAGATCTTGAATGACATGGCTCAAAATTGTTTGCAACGGCGAAGGTCCATTCACTCTGTGTGTTCCCCCGAATTCTAATCTTCTGAATCCTTCATGTCCCTTTCTTTTTTCTCTTTCCAAATTTATTTCACTGTATTATACTTCTTCAATAACATATTCAAACCCTAATCTTTCACATTACTGTTTATACTCTTACTACTTCTACCACTATGAGATTTGAATCGACAACTGCATCTATGTGCTCATGTGGTATGGCAACTCGAACTGATGTACGTACTTTCGAAGTTCTACGTTGTAACTAACTGACTTATTTCACAACTAAACAGTGTGGCTTTAAGTTAAATCTGGAACGTATACTGTATAAATGAAATAGAAAATAGAAAAAAAGACTTCAGAAGCTAGAATATATAGCAGAATTAACATTTTTACTCCATTTACCTCAGCAACTTCTACAGAGTTGATCACATTGAGATCTTTGACAAAATCTGACCATAGATTTTGAGTCTTCGGATCTAAATCTTAAAAATAAAAAAGAAATTTTACAAAATTATCAAAAATTTCGCCTGTAAAAAAAAACCTACAGTGATAAGTGTGGATGGGCATTGCTGCAGAGTCCCGCAGTAAGACGAAACAGTCGTTTAGTGCTTCCAGGTTTTCCTTGGTGACCTAGCTTCAATTGACTCACGCTTGCAACCATGAAAGTACTAAAATCTCCACAAAAAAACCCTTCTGATAGTGATAAGTGTAGTGATTACAAGAAACGTCAGGTTCTTTTACGCTCTCTTCATATAAAACCTCGATAAAACCATATTCATTTAGGATTAACTCTAGTAATTTGAGAGAAATCGGCCTGAATGGTTCAATAAATTTCAGGAACTTGAAGAGGTTGAACTTTAAAACGTTTGTCTATGTCATTAAGACAAAATAAGAAGCTGAAATATGATGTTATCAATCAGTCAGTCATATGCCAACTACATCCTGATATATACCACCCATTATTATGAGTCTAGGTGTGATATAGCATAACACGACTATGTAAATAATTTCAAAGAAAAGATCATTGACTGAAATGGGAATATGATATATGTTAATAATGCCCAGTTATCAGGTTGTGCTAAACATGCAATAGTGGATAGAATACAAATAGACTGAAACTGAAATATAATTCAATAAATATATTAACTATTGGGCTAAATCATCTTAGTAGGTATAACGTCTTTATAGTTGGAGTCCAACTAGTAATCATCATCAACGATTTAAATGCATACAGGTAACAATAAATATACATTCTTTTGTGATATCTTAATGAGTAGAAAATTGTATTTCTGACGTTTTGTGACTAAATGTAAGATAAACATAAATCATTCGATTTGTGTGACGGCTGGAATACTGACCGGGTGCCTAAATCGAAGCCGGTACATTTCTTAGAAGGCCGCTCTCCGAGACTTCGACCTAATGGTCTAACCCACAAGGTAGTGGAGCAACGTCAGAACATGCAGTGCCATGGTAGCCTATTCATACACCATTTCTTCATTCAGGATCCTGGAGCCCATGTGCGCCAATGGTTTCCAACCCTTTTAAGAGGATCTTCTATATCTATCAACCCGGTTAAAGCTCCGGAAATTCGCGTTCCGTCCTTTCAATTTCGTAAACAAGAGTAATGCCACGAAAAGGTAGTGAGTAGTATTACCCTGACAGTGGTTGTATACACGTGGACATATGAGAGCATTTCGAGAAGGATGGATAAAGAAGTTAATTTAAGGGCATAGAATCTAATTAGAACTTGGTAATTCCTCTTATTCATTGGATATAACCGCGCAATGTACTTTAAGTGATAATATAAGTTTTAAATGAATTCATATGCTTTCTATGCGTAACACACATACACACACACACTTTTTCTTTGACTCCAAATTTACATAAAAGTTCATATTCAATGAATAAATCTTGTGATTGTAATCCATCACTAAACAAATATCGATATTAACGGTTTGAAAAAGTTAGTAGACAATTCATAGAGTATTTAAAAAGGTCAGATACATTGGTTGACAATTCTCTATGTGGTGGACTTTCCGTGTCCACTAACCCGGTTAAAGCGTCGGACATTCACTTTACGACCTCTCAATTTCGTAACCAGCACCCCCGCCAAATTTGTCTATCTTCACCTATTTTAATTAATTTTATCAGTGATAAGTTTCTAGGAAAAACCCTGATTCCAAACAAATGGTGCACATGCACTCCAGTATCTTGAGGGAACAAGTGGCGTATGAACCAATCGTTGGTCACTGGCTACCATGGGAATACATCTCCTTACGATGCTCCACTGCCTTGTGGAACAGACCTTCAGGTCAAAGCTCGGGGTGTGGCCCTCTAAGAAAACCACCTGCTTCGGTTTGGTGCCCCTTTGTACCAATATTTATGTGTTCAAATAAATAAAATAATGTGGTATACAGACATACATCTATGTAACATAATTATCAAGGTGTAATATCTGAAATACATCTATGTATTCCCCATTATATTATTAGGCTTGCAGTACGAGGTGAAATTGCACAGTACATTAATGAAGTTGCTAATTTTTATTCGAAGTGGTTGGGATATTCATGAATAGTAGTCATATAGTGGAAAAAATTACCTTGAATGAGAGATTTTAAAAATTCTCCATACGGACCATTCATTGCTGATACAATTAGGTTACCAATTTGCCAGATATGTCCTGAATAACCTGATTTTACAGGGTCTTTTGATAGTCGAACTAAACAATTCGGTGAATCCCCATCATTCGGACTAAAGGTAATAATGATAGTGAAAAACTATATACAATCAACATGTACAACAATTAATCAGAAGAAAATGTTTATATCTTGGATCCAAGACTTACGTTACAAATTATCTAGGACTTATCTACTGGATGTAACTCTTTCTTAGTTCACAATACATACACTGAGAATTGAACAAAGTATCATTACCGTTTACTAAAAATGTATACGCGAGTAAAAACCCTAAGTATGACAAACAAGCACATCTGTGGTGTATGCTGCTTATACTGACAGATATAAGTAGTATGTAACAGAAATCGGTAGTGGGTTGTATGCTAGCAGAAGATTAAATTGAAGATAACAAGAAAAGAAATAGAAAACAATTGTAAGAATCATGAAGTATGGGAAAAACACAATTGATGGAAGATATGTAAATGTTGTATTTAATGTATGTTCTAGTGGGAAGCAGTGACCAGTGGAGTTCAACCACGTCTGTTGTGAGATGAGAACTCACTGAAGACAATTGGTGAACGGTTGCTCAAACTTCGTGGACTGGTTGAAGTTAGACATTAACACCGTTGGTTGCCGACTCAGTGGTCTATCGGTCAAGTGCTCGCGCGCAAGACTGGTAGGTTCTGGGTTCGAATCTCGCGAGGCGGGATCGTGGATGCTCACTGCTGAGGAATCCCATAATAGGACGAAACGGCCGTCCAGTGCTTCCAGGTTTTCCATGGTGGTCTAGCTTCAATGGACTCACGCTTTCAACTATGAAAATACTGAAATCTCCACAAAACACCTTCTGATTATGATTTTTATATTTTACGAGACCACTGTGCAATTTTATATCAAACAATAAATTAGTTTTATCTACTTGAGTTATTATTCACCACACATTTAAATATAAGGAATAACTTATAGTGTACATTTTATTGGAGAATGAGTTGGAAATGATTGCATGCATAACTAGATTCGAATATGTTGGTTAATTTATTTAAGGTAATCAATGTTAGTCGGCCAATTGAGAAAACAATAAAATTTTATAATGGTAAATACTTTTCAAAATTGATATACACTGTTGTTACAGTTTTTTGTTCTGATTTGTGTCAGGCTGAGTGAAGTACCGTAGTCAAAGAGTATTACATACGAAAGCATGTAACTAAATGCAAGATACCATCCATTTATAGTCAACGGTGATATCAAGGTGTTAGTCTGTCAAAAAAAGACTGGTAAAATGTAATCCTGAATTTCAACAATGAGTAAATATTAGCCTCTACAACTCAGGACAATCAATAAAAGGAAGTCAGATAAGAAAAATGCAAATATGTCTAATTCATTACTTTAGTACACAGATTCAAAAGACAATGTCAATGAATTTGTAACACAAACAGATTTTTTTCCTGTTGAGGAATACAGGCGTAATTAGGAAATCGACAGTTGTATTGCAGTAAACTAAATGATGTGTATTCAACATTCAACAGAATAACAGGTCTAATTACTCTGTCATACAATGGCGATACTTCAATTTGTCAACGAAACTTTCATATAAGACGTAAATCATGTTAATCAATCTGATCTGACGTAATTCCATGACAGAAATCAGTCAAGTTTATTTTCCAACTATATAAAAACCTGAAAACGACTATGCATGGTTTTACACGTGAAAGTACAATGATATGGATACTAGCAAACTGAAATAAGATTGATAAATATCAGTGTGCTTTTCAGTTGCAAAGTACTGAACGAACTGAAAATAAAGTGAAAATTCCCATTTTGACATTTGTTAATTAAAAAGGAACAAATCGAGCGAAGAAATTTCTTTTCAATTAGTTTTTCATCATGGCTCTACACTAATATATATATGATTTACAATAATTAAATAACACTCATGGAGTAGATACGTTACGTAATAATTATATAATGACATCGATTATAAACTAACATTAATTGGAAGAGAAGGATTAATACTAATCAAAGTTATTATTCGAAAATCAAGCTGTTGCTACGTTGCATAACATATAAAAATGAGAAGAAAGAACTAACAAAATATTTTGATGAATGGTCAGTAATATAGTAGTTATGTAAGAATCAAGAGACGAATGAAGAGAATAAGTAAAATACAAAAAATGGAAGGAATAAGATAATTGTTTGCCGAAATTATGCTACAAACTCCGCTATACCGATGGCCAAGGTAGCGAGAGTGGTTGTACAAACTTCTTTTGGATACAAAGGTTCGGTTTGTGGATATGAATTGCGATGGCTTCAGCTATGTGCAATAGACGAGCTCGTAAACCATGTGGCAAATTTGATGGAATATGGTAGATAACCTTAAAAGCTTTATTCAGTTCAACATGATGACCTGTGTCCACCAAGTGAGCGAGAATAGAACACCATCCGTCATGGTTGACTAAAGGACAGGTAAAGGGGATTAAGAGTTCTATTCTCGCT
>NC_031500.1:19043340-19160700 GCF_000237925.1 Schistosoma mansoni | reverse complement strand
GTTATGCAACGTAGCAACAGCTTGATTTTCGAATAATAACTTTGATTAGTATTAATCCTTCTCTTCCAATTAATGTTAGTTTATAATCGATGTCATTATATAATTATTACGTAACGTATCTACTCCATGAGTGTTATTTAATTATTGTAAATCATATATATATATTAGTGTAGAGCCACGATGAAAAACTAATTGAAAAGAACTGAAAATAATCAAAATACTACCAAAGTTATCGGAAAACAATATTTATTTATTTAAACACATAAACATTGGTACAAGGAAGTACCAGATATATATGCGCCACACAAATTTCATTTGATTTGTGTGAGGGCTGGGATACTGCTCGGGTGCTCAAACTGAAGCAGGTGGTTTTCTTAGGAGGCCCCACCCGGAGCCTTTGACCTTAAGATCTGATCCACAAGGCAGTAGACCATCGTGAGGAGATGCATTCCCATGGCAGCCGGTGACAAACAATTGGTTCATACACCATTTGTCCTCTCAGGATACTGGAGCCAGCCCATGTGGACTTTCCGTGTCCACTAACCCGGTTAAAACGCCGGACATTCGCTTTTCGTCCTCTCGACTTCGTAACCGACACCCCGCCAAATGATGTTCATCAAAAGTGTCCATCTTCACCTATTTTAATTTAATTTATCAGCGAAAAGTTTCTACGGAAATTATTATCTAACTTTTCGGATCATGGAAGTCTTTACCAATTCAGAGCATGAAGGTATTGATGAACACAAGGATAAAATACAAAAAATTTTGAACGCCTTATCGATAATACATAAACTTGTGGGATAAATGTAAAAAAATTTAATTAAGCATTGTTTGTTTGAGTTTTCCCATTGATGTTTAGGACTGCGACTGATCAGTCTCTAATTCGCATATGTGCAAACGAACAAAACTAAATGAATCTTAACTTCACCCCATTGCACAAGCAAGTGGCTATCAGGACTCAGTAGCTGAGTGGATAACGCGATGGCGTTTGAAGTGAAAGGTACTGGGTTCGAGTCCCAGAGTGAGCATAAACTCAAACTGGATTCCACTGCTAGTCACTATCCATCTATGCTTATACAAAAAGTTGCTTTAAAAATGGCTGATATAGTAATCCAATATGAATAGGGAATATCAAATGATTCAAAGTGTAGTAGGTTGATATAGAACAAAACTTTATCACTAACTGAAAGTATTGGATTTACAGTCTATCAATATGCATCAAAAGTCAATATCACTATCATAATTTGATTTTATTTCTTCCTATACATTTTTTACCATGATGAAATTACTTCATATTTGAACTTCCCCCTCATTCTTTCTCCCCTATTATATCATTCATCTCTATTGATATAATCAGTCAGTTAGTCATAACGTAGAACTTTTTACGTACGTACATCAGTCCCAGTTGCCATACCACATTGACACATTGATACCAAAATACAGTGCACATACATGATGTCGAGTTAGACTACAGACAAAATTGCTACTTGACTGAAAGAATGTGATCAACACTTATCAACAGAAAAGTCAGTCAGTCAGTTACAACGTAGAACTTCGTACGTACGTACATCAGTTTGAGTTGTCATACCACATGAGCACACAGATGCAGTTGTCGATTCAAATCCCATAGTGGTAGAAGTAGTAAGAGTATAAACAGTAATTGGAAACATTAGGGTTTGAAGATGTTATTCAAAGAGTATAATCAAGTGAAATAAATTTGAGAAAGAGAAAAAAGATAGAGACATGAAGAATTGAGAAGGTTAGAATTTGGTAGAACATAAAGAGTAGATGCACCTTCGCCAGTGCAAACGATTTTGAGCCATGTCATTCAAGATCTCTAACCATCGATTGCTATCATCTTGCGAATCCCAAAAAGGTAGATGGTCTACACCTATCAACATTATTAATATTATTCTATTAATATAATATTCTTCTTTATATTTTAAAAATGATTTGTATGAAATAGTTTTTTTTGGTTTCTTCTTTTTTCTAAACTGATGTGAAATATGTGACAGCTTAGATCAATACATCATTTATTGCCAAAAAAATACTAACCTAATTATGTTTGTGTCTTTCTGTCTATGATGGTTATTTGTTAATAGAAAATTGTTTAAAAAGAAAGTTAGTTATGATTACAAACTCAATCAGTCGAGGTAGAAGAAATAGTAGGAAGTGAAGAAGGAGATTGATTATGAATACAGTGGTCTTGAGTGCTGTTAGAGGTATGAGGACAGTTATCACTTCCCGGTTGCCCACTTCGTGGAAGGGTTCTTCTAGAGGTAGATTAGAAGTGGTCTTAATGACCTGAGAGCGTGATGGCAGTGCCCAAGGGACAACTGCTTGAGGTCGGTTACACACGACCTTTTTGTGTTAGCTCCGTACTTGTTGGGACCTTACCGCCGGAGACGGATATCCATGGAAAAAATGAGTGTCGGACAGCTTTTTTTTAAAATTTGATTGAAATAGCAAGTACCTGAAACCCCATCGAAGAAGGAACACAAGACCTATATAATTTGCAGTGAACATAATATCAGTTAGTTAAAGAAGTTGAAAACAAATGATTTATGCTTTCCAAATTCTAGATTTCGAATGATACAGACTTAGGACATAGAATGCATTCAATATTCATTATTTCTATATAGTAATATCATTCGTTTAACTTGATCAAATTCATTGTAGTGTTGACGAGTGAAATAATAAATAGACATCTCGGAATCAATTAGACGATTTAGACTTCGCAGATGACCTAGCCTTCCTCTCTCATACACACGAACAAATACAGACCAAGACAACAAATGAAGCGGCAGCCTCTGTATCAATAGGCCTCAATATACACAAAGGAAAATGCAAGATTCTCAAATGCAACACGGAGAACACCAACCCAATCACTTGATGGCGAAACTCTGGAAAAGGTGGGAACATTCACATACCTAGGAAGCATCATTGATGAATAAGAAGGATCTGATGCAAATGTAAAAGTGAGGATTGGCAAAGTAATCACAGCATTTCTACAATTGAAGAACATATGGAACTCGAAATAACTGTCAACTTATTTCAGAGTGAGAATCTTCAATAAGAACGTCAAGACAGTTCTACTGTACGGAGCTGAAACGTGGAGAACTGCTACATCCATCGTCAAGAAGGTACAGGTATTTATATATAGTTGTCTATAAAAAATACTCAACATTCACTGGCCGGATACTATCAGCAACAGCCTTCTGTGGGAGAGGACAAACTACCTTCCAACTGAAGAGGAAATTAGGAAAAGACATAGAAAGTGGATAGGACATACATAAAGGAAATCACCAAACTGTGCATCACGAGAGAAGCGAAAAGAGGAAGGTCAAAGAACACATTACGCCGGGAAATAGAAACAGATATGAAAAGGATAAATGTTAACTGGAAAGGATTTCCCATGACAGGGTTGAGTGGCGAATACTGGTGTGCGGCATATTCTCCTCCATGAGGCGTAACCGGAGTAAGTAAGTATATTTTTCAATATCCGGGTTTAATTTATACATTAAAACAATCAACAATTAAAAAAGTGAACATATTACCATTTTCGAACCAAATATTAATGAAAACAAAATAAAATAAAACAAACATTTTATAGACTACTGATTTCCATTTATATAACTTACCGTTCATCTAATGATGGTAAAGGGGATAATTTTAAGCACCAATCAATAAGATGATGATCTTTAATTAAATTAATTATTATATTTTTACTGAATTCAGTACAATGTTGATTAATTTTATTAATAGGTGGTGGTATACACTGATCATCTGGATCAAGTTCATTGATACTGGATGAATTTGTTGAATGGATTACATTAGAATTAACTGGTTCAGTTGGAACAGTATTAGTAGACGAATCAGCTGCTGCTGATAATATTGAAGAGGATAACGATTCTGTAAGTTGATTGTCTTTATGATTAGAAGATAGTTTAACAGTATTATTACTAGTAGTAGTAGTATTGATAAGATTAGTTGTTGTTTTATCCGATACATTAGTAGAGTTATTACCATTATTATTATTGTCGTTGTTGACAAGTCCTGAATGTTTAAATATTGATTTAATAATATCAGTTACATAATGATGTAAAAATGTATTGTATGGATATAAGGCGAATAATTCCTATCAGTATAAACATGTGTATATTCGGAAAGAAAGAAAGAAAGAAAGGAGGGAAATATGATAAGTGTTTATTCAATTCATTACAGACCAATAAGATTCATGATAAAATTACATTTAACTTTTACTCTGGACAAACCATACTTTTATAGATGAACTGATCAGATAGTAAGCAAAGATGGATAGTAGCTAACAGTGGAATCCAGTTTGACGCGCGTTTCGTCCTATTTGGGACTCGTCATCTGGATGTACCTATCACATCTCAGAGTTGATGATCATTCTCGGACTGGAACCCCGCACTTTTCGCTTTAAACGCCATCGCGTTATCCACTCAGCTACTGAGTCCTAATAGCCACTTGCTTGTGCAATGGGGTGAAGTTTGAATTCACTTAGTATTACTTGTTTGAATCTTCCCATTGATGTTTAGGACTGCTACTGGTCAGTATCTTATTGGCATATGTGCACACTGTGCATATTGCCTCGATATAGCCTTAATTCACAAGCACAAGCAAGTGGCTATAAGGACGCAGTAGGTAAATGGATAACGCGATGGCGTTAAAAAGCAAAAGGTACTGGGTTCGAGTCCCAGAGTGAACATCAACTCTGAGATGCAGGTTTACGCGAATTTCAAAACCTGATGAAAGGATAGTTTATAGCTTAATTAGGAGCTAAGTTAGAAAACAAATAGAATGTATCAATATTTGTTACATTTTGTATTGTTTGTTTAAATCTTCTCATTGATGTTTAGGTACATCCAGTTGATCAGTCCCAAATAGGACGACAAACAAATATCTTCATTGTATAATAGGCATTTACAATATCTGCAAGAATAGGTCTAAGATTTATTGTGGAATTAGGAAAGTGTTAAGCAAGTTTGGCTACCGCTTAGACTAATGTACAATACTATAAGGTAGAATAAAAATGTCAAAGAAGAATGGAAACCATCAGCATCGAGGTGCAACAGACATGTTGACAGAAGTTGATGAAATAAACTGGAACCTACTGTTAAAGACTTTAGATAAAATGACTCATATTTACTAGATAAAATGTAGGTATTTCTTTCTTTAATTAAAAACTTTGAGTCCAATGTTATCCGATACATACCTACCTAGCAACAAACATAATATATATCTTCGATATAATTCATGCTTTCCTATATCTTTTGTTGATTTAATTTCGTTCTGACGATGTGATCGTTTAAATGATCGGAATGAACAAATAAGATATAAACTGTAATACAATAAAAGTGTATGCACTACCTAGCTAAATGAATTGAAATAAGAGAATGAAGAATTCGATTCCAATAATCAACGGTCGAGTCAGACCAAAATGGGGCAAAAATCCATGAAATCACTGACAAGTGGACTGAGCCATGTTGGTAGGTGTAGACTACCTGGTTGGGGTCCGCGAAATGATAGCAATCGATGGTTAGAGACCTTGAATGACATGGCTCAAAATCGTTTGCAATGGCGTAGGTACATCCAGTCTTTGTGTTCCCCCGAATTCTAATCTTCCGAATCCTTCATGTCTCTATCTTTTCTCTCTTTCCAAATTTATTTCACTGGATTATACTCCTTCAATAACATCTTCAAACCCTAATCTTTCACATAATGCTTATACTCTTACTACTTCTACCACTATGGGATTTGAATCGACAACTGCATCTGTGTGCTCATGTGGTATGGCAACTCGAACTGATGTACGTACGTACGAAGTTCTACGTCGTAACTGACTGATTAACTGACAATTCATTTTCGACATAGGATATAAATTATTGATAACAAAAGAAATTTAACAAATCATTGATAATAATTTACCATTGATGTTTTCATAAATCCAATATCTACAATTGTTTTAGATAAATTAGTACTAATAGGTAAAGATATAAGTGAAGCTATTAATTGTAGAATAGCTAAACGACAACGTCCAAGTGGTGGATTCAATGTACAATGAGTTGTTGGCATACAATTATAAAATTGCTAAAAATAAATAAGTAAATTAAGGGAATTATTAGTTCATTTAGTGATAATCTTGTAAATTCAATGTATATTGATATTTTTAACAACTGAATTTATGAGTTGATTTAGTTAGACCAGCATTGAAAACCTCAAGGCGCTGAACAGACATATCATCCTAATATGGGACTTCTCAGTAGTGCGTATCCATGATCCCGCCTCGCGAGATTCGAACCCAGGACCTATCAGTCTCGCGCGCGAGCGCTTAGACACTAGACCACTAAGCCGGTCGGCATCCAACGGTGTTAATGTCTAACTTCAAGCAATCCATAAAACCCCATTCTAATCATTAAAATTTAGTCAAGATGATTGAAATCTGTTAGAGTAAGTATTTTTATAAATTTGAAGAGTGTTGGATCAGTGAGAAATACACGTTGTGCGATCAACAGAGCGCTTAAACTTCAGATCACTGAACTGGCATCTAATGGTGCTAATGTCTAACGTCAACCAATCCACGATACTGTGCGAACATCTTCCATTGTCTCCGATGGGTAACTGCCTCACACCCAACACGGTTGAACTCTGCTGATAAACGTTTCTCAACAGAACTCTGAGAGTTAGCTCTGGAAACTAGTCACTAGAGAACACGTGACCATTATCTGTATAAAGTTGTGGCCGTGCAATATAGTGGATTGGTTGAATTTAAGCATTAACACCATCGGATACCGACTTATTGGTCTAGACTTTAAGCATTGACGAGCGAGAATGAAGGTCCTGGCTTCAGATCCCGCGTGTGAGATGGTGAATGCGCACTACTGGGGAATCCCATACTAGCACAAAATAGCCGATTAGTGATCCCAGGTGGTCTAACATTGATCGCTTCATGATTTCAATCTAAAAAAATTTTAGTATAAACAAAAGGATTTTAAAGATGTAAAGTTTAGAATGAAAATTAGATACGAATTATATTATCAAACAAATAAGAAAAGAGTCACGCGATTCAATTTTTAAAAATTAAATTAGTTATTTTGGAAATATCAAGAAATAATGTTAAAATTAGTAATCATGAATTGACTTAACTAGTTAAATTAAGAATAAATATATGAAGTTCTAGGGTTTTCAAAAAGTTGCTAATCAGCAACTTGTGTCTCCAAATGCACTGGTATGGTCGAGGATGAGGAGAGTCAACTATCCCTCTCCAAATCCTCTTACATAGCCACGGTCTCACAACCACTGTCAAGGAAGTCCTACTCGATCCCTTCTCACGACATTACTCTTGTTTACGAAATTGAAAGGACTAAAAGTCAAAGTACGGCGCTTTACCCGGGTCGGTGGATATAGAAAATCAACATAGGGAAGTTGGTAAACCCTGATTCTAAGCTAATGGTGCGAATAGGCTCCAGGGTCATAAGTTAATAAATGGCATATGAACCAATTCTCGGGTACTGGCTACTATGGGACTGCATGTCCTTACGTTGCTCCACTACCTTGTGGATTAGATCTGAAGGTTGAAGGCTCCAGGTATGACTCCCTAACGAAACCACGTGTTTCAGTCTGGACACCCAGTCAGTATCACAGCCCACACACAAATCAATTGACTTGTGTGGCACATATGAATTCGGTGCCCCTTTGTATCAATATTTATGTGTTCAAATAAATAAATAATAAATTCAATGTTATTCTGCTCAAAAGAATAATTACAGTTAACCAATTGATATAGGTAGTTTATTTGCCTTAGAGTGTATACTCTGACATTTTATACATTCCATGATGACTATACAAAAAATTCACCCAGTATAACTTAACTTATCCCCAAATGCCCTGGTACGACCGAGAGTGTGGAGAGTCCACTCTCACTCTCGAAATGCTCTCAAATGGCCACGCGAATATATAGCCTCTACCTGGGAAGTCCTACTCACTGCTTTCTCTCGGCATTACTGTTGTTTACGAAATTGAGAGGACGAAAAGCGAATGTCCGACGCTTTAACCGGGTTGGTGGACATGGAGAGTCCACCTAGGGGAGTTGGAAAACCCTCATTCCAAACCAATGGTATACATGGGCTCCAGGATTCTGAAGGAACAAATGGCGTATGAATCTATCGTTGGTCACCGGCTACTATGGGAGTTCATCTCCTCACGATGCTCCACTGCCTTGTGGACTAGACCTTCAGGTCAAAGGCTCGAGGTGTGGGCAATAAGAAAACCACCTGCTTCAGTCTGGGCACCTGGACAGTATCACAGCCGTCACACAAATCGAATGAGATTCATGAGGCGCATATGTATCTGGTGCTTCCTCGTACCAATATTCATGTTTAAATAAATAAAATAAATTGGCAACAGCTGTTACTATTTGCTATAAACATTGATATAAATCAATGATTGACCAAATAATCAATGTCAAATATTTGAATAATATAAACAACTAGATAACCTTGAAGCGAGAATGTGAACCGAACGCACACAGGCGCGCGTGTTTTAAAAGTGATGGTATGACTTTTCAAATTTTTAGGCCTTAATTAGATGAGTCACTTAAAATGGGTGTTGCCCATTGAGAAAAAAAGGGATATACTTTAAATAGTAATAAATAAATAAATAAGCAAAGTTAAAATTTTATTATTAAAACTAGTTTTTAGAAGGAATTTTATAGTTAAGATCGTGAGTCAATTGAAGCTAGACCACCATGGGAAATCTGAAAACACTGGACGGCCATTTCGTCCTATTGTGGGATTCCTCAGTGGCCGTGAGCATTCACGATCCCACCTCGCGAGATTTAAACCCATACCTATCACTCTCGGGCCAGAGCACTTAATCGATAGACCACTGAGCCGGCATCCAACGGCGTTAATATCTAACTTCAACCAATCCACAAAGTTGAGCAACCGTTCACCAACTGTCTTCAGTGAGTTCCTATCTCACAACAGATGGGAAATCTCCACAAAAACTCCTTCGGATAATAGTAATGATAATATGGAGAAGAAGAAGAAGGATTTACAAAGATGTACATCATAAATGGAAAGAAGAAAAGAGTCTTTTTGTAGAGAAAACAAAAATCTTTTTTCCTTTTCCAACTGATTTATTTATATGGGGATAAAGAGTATTTTGAAGAAATGAAAAAGAGAAGACTGATAAATCATGTTTTTTTCTTTAATCGATGAAAATTTAAATTTATTTTACCCACCATGGGTTACTACGACTACTACGACTATTACTACCACTACTACTCAACAATATATATGAATAATAGTTATAAAATCAATCATATGCTAATCAATAATTTCAGTAATAACTAACCATTACCATAAAAAAATTTTTTTTTCGTGTGTGTAGATAGTTTATCATTCAAATGAATGAAAACTATTATGTTTGATATGTATGTTGGGGGAATGGGTAGAGAGAGTGTGTCGGATACAATGAATAAGAATAGTCCTACTGTAGTGTGGGTTACTGATATCCACATAAGTAGTATATGGTGATGGTTGGACATTGAATATATTTCAGTAGAAGATCGATAAGGAGAGAACGGGAATGACACGCAATTGGTATAAAAATGCATGAACAATTATAATTGGAGATATGGATGGATATTTGCAGAACGAACAGTGAAGATTGAGACGATTGATTGTTATTTTGGGAATTAACTGTTCACTATATGATATTCTGTAATGTTGTGCTAAAATACATTCGATTGTCGCCGCTCGTGTTCTTGTTCACTATACTACTTATTAGATTTCATGTAAATCACTATTCATATGATAAGTCAAATACTAAGACTATTGGAGTATAGATATCCGTTTAACAATATTATTATTATTAAAGAGCATATTTGGTTAAAATCTAACTTATATGTACAGCTATAAATCATTAACTCATCTAACTATAACTGAGATTGATTGTAAACATAGTACTAGACATGTTTTATTTATTATTTATTTGACCACATAAATATTGGTACAATGAGGCACCAGATATATATACACCACACAAAAACTTGTCATTTCACTTAGTTGTGTGAGAGCTATGATACTCCCGGGTGCCCAGACCGAAACAGGTGGTTTTCTTAAGGGGCCACACCGGGAGCCTTCGACGTAAAAGTCTGATTCCCAAGGCAGTGGAGCGTTGTAAGGAGATGTAGTCCCATGGTAGCCGGTGACTAACGATTGGTTCAAACGCCATTTGTTCCTTCTGGATACTGGAGCCCATATGCATTATTGGTTGGGAATCAGGGTTTTCCAATTCCATTAGGTGGACTTTCCGTGTCCACCGACCCGGTTAAAGCGCCGTACATTGACTTTTTGTCATCTCAATTTCGTAAGCAACACCCTCGCCACGAGAAGGCATTGAGTAGGACTTGCCTGGCATAGGCTGTATATGCGTGGCCGCCTGAGAGCATGTCGAGGGAGAGGGCGGGACCTCCCCACTCTCGGCAGTACCAGGGCATTCGGGGTTTCATCCATCTGCAGTACAGATTGAAGTTAGAATTGCAAATTATTGTTTGGTGACTTAGTGATCTATAGGTACATCAATCCTTGTGAGAATCAAAGGTCTAGGATTCGATCCTACATAAAATCGTAGATGTACATTGCTGGAGAGATCCACACTATTATACGACAGCTGTCCAACGATTATTCAACTATAAATAATAATAATAACAATCCGTCACCATATGTAGAACACTTACAATCAATTCAAATGACTTAAAAGATTCAATGAAAAGAAAGAAAATAGTGAGAAATAATTCACATAACAACACTTACTGGATGAAATCGTTTCAGTAAATCATGTAATTTATCTAAATATGGTAATGATGTTTTAATTAGATTTTCTGAAGCTTTCATGATATGTAATTTATCAATAACGGTATTATTATTATTATTACTATCTTTTGATGCAGTCACGAATGGATCAGACTTTACGACAGTATCACTGGTATGATTATCAGTAGTAGGACAATGATTACCACTATTGAGATCATTGCTCGGATTACTATTATTACGTAATATCGATTTTAAATTATTGCTAATATCACCGGAAAATTTAATTAATGCATCAAAATCTAAACCACTATATCCATCTTCTCCAACAGGAAAACTTGACTCACTAAAAAACAAAAAGGGAAGACAAAAAAGGAGGAGTTAAGAGATAAAATGTAGGGAGAAAAACATTATACTACTTAAATTCTGTTGAATAATTTGGTTAAACAAACTCATTATAAATAATGAACACACTTCGACAGTTTCCAAGAATACAGTCGATTAACAATTATCTTGATAGTGAATCAGTAATTGGTAAACATAAATTATCAGTACTTTAATCAAAACAACTGATTGTCCTGAACTTGAAGCATCGCTAACTTAATGCTTGAATGATATACACCTTGACAACTAGTGAGTTCTTCCCAGAATTTAAACAAAATGTTCAAGTTCATTTAGTATTGTTTGTTTGCTATCAGGACTCAGTGGCCGAGTGGATAATGCGATGGCGTTTGAAGCAAAAGGTATTGGGTTTGAGTTCCAGAGTGAACATCAACTCTGAGATGCAGGTACATCCAGCTGACGAGTCCCAAATAGGATGAAACGCGCTTCGAACTGGATTCCACTGCTAGCTACTATCCATCTTTGCTTAAAATGCTCAAGTATTTATTGAATAGATTATTGTAATTATTATTATTTATTTCAACACATAAACATTAGTACAAAGAGGCACCAAAAAGATATGCATCACATAAATCATTCAATTTGTGTAAGGGCTGGGATACTGCCCGGGTGCCTTAACCGAAACAGGTGGTTTTCTTAGGGAGCCTCATCCCGAGCCTTTGACTTGAACAGATTATTTTGGATATACACAAAGTAAAATATTTTAGTCGATTTTTGTTCTGAGCTGGATTGTTTGGTCGTTATTCTGAACGACATCATCAGCAAAAACTTCAGGTAAAAGTGAAGTGAAGAAGTACACAATGACAGGTTAAAGGTCAACAATAACCAATCAAGACCGAAGTCTACAGAACAAGCTGTAACCTATATGTGGATATATTCGAGCACTTCAGTTCTACCGAAAGTTTGTGATGATGTTGTCGTTCAGGATAACAATGAAAGCTCTACGACCAAACCATCCAGTTCAGCGAAAAAAACTTCACCGAAATCATACACCTGAGATACAAATCTTCACCATCTCAAAGGGTAATATATTCATATAATTGACTAAACAATAATACCACAATTAATTAAAGATTCAACTGTTAACCAGATTTGAAGTCCACTCCTTGTAAAGGAAATCTGAGCAACATTTCATAATACTAATAAAGACTGACAAGGATAGACCTTTAACATTTGAGAATGGCCGCAATATTGAGTAATTGACCTGTCTCACGCAATCGTATTTGTACACTTACGTAAAATTGTAGTCCCCAGTGATCAATTCATCTAATATCTATTACAATTAGATATTCTGAAGTCAAGTAGTTTATGTCTAAGAAAATCAGTGTTCATATACTCAATTTTAAGGGACGAGAGTGTTAAATAAAAAGCCAATAGAAGTAGATGAAAGTTGGCCACCTTTTCAGTATCCTGTTGAAATCCAATAATTTACCTGGGGCTCATATAAAGGGAGAAAGACAGTCAGTCACAACGTAGAACTTCGTACATACTTACATCAGTTCGAGTTGCCATACCGCATTAGCACACAAATGCAGTTGTCGATTCAAATCCCATAGTGGTAGAAGTGGTAAGAGTATAAGAGAGAAAAACTCTATTCTATTAATAACTGTGTGTTTTGCATTGATGTTCATTCATTCGAAGTGAAGAAGATAGAATGTTAGTGAATCAATATATGTCGTAGCTAGCTATCAGTCAGGTAATAATGTCATGAAAACTCCTACTGGATGGTCATTGCCATGACAATAAAAACATTCACAAACATATAAAAAAAACGAAGAAGAATACTGACTTACGGCTTTCTTTTACCAATTAAAGCCATACATACATTTACACAACTGACTAAAATAGATGGTTCAACGTATTCATTAGCTGTAATACGATTTAATAACATTGACATAGTTTCTTCACTGGGAAAAAAGAGAAGGAAACAGAAGGTTTGCTTAACATAAGGTTCATTATAATGACGAATTATATACCAAAAACGTGATACATTCATTACGGAATCATTCAGATAGTAACAAAAGTCTAACGAAATATGAATCCATGATATCAATGAAGGATAACAATATGCAACTGTAAGTATAATAACATAGACCCAATAATATATATGTCTGTTAAGAGATTCGAAAGAATTATCTGCCTACTTAGATTTGAACAGCTAAAAAGATGAATAATACATAATCGTAAACGATGAATGCGAGTTAGTACTAAAAGAATTATAGAAATCTATTGAAAAAACAAATTGAGAGTCAGTCAGCTACAACGTAGGACCAGGCACATATATGCATCGGTCCAAGTTGCCATACCTCGTTAGCACAACAAGATCAACACCGGATTAATAGTAGTTAATTTAGTGTTGGTAGTAGTATATAAATTATAGGTTGTATATAAGGATATAGTATAGGAAGGAATAACGTTATGAAGCAATTTTAATATCAAGGTTTAAGGGAAAATAAAGAGTGTATACACCTATGCCATTGTGATCGATTCTGAGCCATGTCACCTAGAGTCTCCAACCATTGGTTACGATAGTCACGCGGACCCCAACCAAGTAGTCTGCATCTGCCAACATGGCTCAGACTAGGAGTTAGTGACTTCAAGCACTGATGCCACGTTTTGGTTTGGCCTCCCCTAACTTTCTTCCAACCATCCCCTACACTAGTCAGCATAGCGCGTTGTAGTAATCGGTGTTCAGGCATACTTAACACGTGGCCCAACCATCTCAGTCAATGAAGATTCACTTATAACTACAATCTATTTATTCTTAAAAATTGGTACTGGCAAAATAAGTCGAGTAAGTTTTTCTTGTGGGAAATTATGCGCTACAATCTGATCATCATCATCATTCATTCATTCATTCATTTACAGTGACTTCATATGATCTAATACATACTCAATCGAAAATTGATAGTGTTTGCATCATTGGATATTATTATTCATCGTTTACAATGAATTCACTCTTTGTTTTAGTACAAACAATTTTTTATTTCAATGTAGAACATTTAGGTTCCAGCTGATCTGAACTGTTTATCAAAAATGTACTCATTATCTAGAAGTTCTCTTTACAGATGTCTAACATTGAAACAATCAATTTATGCATATTACTTTATAAGATTTCCAAAGATTGTGATTCACAGAATACAATAGATGTTACTTACTTGCTTACGCCTGTTACTCTCAATGGAGCATAGGCCGCCGACCAGCAATAGATGTTAGACAACTTAATAACTTATTTCATAAACATGAGGTTAGACACAGGGTATTAGGAAATGGTGGTAAATCAGTTGATGAGGTCATGAATCTTCATCGACTGAGATGGTTGAGCCACGAGTATACGCTCTCTTTCTTCCCTTAAACCTTGAGATTAAAATTACTTGATATCTGTCTTTCTTCCTGTACTATATTCTTATATACAACCTATCTTTTATATATTAGCACCTTTAAATTAACTACTTCTATGAATTCGGTGTTCGTCTTGCTGTGCTAATGAGTGAGGTATGGCAACTTGGACCGATGCATATATGTGCCTGGTCCTATGTTGTAGCTGACGGACTGACTGACATTGAAATTTATACAATTTAATCGTAAAATAATGAAATTTCATTTGTAGTCAATGGTTATAGATATTTCAAACAAATGATAACATTCACTTAGTGTTGTTTGTTTGAATTTTCCCATTGATGTTTAGGACTGCAACTGGTCTATCTCTAATTGATATATGTGCATACTGTGCGTATTACCTCAATATAGCCTTAACTCACAAGCAGAAGCAAGTGGCTATCAGGAATCAGTAGCTGAGTAGATAACGCGATGGCGTTAAAAAGCGAAAAGTACTGGGTTCGAGTTCCAGAGTGAACATCAACTCTGAGATGCAGGTACATCCAACTGACAAGTCCCAAATAGGAAAAAACGTGCATCCTGTATTCTATTACTAGCCACTATCCATCTTTGCTTAAAATGATAACACTGATTTATCAACTCGTTTTGTAAATAAAACATTTTCAATGAAATGGTTGTTGATGTTGTTAATTATAATAGTTATGTCTAAGAGAGAAAGAGAGTGAGGGAGGGAGAGAAAGAGAGGGTGGAGGGAATAAGGATGTGTAAATTTATTTGTCCATATATATTTCTAGAAAATGTTAGTTATAAATAACTTGTAACTATGCTACAATCACATGTTGCACTTTTTTTTTAAAAAAAAACATACATTAAAAGGAATACAAAATCAATCAATTAATAATATAAAAGAAAAAGAATATCGTGTTGTAACACATGAGTTATAAATGTAATAATCATAATATAAAACATTTACCTCAGGGTTATTTGACATAGCAACTAACAGAATGACAATCGATTAAACAACAACAAAAAAGAAGTTTGAAAGAGAATGAAATTGATGCCGTGAATTACTTGTTTCTTTTCTTAAGCTAACAGAGTTAAGAATGAAAGTAATCAATTCTTATAGTAGGATAAATATCAGTCAGTCACAACGTAGAACTTCGTACGTGCGTACATCAGTTCGAGTTGTCATACCACATTAACACAGAGATGAAGTTGTCGATTCAAATCTTATAGTGGTTGAAGTAGTGAGAGTATAAGCAGTAATCGGAAAGATTACGGTTTGAAGATGTTATTGAAGGAGTATAATACAGTGAAATTAATTTGGAAAGAGAAAAAGGATAGAGACATGAAAAATTCAGAAGATTAGAATTCGGGGGAACACAAAGACTGGATGCACCTACACCATTGCAAACGATTTTGAGTCATGTCATTCAAGGTCTCTAACCATCGATTTCTATCATCTCGCCAATCCCAACCGAGTAGTCTACACCTACCAGCATTGCTCAGTCCAATTGTCGGTGACTTCATGGATTTGTGCCACGTTTTGGTCTGGCCGCCCCTAGATTTCTTCCAACTTACTCCTACACCATAAAACATTGCACGTCGGGGCAGTCGGTGGTTGGGCATACGTAACACGTGTCCAAGCCATCTCAACTGATCAAGTTTCACTACTTCATCAATCGATTTACCGTCCTTACCTAGTACCCGTTTCCTAACAACTGCATTACTTACCCGGTGGTCGCAGGATATATGAGCAATGCTTCGAAGACACCTTCTGTATCCATGCTGAGATCTCGTCACACACCAGACCACAAGGGCTGATGAGACTCTCAAGATAAGTGAAGCGGTACATTAGAATAATTAATTATGGTTGTTTACGTAAATAATAATTAGATAATTAATTTATTCATGATTAGTTCATCTCGACTGGAAAACCAGCAACGAGTAGAAGTGGTAATACTAATTTATCATAATACTTAACTTTATACATAAAATTCATTATTCATTTGTTCAATCTTAAATAATGTTACAAATGAGGTAAGCAGAGCATTTGTTATATTTTACATCACCATAGGCAGCTACTTCCCACTTCATTTAACCATGTATCCAACCTCGAAGATTACAATTGTCTGATTAGTCAGGATATATGATTCTTTAGAGATGAGTCAATTCAACAGACAATGGTTTCCTCGGCTATTGTCACGTTTCGGACTGAGTATCCTTGGCTTACTTCAACTCTATTCTTGTATTTCACAGTTAGAAGTGACTGAGCATAAGTAACACATGCCCCAGACCCTTAGTCAATGGTTCTTTTTAAATTCCAACCGTTGATTTACATCGCTGTACTCATAAAACCAATATTATTCATTCAATGGTTCTATTATAGACAGGCAAGCAGAGTTTTGAAAAGACATATTATTTATGTACTAGTAATGAATACGTGACCTGGATTATGAAAGGCCATATCAAACATGGCAAAGTTATACATAAAGGACTAATAAAAACCAGAGTCAATCTTTAGCAGTTAAGTTGCATTAGTTCTATTCAATATGACTAGGTAACATCAGGGATTGGACACATTCATTTAACATCAACAAACAGCATAGTCACTAACATATCAGTTCGAGTAGTTTATTTGATGGATATCAGCTTGATGACATAATACACTAGAAACTTCAATTCAAAAATAGACAAACTTAACAAAGTGATCAATAATTAGTCTGGTAAACAATATGTTTATATAAATAATGATAGATGTGTTGAATTTATGGGGGGGGAGGAAGGGTTTATATCCTAGGCTTAACTTAGAAAGCTCAATTTGCTTTGTGCTTTCTCATTTAAGAAACATGTTTGTTATATAGCATATCCTCTACAATAAATTTTGTATATGGTTGATTATGTCAAGCCCTTCACGATTAACTTATACCACATGCAATGGTATCCGGACAGCAACAATTTGTCTACATTTTTGTATTGTTATTGTTTATATGATCATGTAGGCTTGATCACGTGTGATAGCCTACGCATATAATCCTCATTCTACTTTAAATGTTAGCCGGCTTAAATATCGCTCAATGAATCATTCGCTTTCCCTATGTGTTTGAATATTGTTCATTGCTTCGATTCAATTCAGTTCAATTTGACTTTGAATCCGCCTTTTGTATTCACTTGCTTGTGCGCGTTAGTCTTTCTGATCAAATTTGCTTTGCTGATGAAATCTGCTCTATTCAATCACAAACTATAGTCATTGCTTCGTGTTGCCATCTTCATTTATACAGTGTTGGGTTTAATCTAATAATGCTTAGCTAGTTGATTGACATACAAAGCCTTAGGGATTTATCTCGTAGTCAAGCCAATTAAAGTTATATAAATAGATACAAACAAACAATATGAAGAAATTCACATTAAGTCACATGGGATCATATTTACTCGGAAATGGAATAAAAAAAACACAAACAAACTCGATACGTCATATAATGACGTATGTATATTCGCATTATAATGATCTGTATAAGTGTAAATATTTTTGTCTGTATGGTACAAGGGGGCTAGAGATAAATATGTGCCACACAAAAACTTGTCATTTCATTCAATGGTGTGAGGGCTATGATACTGACCGGGTGCCCAGACCGTAGCAGGTGGTTTTCTCAAGAAGCCACATCCGGAGCCTTCGACCTAAAAGTCTGATTCATAAGGCAGTGGAGCATCGTAAGGAGATGCAATCCCATGATAGCCGGTGACCAACGATTGATTCATACGCCAGTTGTTCCCTCAGGATTCTGGAGACCATGTGCACCATTAGTTTGGAATCACGGTTTTCCAACTCCCCTAGGTGAACCCTCCGTGTCCACCAACCCAGTTAAAGTGCCGCACATTCGCTATTCGTCCTCTCAATTTCGTAAAGAACACCCCCGTAGACGAGAAGACAATGAGTAGGACTTCCCTGGCAGAGGCTATATACGCGTGACCATGTGAGAGCATTTCGAGAGGGAGAACGGACTCTCCCCAATCTCGGCCGTATCAGGGCATTTGGGGGCCAATATACAATGGATAATTATTGTATAGAGATGTTAAAAATAAAGGATATTGTAGTACCTATTGTTATTGTACATTTTTACCTACCATGTGTATAGATGAACTAAATGAAAGTTGTTATATAATAGTGTATATAATCGTATAGATTGTCTTTTGAAGAAGTGTAGAAGAATAGAATTCCAATCTGATTTATATATTATATGACATTTAAAATAGCTTGAAAAATATTGATAAGCTTTCTTAGTTATGTCGGACAAGATACTTTAAGTATAAAGGAAATCGATTTACAAAATGAACACGAGATAGTAAACGACAATATGAAAAGACTAGTCGACTTCTTCAGAATACACAAGAATTATCCCTGGGATTAATTTTTCAGGACTAGAGTTTAAAGGTGAAGGATAATTGGAAATCGAAGGATAGCTTATGTATTTTGGGACTATGGAATTAAGTGATGCCTGAGTTAGTAATATAGTACTAAGTAAAGATAGCAAATCAATTGATGAAGTAGTAAATCTCAGTACAGATTTGTGTACTTGGCTTCAAGATAAACTTTAAGTGTGATGCTTAGTGATAACACCCGTTTGGCTAAACTAAAATAGGTGGGAAAGGGATTGGAGCTGTGACTTAGTAGCTTAAAGTCTAAAGTCTTGATCATTGAGCTATTATACCATTTTTACAAGCAAATCCATGAGAAAGCTTGTAATAAAGCTTTAACATTAAATTTCAACAATGAGTTTTACTAACAGAAAAGAACAGTTCATGCAAATCCCAAGAGGTTAAACGGTTTACCATCATTAGTTCCAAATTTACTCACTAATGATAGTCACAGTTCTATTTATACTGAGAGAAGAATATTTGCTGACTATAGGATATCGCTTATGCCACATGCATAATTTCATCTTCGTGTTAACAAAGAATATGATATCAGCCACGTTAACCAATGATACTACTCAACACTTTATTCAGGTTGTAGAATAATCTACTGCACAGTAAACCCGTCCTTTGGTTGCTAGACGAATGGCGTAGGCGAGATATCCGTCTAGCAACAAAAGGACGGGTTTACTGTGCAGCAGTTCGTTCCGTCCTACTTTATGGCAGTGAAACATGGCCGGTAAGAGTAGAGGATATTCGTAGGCTACTAGTATTCGATCATAGGTGTCTTCGAAGTATTCCTCGTATATTCTGGGACCACCGGGTAAGTAATGCAGTTGTTAGGAAACGGGTACTAAGTAAGGATGGTAAATCGATTGATGAAGTAGTGAAACTTGATCAGTTGAGATGGCTTGGACACGTGTTACGTATGCCCAACCACCGACTGCCCCGACGTGCAATGTTTTATGGTGTAGGAGTAAGTTGGAAGAAATCTAGGGGCGGCCAGACCAAAACGTGGCACAAATCCATGAAGTCACCGACAATTGGACTGAGCAATGCTGGTAGGTGTAGACTACTCGGTTGGGATTGGCGAGATGATAGAAATCGATGGTTAGAGACCTTGAATGACATGACTCAAAATCGTTTGCAATGGTGTAGGTGCATCCAGTCTTTGTGTTCCCCCGAATTCTAATCTTCTGAATTTTTCATGTCTCTATCCTTTTTCTCTTTCCAAATTAATTTCACTGTATTATACTCCTTCAATAACATCTTCAAACCGTAATCTTTCCGATTACTGCTTATACTCTCACTACTTCAACCACTATAAGATTTGAATCGACAACTTCATCTCTGTGTTAATGTGGTATGACAACTCGAACTGATGTACGTACCTACGAAGTTCTACGTTGTGACTGACTGACTGATAATCTATTGTCTTACATTATATTTCAACTTGTTTATCTTCCATTTCAACTGCTGTTTACAGTATTTTACCACAACTGTTTATAATTAGTTAATCTGATGAACTCAATCAACTCCTGTGCAGATAGATACATATAATGAACCAGATGACTGTAGAGTTAAAGAGTAATTATAACGTTCAACACATGCATATACACACCTATAGGTACTGCAGTTATATGAGTTTGGCCTTGACAATGGACTGATTAGATGAAGTGATATAATTTTAAAAAAAACCTATGAGCAGAGAATGAAAGGTACATGCTAAGTGAAACGGTTATTTATTATTATTATTATTATTATCATTATTATTATTTGCTCCAAGGTCAATCGTTGTAAACAAGAAGTTATGCAATAGACAATTACATTGTTGATACCTTGTTTAGATAGCAACTAATTATGCATATATATATTGAAATCATCACAGTCATATAGATACATAACAAATAATAACGTAAATGAAATTTCAGACTTTGCAAACAGCTAATTACTTAGCAGTGCGCATTCACGATCCCACACGTGGGACTGAGACCCAGGACTTTCGGTCTCATGCGCGAAAGCTTAACCTCTAGATCACTGAGCCGCTATTCAACGATTCAAAAAATCCCAGAGTGGTCGTATAAAACACTAACCATAGACAAGATGACTTGAGAAGATAATGAATTTACGGGACAAAAAGGATAAAATAGTTTGAAAACTCAAGATCTAATAAAAGGTAAATAGGAAATGAATCTACGCCATTCTGAAAGCCATGTTACTCAACAACAACAATTGATTACGGTAATCGTATAGAATCCAACCTGGTCATTCTGTATGTACAACATAGACCAATACAAAAGTAGATGACTTCAAAGGGTCAGCAAAAATAAACTACCAGTCTTCTTAAAACAAAAGTATTTGGAGCTGGGATTTTATTCTGTACTTTAGTGATTGAGAATTAGGCATAGTTTTCACAGCCGTTAATCATCAAAGGAATCTAACCTTAATCATCGCGCTGATTGTGCCAACAGATTCAATTGAAAATGTGTACAGTGAAACAAGGACAAATCCAACATTGTGAACTTGATGTCGCTGAACATTTTAATGGGTTACACAGATGAACCTTTCAATTTCAACAATAATGACATTCGATCTTCAGTATATGGATTGTTTTTGAGATTAACGGACAAAACCCAACTAGCTGTATAGTTGTAAAACGAGAAGAAAAATGAAATCTGATGCTTTATACTTACCTTTCTAATACATTTAGTAAATTTTCCGCTGCTTTATACGTTTCTTCATCTTTATCAAATAAACTATTTAACGGTGATCCAGACAAACTACTGGAACCAATATTATTAGCAGTGGTAGTTACAGTTGTCATTGAATTCATTAATGTATCACTAGTATCCAAATTTGGAGGATTATTCACCAAATAATTGCGTAGAACAGTGATAAGTTCGATTAGACAATAAGCTGCTGATTCATGCGCCTAATTTTTTAAAAAGGATAATAAGGAGTAGTGAGAATAAATAATTGAATGAACTAGTAAGAAAAATGGAAACTATGTTTTTTATTGTTTTGTCTAAACTGTAGGCAGGATAAACAAAAAGAAACCTATTGGGAGTCATCATAAAATCAATGTTTAGAAATATTCAGAGATTCTAATGAGTATTAATACGGGTCGACTACTTAAACCAGTCAGTCACTAGTTCGCTGCTGAGAGGACGAAATGCGAATGTCCGGCGCTTTAACCGGGTTGGTGGATATGAAAAATCCACATAGGAAAGTTGGAAAACCCTGATCCGAATATCCTGAAGGAATAAATGGCGTATGAACCAATTGTTGGTCACCGGCTACCATGGGACTGTATCTCCTAACGTTGCTCCACTACCTTGTGGATTAGACCATTAGATCAAGGGCTCACGGTGTGGCCCCCTAAGGAAACCACCTCCTTCGGTTTGGGCACCCGAGGAGTATCCCAGCCTTCACACAAATCAATGATAAATACTACTGGCCATATTGTTACTGTGTGGCGCGTATGTATTTGGTGCCCCGTTGTACCAATATTTATGTGTTCAAATAAATGATAAATAAACGGCTGGATACTATTAACCTATTCAATAAAACTGTAAGTTCAATTGTAAAGGAAAAATAAGGTTAATGAGAATAATTTGGTGATAATTACTACTAGTTAACTCCAAGAGATTGTTTTTTCTAAATTGATACATAAGCATTGTTCTACTGATACTGATAATTCAGATCCTAAGCTAATCTTGTACCTCCTAGCTAGAACTACACAGCGACTTGAACATGAGAGAAAAGGCACAAAATATGAGGGAAGCAATTTACTACAAACGTTCATTTATGTACGGAAAATATAGGGTTTTTATAGTATTTTAGAAGTCCTTAGGTTTTCCTGAAAATTCTAGAATACTACTAAACATAGTAGCAGTGTAGTGATCAGCTAATCAGAAACTTTATATGTGACTTCTCACTTTCGTGATATTTCTAGCAAAACTTCTAATCAAACGCTGATTGGATAAAATGCTTCTTAATGTTTCCTGAGCATGTCATGTCTGCACATGGGCTCCCGTATCCTGAAGGAACAAATGGCGAATGAACCAGTTATTAGTCACCGGCTACCATGGAACTGACTGCATCTCCTCACGATGCTCCACTGCCTTGTGTGTTAGACCTCTGGGTCAAAGGCTCGGGGTGTGGCCCCCTAAGAAAACCACCTGCTTCGGTTTGGGCACCCGGGCAGTATCACAGCCCTCTCGCAAATAAATGAAATGGAACATTCAACTGACAATTATATTCTCGTTCATACTAGAAACAAATCAATTTGCATTATTACTATTATTATTATTATTGTTATTATTATTATTTACCATATCGCTAATTCACCCCCTTTTATCCCCAATTTATGTAACCTTACTTTTCAACTTATGCAGCAGCTCGCTCTTGGTGGAAAATCTGTCCTATCTAAACGATCTCCAGTCACTGTCTGGTTGAAAGTGAATGCTTCCACCGATTATGAATACTGAAGCAGTCTTTCTGAAACCACGTACGCCGTTCAAGCTGGCTTCCTTCAACGTTCGCACACTAATGCAGATCAGACAACAGATAGGGCTGGCTATGTCTTTGGAAGGTCTTAATGTTGATGTTTGTTGTCTATCCGAGACCCGTATTTAAGACTCTAGTGAAGTACTACAAATTCGCTCTCCATCTGTCGCTTCGAAAAGCTTGTTTCACGTGCGCTTATCCGGGGACCCTGTGGCATCTTCGTCTGGTCTTGCTGGCGTTGGTGTTGCACTAAGCGCTAGAGCTGAGGCAGCACTAATCGATTGGATCCCCATTAACAGTCGGTTATGTGCTGTTAGATTAGAAAGTTCCATCAAAGTGAAAAGAAACCGACGTGAGAAACGGTGTCTTTTCGTCATCTCCGCCTATGCCCCGACAGATTGCAGCCCGGATGCAATCAAGGATGAGTTTTACCACCAGTTAACAGTTCTTCTCCAGAAAGTGCGTTCGACAGATATTGTAGTATTAGCCAGAGACTTGAATGCACAGGTCGGGCGTCTAGGCACAGAAGAGAGTCGTTCAGGTGGCTGATGGGGACTTGTTGGTCGCAGGACAGATAACGGGCACCGTTTGCTGCAACTGTGCACAGATCACAACCTGTTTCTGGCCAGCACTAACTTCCGGCACAGTCTTCACCGGTATGCCACCTGGCGTCCTCCCTCTGCATCTCAAGCCTGGACTCAGATTGATCACATCGCGATCAGCTACCACTGGCGTGGTTGTGTACAAGACTGCCGCTCCTTTTGGAGTACCTATCTGGAGTCTGATCATGCCCTGGTCTGCGCCAATCTCACCTTACTTTTCAGTGGCCGAAGGATTGACCACCACCAACGGATCGATGTTAGTAAACTGGCTGCAACTTCTGTTGCAAGTAAGTATCGAGCGGAGCTAGATTCTAGGCTAGCCACCATCCCACCGAAAAATATAGATGAGCATTGGTTGCATTTTCACGACGCCATGAAAATGGCGAGTAAAGCCGCTTGCAGCTTCGCGAAACGTCCCGCTTACAAGCACTGGGTTTCTTCTGGCTCCTTACAACTGATGGAAGCCCGTCGGTCTAATCCGGGTGACCGTGAGTTTGACCACAAACGAAGGCTGTTACGTAGTGAAATCGGGCAAAGATTGCGTAAGGACCGAGAAGCCTGGTGGTCGGAGCGTGCTAATGAGATGGAAGTAGCAGCTGCATCTGGTAACTGCCGGAAGCTCTCCCAACTCATCCGAGCCACTGGTAGCAAGAAGTCTGGTGTGAGTGAAACAATCTACGAGGATGACGGGATGCCAATCACTAACATCTCTCGACATCTTGGACGATGGGCGGAATTTTTCGAAGCGCAGTTCAACTGGCCTGCTGCTCCGGCAACATCAACCAGTTTGTCCTGCCCCCCATGGCCGGTGACGACTGATCCACCCAACGAGGCGGAAGTCCGCAAGGAACCCCAACTCTTGAAACGTTACAAATCACCGGGCCCGGATGACTTACCTCCGGCTCTTTTTAAAGATGGTGGTGACTTTCTGGCTAAGGAACTGACTGTGTTGTTTGCAAAGTTTGGGAGCAAGAAAGTGTTCCAACATCATGGAATGAGTCGATAGTCGTCCCTATCTTTAAAAAGGGTTCACGTTGTTCCTGTAACAACTATCGGGGGATAAGTCTACTTCCGATTGCGTCCAAACTATTGGCTTCTATCATTCTTCGTAGGTTGTTTAAAACCCGAGAACGATTGACTCGCGAGGAGCAGGCTGGTTTTCGTTCTGGTCGAGGATGCATTGATCACATCTTCACCCTCCGCCAAATGTTAGAACACCGTCATACTTATCGCAGGCCAACAATCGCAGTGCTTCTTGATATCAGGGCTGCCTTCGATTCGTTGGACAGGACTGTTCTCTGGGATTGTCTATTGAACAAGGGTATGCCTGAGAAGTTCATTAACATCTTAAAGGCCCTGTATACGAACACCACAGGCAGAGTGAGGTCATACAACCACCTTTCCCCCTTGTTCCATTCGAGCAGTGGGGTTAGGCAGGGTTGCCCAATCTCACCATTTCTATTCAAGTTTGCCATCGACGACATTCTGGAAACAGCTCTGATGAGTGTAAGTAATGGCGATGTGGATCTGCTGCCTGGAGAACGACTTCTCGACCTCGAGTATGCGGATGATATTGTCTTACTGTGCGATAATGCCCAAGGCATGCAATCCGCACTTAATCAGTTGGCAATCAGTGTCCGTAGGTACGGCATGTGCTTTGCACCCTCCAAGTGCAAAGTACTCCTACAAGACTGGCAGGATTCTCATCCTGTACTCACCCTGGATGGTGAGCAGATTGAAGTAGTTGAGAAGTTTGTGTATCTAGGTAGCTACATAAGTGCTGGTGGTGGCGTGAGTGATGAGATTGATGCACGTATAATGAAAGCCAGAGCGGCTTATGCCAATCTGGGCCATCTATGGCGCCTTCGTGATGTTAGTCTAGCTGTAAAAGGTCGGATCTACAACGCGTCGGTGAGAGCAGTTTTGCTCTATGCTTGTGAAACCTGGCCTCTCCGAGTTGAGGATGTTAGACGACTCTGTGTTCGATCATCGTTGTCTCCGAAGGATTGCTGACATCCAGTGGCAACACCATGTTAGTAATGCAGAGGTTCGGCATCGTGTGTTCGGGCGCAGAGACGATAATTCAATTGGTGTCACCATCTTGAAACACCGACTTCGGTGGCTTGAACATGTTCTACGAATGTCGTCCCACAAACTTCCACGTCGTGCATTATTTGCCGACTCTGGGACTGGTTGGAAAAAGCGGAGAGGAAGTCAATGTATGACATGGTGTCGTGGCATGAAAGAAAGCTGCAAAGGGCTAGCATCTGTTGGTCCTTCACGAATCCCTGGCTGGGGTCCGAGAGATGGTGCAACACAGTGGCTAGAGACGTTATCAGATATGGCTCAGAATAGAAGCCAGTGGCGAGCCTGCTGTAACCTTCTTTTACTTTCTTCATAAAGAGTGGTTCTAACTTACTTAACTGAGAGAGCTCTTCTGTTTGTACATTTCAGTTCCCCCCATCATTACTCTTCTCCTTTTCTTTTTTTCCTTCTTTTATATATACGCATCTTCTTCCTTCTCCTCCCATTCTCATTATTTTGTGTGGCGCATGTATCCGGTGCCCTTTGTACCAATATGTGATTAAATAAATAAATAAATATGTTATTTCTATTGCGAGAAATTTTCAGGATCATCCCAACACCCCCCTTTTTTTTGAAGATTCGGGGTTGGTATCGAGACTGCATTTGCCGACTTTATCTTCCTCCACGAAACAACGTTGGATCCTCAACTTTCGACATACTGACGTTGTTACAGATCGATTTTATGGGACGGTTTGATAATTTCAACCTTTCTATCCAATCAAGTCCTAATAAGTCGAGTGATGGACGTTCTGTCAAAAATATTACTCCGTAAACTCTTTGACTGTGATTTCACAATGAATCTCACCAGCAATGTTTAGAATTCCCCCAGATGCGTTGTGTGCTAATTCATGAGTTGAATATACTCTCGGTCTCCCAATTTTCTTCCACGCTCTCCTGCTTATAAGTGTTATATTGGAGGCTGTGTCTAGCTGTAAGCGGGCATCATCTTGAGGGAAACATACCTTAGAAAGTATGGGAGCCGGTTCTACTAGCAGTTACCGTCACTTTGGCTGTACGTAGCTTGAATCTTTTACAATAAACATTAGGTTGACAGCGTTTCTGGGTTTTTTAATGACTTTCTTTGTGTCCTTTTCTTGAACACGTAGTACAACGATGATACTTAAACAGACAAAACCTTTTGAAATGCCAACCGCCACATAACCAGCATGTGGATGATGGTTTGCCGCTGTCATTACGACAATTCCGTATGCACTTTACTCCAAAGGTTCATTTATGTACAGAAAATATAGGGTATTTATAGTATTTTAAAAGTCTTTGGGTTTTCCTGATAATTCTAGAATACTACTAAACATAGTAGCAGTGTAGTTATCAGCCAATCAAAATCTCTACATGTGACTTTTCATTTTTGCGATGTTTCTAGCAAAACTTCTAATCAAACGCTGATTGGATATAATGCTCCCTAATGTTTTCCTGAGCTTGTCATGTCTATTGCGAGAAATTTTCAGGATCATTCCAACAGATACACAATAAACAGTTTTATTAAAGACATAAGTCTGACTGTTTATGTAATATGTACATGTATATTTAAATGAGTTAAATTTGACCGAAAAATGGATCAATCACATTTATGATGTTAGATTAAGGTAGCAAAATTTAACATTAGTGGTAGCCAGTCTTTTGATAAGCATCGTTAGATCTGCTACATACAAATATCTGTTCAGATTGACAGATTTCATAATCAACGCAACGAGAACAGACAAAATGATTACAATTAACTCGATAGCCACGATCGATAGTTGAAGAGACTGGGTGACATGACTAAGGATCAGTAAAAATAATGAATATGCAATCATTCTTTGCCTGCTTTTAGGTTTCGAATTCTAATATTCCTTCATGTATACCTTCATTTAGTCTTTATCATTGTTATTTCTAATATATTATTTGGACACCCGTGTTATTCATCACATTAATCTCCTGGTGCTCGTGCAGTATGAGATCCTAAGTCAAAGAACATTTTTGCCAGGTTCTACGTTGATTACAACTGATTAAACTTAACCAGAATCTCGCGAGGCGGGATCGTCGATGCGCACTGCTGAAGAGTACCACAAAAGGACGAAACAGCCGTCCAGTGCTTTCAGGTTTTCCATGGTGGTCTAGCTTCAATTGACTCATGATCTCAACTATATAACACTAATCAGAAGTACTGAAAACTTGTTATTTCGATTTATCTGCTATGAATCTTCTTAAGTGCAAAAGTATGTAGATGGTGATACCCAATGTCAAATTGACACACTTGTATGTCATTAGGATTATTCTTTTGACAAAACCCACACTAGATATAACATGAAACAATAATAATAACACTTATGACCATAGAAAGCCACTAGTAATGCAACAAAAGACTTACATCAGACGAATGGATTGGATCAAATTTTTCAATAAGACGTTCAACAAGTCGATCCGTTTTAAACCACTAAGAAGATATGGAAAGTAAGATAGTTAACAATTTAAAAAAGATATTTAAACAGGAGATAAAACAAATATATAGATTATACCCGACATATTCACCGAAGGATATTACATTGATAAATTAATATGAATGAGATACTCTCATTTAGCTGCCATTGTGGTGTGTACTACTGATGTTGACAGATATAAGTAGTATGTATCATCAATTGAAATGAAATATCTGGCAGCAGAAGGTTAAGAAGATCGAAGAAAAGAGAACGAGAACAAAGAATGATTGATGTTGAAACGAAGGAAAAATCAAGTATGTGACAATTAATTGACATTTTGCAAATCAAGTACTGACTGTATGGTTCTTGGATTTTAGTAAGAGATTCTGTAATTTTATACTTAAATACATTTGACCGTCCCCACTGATATTCTCGTTCACTACACCATAAACCAAGTAGAGAAATATAAGTTAAGGAAGCGGTGGCTTATTCTTTAAAAGTATTCGGCCTCAAATCAGTTCTTCGTTGATTCAAACCTAGTAACGTTTATTTTATTTTGGGTAGCCGTGTTGTAATACTAGCCCACACATGAGTAAAATGACTCGAAGCCAAGAACGTAAACCTGAAACACTGTAGACAAGTCATGGTAAACTTTAATGAACTAAGAAATGATTTTAGATGATGCGCTCCACACGACAGGAACTAAGAATTTACACTATGACGGGTATTACATTACCATAATAACTAGGTACTTGATGGTATGCAATGTAGCGAAAATAGAAGCATTCACACAAACATTGCACACGATAAAAAACGGAGACTGGTTTTGTATTCAAGAAAAGACTTTAAAACTAGGAGGCACGATTTCCACACATTAACAGCATAAATATATTTTATTCCATAGCATCACATTATAAAAGATAGTGAGTTTGAGTCCCATTATGGGCATCAACATTAGGACTTGGGTACATTCAACTGACGAGTCCCAAATAGGAAGAAACGGGCATCCCAGACCCCGCTACTAGCTACAACCCATCCATTCTAAATAAAAGGTAAGATATAATTGATGATACGACTGAGATAAATATATCTTAGTTGAAACGGTTCACCCTACTTTTATAAAGGATGTAACAGAAAATTACGGAAGACTTACTGCTGCCTTACTGTATGTGCAATGTCTGATAGTCTCAGGCTAAAATCACCTCACTAACAAGTGGAAACTAGCATGAAACCCAGATCTGAAGTTTTCTACTGAATTCTTCTAGCCACCTAACATCAAACTACAGTGCATATACATGATGTCGAGTTAGACTACAGACAAAATTGCTACTTGATAGAAAAAATCAGATCAACACTTATCAACAGGAAAGTCAGTCCGTCACAATGTAGAACTTCGTACGTACGTACATCAGTTCGACTTGCCATACCACATTAACACAGAGATGAAGTTGTCGATTCAAATCTCATAGTGGTAGAAGTAGTAAGAGTATAAGCATTATGTGAAAGATTAGGGTTTGAAGATGTTATGCAAGAAGTATAATCCAATGAAATAAATTTAGAAAGAGAAGATAGAGACATGAAGAATTCAGAAGATTAGAATTTGGGAGAACACAAAGAGTGAATGCACCTTCACCATTAAAAACGATTTTGAGCCATGTCATTCAAGGTCTCTAACCATCGATTGCTATCATCTCGCGAATCCCAACCAGGTAGTCTACACTTACGAACATGACTCAATCCACTTGTCAGTGACTTTATAGATTTGTGCCACGTTTTGGTCTGGCCGCCCCTAGCTTTCTTCCAACCCATTTAGTGACCAATCAATAGAAGAGATTATTACTTGTTATAAAATGTCGATTGTACACAATAAACAAGCTTCTGTACAAGATCTTTTAATGATTATTATATTATATGTCTTCAGCTAGTACAAAATAAAAAAACTTAAACGCTTACTTCAAAAATAATATGTTGTTGTTTTGTTTCTTGTTGAGATAATTGTATAATTAAATCGGCCACAGCGCAAGAATCCAAAGATAAGAATAACTGATCGAGAAATCCTTTTGATGATCGTAAATAAGGTATAATCTGTAACACAAAAATAGTTATTCCAGTTGATAGATAAAAATATTTATGACTATTCAGCTTAAGTACTATATAATTAGATACCTTAGTTGGTGAAGATTTCCAGTCTCATTAACCTATTCTTTAAAATGTATGCTGAACTTCAGGGTTGTTACTTCCTAATCACTTACTTACTTACGCCTGTTACTACCAATGGAGCATAAACCGCCGACCTGCATTCTCCAACCCACTCTGTCCTGGGCCTTCCTTTCTGGTTCTTTTTTGTTCATTCTTCTCATGTCTGTCTCCATTTTTCGGCGTAATGTGTTCTTTGGTCTTCCTATTCTCCTTTGGCCTTCAGGATTCCATGTGAGGGCTTTCATTGTGACGCAATTGGGTGATTTCCTCAATGTGTGTCCTATCCACTTCCAGCACTTCTTCCTGATTTCCTCCCCCACTGGGATCTGGTTTGTTCTTTCCCACAGTAGCATGTTGCTGATAGTGTCTGGCCATCGGATCCGAAGTATCTTGCGTAGACAACTGTTAATAAACACCTGTATCTTCTGGATGATGGTTTTCTTAGTTCTCCACGTCTCCACCCCATACAGTAGAACTATCTTGACATTGGTATTGAAAATTCTGATCTTGGTGTTGGTTGAGTTCCAGATGTTCTTCAGTTGTAAATATGCTGCTCTTGCTTTGCCGATCCTCGCCCTCACATCTGCATCTGATCCACCGTGTTCATTAATGATGCTGCCCAGATATGTAAAGGTTTCCACATTCTCCAAAGCTTCTCCGCCTGTAGCTCCCCCGTGGGCTACTGCCGGTCCCAAGCCCGAGTACAGGAGGAGGGTTGGGCATAAGGTTAACGACCCCATCCCGTAGAAAATCACCTCGCTAAAAAAACGCTAACCAGAAAAAATTATTCAGACTTTCTAATCACACCCCACAATATTTTAAAGACATATACAACCAAATACTAGTAGTTTATACACGTATTCTACCTCTATAAACCACGTTTCATGGACTCCCAGGTACTATGACCAAAGGCTGATAAAAGTCTCGTAAACTTATCAATCTAATATGGTAACATAAACCAAGAGTATTTTAATCGAAAATATGGAATCAATTATAATTTAATCTTAGAATTATTCACTATAAGGGTACCAAAAAAACAAGAAAAAAACTACGCAAAAAAAGAAAAACCAATAAAATGATAACATAGTTGCAGGCAAGAGTCAATTGAAGCTGGACCACCAAGGAAAACCTGGAAGCACTGGACGGCCGTTTCGTCCTATGCTCGCTAGTGACTGACTTCGAGAGGTAAATCCTGGAGTTCTAGTGCGAAGCAGTGACCAGTGGAGTTCAAACCACGTCTGTTGTGAAATAGGAACTCACTGAAGACAATAGGTGAACGGTTGCTCAACTTTGTGGATTGGTTGGAGTTAGACATAAACACCATCGGATGCCGGCTCAGTGGTTCGAATCCCGCTCGCGAGGCGGGATCGTGGATGAGCACTGCTGAGGAGTCCCATAATAAGACGAAACGGCCGTCCAGTGTTTCCAGGTTTTCCTTGGAGGTCTAGCTTCAATTGGCTCACGCTTGCAACTATTGAAATACTAAATCTTCACAAAACCCCTTCTGATAAAAATGATAACAAATTAACAAAAAGATAAATACTTACAACATTTCCACGATGTAATGTTAAATGTATTAATAAACGTGAAACAAAACTAGCAGATAATGGATTAACTGGTTGATTAGAATAATGAAAAAAATGCAATAACAAATCTATACGTCGACGTGTAGTCGTTGATGTATTATTCACTTTAATAAGGTCATCATCATTTGATGTTGTGATTGTCGACGAAGAGGATGTCGGCAATAACATTGGTGAGGAAAGTTTCAAGTTAGATGTGAATAATTCATTTAAATTATTACGATCAATGTTGTTCAATAATTGACTATTATGATCATTGATAATAGATGATTCGTTAATAACAGATATTGAAGATGATAAATGATTAGTATCAGCAGCAGCAGCAGCATTATCATGGATATTCGAATAAGGATCAATATGAGAATTATTGTTAACTATTAATATATTATTACAACTTTGATCATCATTGTTATTGGTCTCTTTCAGATTATGATCATTGATAATCATTGGAGATGATGGTAAAGGTGAAGAGAAGGAGGATGGTAATGATAAACAGTTTATCTGATTGGACTCTAATATGTGATTATTATTATTGTTGTTGTTATTACAAGCATTAGTATGTGACTCATTAGGAGTAGGTTGATCAATTGTTGATTCGGTTAACTCAATTATCCCATCTAATATTTCATTGATATCATTTGTTAGGATTTCACATGCTAAACTAGAATATCTGAACAAAAAGTAGGAAGCATTAAAATCGTGTTTTCTTTTTAATTAGTCAAGTTTTAAAAAATAGTTTATCATAATTAATCCAACCGTAGCTGCTAATACAACTTGGTGTTCGAGTTTGAAGGTGGTGATAACCCAATTGAGATGTATTTTCTGGAAAACCTTTTACTTTAGAGCGTACTATGCTAGATAGATCGGTTGGAAAAGGGTAAAACTAAAGGTAACAATCTAAGGTCTGAGGGTAAAGTCGTGCCGCTGACTATACAGAGGTTTGTCAGCGGTAAGATGTGGCTGAACATCTACAGTGATGCTGCTTACTCCCAATAGAAGGAAGAAGTTGTAAAAGATCGGTACCAAAAATGTCGTATCTCATCTTATCCCACTGCTCTTCTTCTCTGGTAGTAAGACCTTCTGAAGTTCAAGGCAAACACATCGAAAACTTGCCAAAAAAACACCGTCCGTAACCGGCCCAACCAGCCATTCTTCAGGTTTTACGACCACGCTCCCAGGTCTCTGAGGACACAACTAATCCAAATGCCTATTCATGTTCCTCAAGAAGAAATTAGCCTATAAAAGTGTGGGCAACTGGAAAGTGACAACTGCTACAGTACTTCTAACAGCTCACAAAACAGCTTTTTATAAATAGGCATGTAACGAATATAACCCTTTCTTCACAAGAAATTAACGATTCACTTCTTTCATCAGAAATGCTAACGATGTGAATGTACCTAAAGAGTATCGAACGGCATTAAATTTAGGTGCCAAAGCAGGATGGCACATATCGACTTTACTAACATATCACTGAATTGCATGAAAATAAAACTCCCAAGTTTATGCCATCCCTCTCAATGCAATTCTAAGGAAGCCAACAATAACGACCAAATGATCCGATTTATTACTAAACTTTAAAACACTTAACCATCATTTCATTCTGATCAACAATGGCTGCAAGCAAGTGTCAAATTTTAAGAAAACAGTATTATTTAATGACCTATCAACTGTATGTACTGTACCATAGTATTCATATTCAAAGATTCGAGTTCCACCCGTACATCGACTTCTACTTAAAAAGAATTATGTACGTTCGGTTTATTGACAAATCTGATCAATTTTACAAATACTAAGCCGTATTAAATTCATGAGAACGACATTAATAAGTTAGGAAGTTAACAAACTGATTGGTTTATTCATAATAATGCGTATACTTATCAAGATATCGTTCTGTTATCTCTATGTAAATAAGTAAATGAATTGATATGACTAAAGAAATTAGTTTTTCAGCTTTCTGAAAACTGTTAGGTCAACTCTTAGTAGGTAAAGTGAATTCATATTTGTATTTGTTGACTACTGACTTGTTTTATACTGAGCACTTTTAACAACGATCAAGGTTAACGAAAACCATCAAATGTTTATAAACAGTCGGAGCTGGAGCTAACAGCTCTTCGTTAGAAATGGAAAAGAAAAGAACACCTCTAGTAAAACCTAAACAAGTGATAACTAATTGAAACATGAAACTAAAGGTACTACTAGACAACCACCTTTAAAACATTGTAAAACATACCCTCAGTAACACTAAGTCACCTAAAACATTTGCTTAGGATATGTTGATGTAATCGGCTTTGAATCAAAATGTGAGAACTGCTGATACTACTTGGATGATGGAAACCAAACAGGTGTAGCAAGGTTCAAGTCTAAAGCCGACTAGTTGGATGTCATGTATAGGAAAGATGAAAGTATCAGCGTTAAAAGAAAAACAAGCAAATACAATTGATAAAAAAAACTTTTCGAGGACTAAATAGTCATACGTGAACTCACCTATACAAATCTCGATTAAAAGGAAAAGATTCAGGTGTTCGACTAACTAAATCTATTAAATAATCCAAATTATCTGGCCTTGATAAACTAAGGAAGGAAATTATAAGTAATTCCAGATCGATGAATAGAAACTTACAAATTAATCAAACGTGGGTCTTTTTCACGACATTTTTGTAAAACATCATCATCGTTCAGAAGTTCTTTGATTGTGAGATCCTATAGGAATATGTAAGAAGGAAGAACATGGATGTTACATACTGGTCGTGAAAGAAGATCATTGATCTCCGAATATCCAAAAACCGATTCCCAGAACATGGCTGTAAGATTTGTAGAAAGAATATATTTACATTGATTGTTTAATAAAGAAATTTAATATGTGAAACTTTTAACCCAACAAAAACTGACAATGAATTGAATCCTCAAAACATTAGCCATTGTATTACTAGAGATTCTCAAGTTAAAAAACAATAATCCAAGTACATATGTAGGCTACTATTCACGACTTCTGTGTGAATGCCACTGATATTGTCTGAACTCTTAAAAGATAATCAGTTAGTCATGATAAAAGTAGAACGTGGCATGTGTCAGTCCATTACTATACTACATTACGACGACGAAGTAATATTAACACAAAGGATAACAAACCAGTTGGTCAGATGAAAAAAGGTATGCGAATAATGAGCTAACAATGATAATAATCGAAAATAAGCACTGAGCACATGATTTGAGGAGGAATGCCACAGAGTAGCACAAAGAGTATACTCGCATTTTGATTAATAGAAAAGCATTCCGCACATTCTACAAACGACACAAGTAGATAAAAATAGAGCTCATATAGCAGAATAATAAGAGAATTCTTAAGTGAATCCTTATATGACAAATTCATAACCTGTTCGCACAATCAAAAATCAGCAGATGCTAATTAGCAATTTACTATGTCAAGGGAAAGGATTTAGAATATTGAACTAGGATATAGTATCACGGTTTAGGGTTAGGATGCCAAGTTAACAATCTGGCTTAAGATTAGGACTTAGAGTTTAAGATTTAAGACTAGTGTGGGTTTGGGAACTTTTGATGAAAAGAACCCTTACTGAGTGCATGGGGGCAAAAAATACCGATAGTGATCAGAAATGACACACATAACAAGAAACATTAGGAAGACAAAAATCTACTTCTGGAGTTCGATTTCCAACAGACGAACAATCAAATCAATATAGGCTTGCACAGTCCCCACGTATGGCCTTGAGGGAGAACCTAATTATAAAGCCCGCTCGATAAACGTTAGCAAAAAGTTCTTTCAAACTTCACTACACTATCTTTCATGATACGCATGACGTTTTCAAGCTCTCAGAAACAGTGACATAGTAATATACTTCTCAATAAGATGTATCATTCTTTGCTTCACGCTGCTTTTACTTGTACTAAAATTGATTTCAGAGCATAAAGACCTACTCTTTCTCGCTTTAAATAAAATTTATTCAACCACCAAATGAAGGAAATGATTTCAATTTCATAATGACCTCTTCAGCAATCATTATTTAAAGTGACCATCACAAACTGAAATTATTTAATTATTTGAAATAGTTCATTTTAATTTCAGTTTTCGGGTCCAGAAATAGTTCAAATGGTTGAAATGGTTGTGGATGAAATAGAACTCCCCGCTTATCGGGATTCTGTGGTTGGAAGCAGTGGAGTATTAGTGCATTTGGACGGAAACAAGAAATCGCAGTGACCATACAAGTCAAGGGTATGCCTCCCACCCTACTGGTTATGGTGTCCTTTAAGTCTAACGCATCCATCCGATTTACATTTTAGTTCTGGTAGCCAGCAATACATTTCAGCTCATTTTTATCGATGAATTTTGAAGCCTTGAAGGCGCGATCGCTTATTCACAGAGAAACTAGTATTGAGAGGTTATCAATTGAGAATCCTCTGTTTGTGAAGATTCCCTCTAAGCTTGACAGAATTTGATTATATTTCCGAACAATCCTAATTCCTTGAGAAGGTCTAGGAGTAAAGTTACCACCTTCATTGTACATGTGTTCAGTGAAGTCCGATTTTTGTAGTTTCGAGTCCCCTAAAATTAGAATATGAATGTATCTGAGATGAATAGAGCGTGATAACCCATCCAGCATACGATTGTCGTACTCAGTGTCAGTTGTAGACCTCCTGTAGAAGACTTCAGTCGGACAGCTCAAGGTGTTAGATAGTCTCATTGACCATCATACGTATTCATGAAGATCGATAACATCTTTAAAGTACACTCGATGTGATACGAAGCAGAATCGTAGTACATGACTTCTCCGTACCGCACTACACTTTCTTCTGCAGTTGGGCAACAAATACATTTCCGTTACTCACAGCTCTCTGTTAATGATTCCAGAAGATGCCCATGTTCTATATATTATTAGCATTCATTAGTTCATGCAACTCATCCATTTTGTTCGGTAAGCTCTCAGCGTTCACACATAGACAGCTATTGCTTTTGATTTGAAAAGTAAGTGTGTGCCCGTCCTGTTTATCCGATTTCACCTTATGTAAATGAACAAGGAACCTGTAGTAGTAGTAGTAGTAGTTGTTGTTGTTGTTGTAAGATCCAAACCTAGATTCCAATAGGTCTGGATGTGGCCGAATAACCGAGGAATAGTTTTATACACTCGTGCTCCAGTCCAAATCAAAACAAGGTATTTTGGGTAACACGGTTCTAAATTTCATCATATATACAAATGTACAAATTTACCTAAACGAATATTATCACCCGATTATTCAACCAACAATTGATACCAAAATATTCAATCTAAATTACAATAAATAGCAAGGTGATAAGAAATATATGAAAATTACCAAAAACACCAAAAGGTAAGCGTTATTCTATCCTTTCTGGATAGATCAAGTGAGATTTCGTTTGAGCGGCTATTTTATAACACAAAGCGTTTCAATTTCTGGGAAAGTGCGCCAAATTACAACCAAAAATGCACGATCCCAGTCAAAATGAAACCGCACAATCAAATAGCGAGCAGCCAATATGGCAGACGCCAGAATAATAGCAATTAAAACAAACTAGATACAGCTCAGTAAGGAACATAGAGACTCAATAAAAAACGATAGTAAAACCAGGAAAATTAAACGTTACAGTCTTGATTAACATCAAAAATGTTAACAACATATACAAATAAAGAACACGTAAGGAAGAAATCGCAAATGTATGCATGGAGGGATTTTCACTTGCAAAATGGATGCAACAGTAGTAGTAGTAGTAGTAATAGTAGTATTAGTATTGTTCCTAACCACAAAATCCTCAAAACTGAACATGAGATAACTGGGAAAATAGATATTCAAAATTTAACACGGAGAGAAGCTCAAGAAAGGGTAACGCTGGAACAATGGATTGAATTGAATTAAATCGTGTGGCTCAGACTTGCAGGCGTGTTCATTCTTGTGTAAATTATCGGGTGGATTTAAACTCAAAATTTCCACGTAAACCTAATGCGTCGCTCAGTGTAATAACAGTCGTGATTACGTTTATGCAGTCATTGAATTTGTCATATTATGATGTGTTTTTTATGAAACAACTAGATTATGCTGTGAATTTTTCTCTGGTTGTAATTTTTATTCGCCACGTTTGGCTGCGTTGTCTTCAGTTTCAAAACAATACCGTTTTGTCTTCTGTCAGGTAAGTCCTACTGGTTTGTAGTTCGTGTTTTGGGTTTATAGGCTTAATTATATACATTTAACCACTTTGAGTAAATGTCTGTGTAAAAGAAACATTAATTATGACATTTGCTCAGTTTAGTGTTCTTGGTTATCGCATAATCACGTTGAGTCTAGTTTGAAGCATAAACCTATACTTTTCGTACTGCAGACTAAGAGCAAGGTGAGAGGAGTCTTCAAGGTTCATGGTTACAAAGGAGTTGTCATGAAAATTTATCTGTATCAAAGGTTTTTGGGTAAGATGACGTTCAGGTTCTTCCAGTTCTGGAGTTGGGTGGCAATCCCTTTTTACATGCTTTCTGCTGACTGACAGAAGGATCTTAGAATAAGATTATGCAGCCTATGCAATTGTACGACCTTGGCCGTTGAGCGTTCTCGACAGTGAAAATTGATTGTTTTAGCCCTGTACACTAAAGTTCAACCTCCAACAGCATATTTTTAGGGGAGCACAGCTATGTTTGAGAAGGCTATGCCATGAAATATGAGTTTACTAGGAGCCTAACACCCTCGATATTACCCTTATATGTGTTGGCTGTTTAAGCATAAATAGTAATGTCTTCAAAAACCCTCTTCTTTATATCACCGCTCACCTTTTTTCATGCTAAATGACACTAACCTTTAAATTTGCCACACTGTATACCGTGGGTGACGGTGAAATGGCGACCAGGTTGCTCAAATATTTTCTTATTGACCGTGAGGAAATACAGGTTGTATACAAGTGGTATATTTATAACGGATAAAATAGAGAAGATAATGGATATTATCGAAATTCAAAGCATCCTCAAACTAACATCTTAACATGAGAACTCTTAGAATGCCAAATAGTCAGCAGATGCCACGCCGCTTTTAACCATTAATTTGAATCAAATTCGACAAAAAATTAATCTGCCGAACGTTATGCTCAGGATGGGCTCCCTGGATCGGAACTGGCACTTACGTTGCTCAATAACAATGCGAAGGTTTGAAGGATCCAAATCACAGTAAAACAGTACTTTCCATTCGTATGGCGTGAAGCTGCTGAAGATTACACAAATTTGTCAATTTTTCCATATCGTTCAACAGACGAAAACAATAAATATATTGGTTATGCGAAATCATGGAGTTTTAGTGACTCAGTTTATTATAATCTGCGGGCAGAAGATGTTACCTAGTACTTTTTTTTAAGTCATTACATGTTATTAAAATGTTTAATTTATATACAGTACTCCATTTAACTTCTGGAAGAGAATAATTTGATCTATGTAACACTGCTATGTCCTATGGCACGAGAAAATCTCAAGGTGAAACACCTGCTCATATGATCTTGTACCTGTGTTGAACCGATGACACGTTAACCAGTACGACCAGCTGTGTCAACTGTTAGTCCACATTAGTCCTTCCTGTAGTACGTTTTCTCCTAATTCAGCTCGTTCAATCCAGGACACAATCATCAAACTCCACTGTGTGAATGGTATATTTCAGACAGACTTGTTTTATAAATAAGCAGACAACTCCACACCACACCACAAAGTCCGCATGTGACTTTTCATTTTAGTGATGTTTCTAGCTGAACGTCTAGTCAAACGCTGATTGAATAAAATGCTTCTTAATGTTTCCTGAGCTTGTCATGTCTATTAAGGGAAATTTTCGGGATCGCTCCGACAGTTTCCCGCTTTCAAGAAATAAGACTTTTTCTTCGAGTCTACTTGCAGCTTGGCAACTGGTTTTATGCGGCGTTCGGACTTCTTTGGTATCCAGCGTCTATGAGTGTCTGTTGGAGTTACTGTCACTGGAGTATCTGTAATTATCTCTAGCGGAAGCCTCACTCGACTGTCTACGATGTCTAGAATCCTTTTGTTCTCTGTGTATTTGATTAATGTGTCCAATGCACGTTTCGAAATTCCCACGCACCTTGTATAGAACATTTCTCATTCTCTTTTCCTTTTCCAGTAGTGCTCCTTTAAATGTGTCCACGAAGCTCTCAGCCTGTCAATTTGATTGAGGGTGCAGAGCATATATGTACAATTCCAATAATGTTGCAGAAGTGTTTGAATGATTCTGCAGTGACTTGTGAGCCATCATCGGTCACTAAAGTCTCCGGAACTACAAAGCAACTAAACAGTTGAGATAACGTGCTGACCGTTTCACTGGCTGTGAAATTTGCCATGGCATAAGTTTGTCGCCATTTTGTTAGTGCGTCCAATATATATATATTTGTATATATAGAGCTCCTGATAGTACTGATAATTTGAATGATCTTATTATCAATGCATTTATACATGAATCTAATCTAAACTTCAGTGCTAAGATTATCACTGGCGATTTCAATTATCCTGGGATTAACTGGAGTACGGGTAGTTGTCAGTCAAGCGATGATGAATTTTCATCAATCCTTAACCTGTACCGCTGGTCACAGTGGGTTCGTACCCCAACAAGGGGTGATAATACACTTGATCTAAAATTTAGTAGAAAAGTCATCCAAGTATCTGTACAAGTATAAAACGAATTTGAAAGCTGTGATCATAAGATTGCAGCTTGCGCTCTGCCTATCCACCCCTCTTATAACCGACCAATTCAAAGAACATGCAATTATAGAGACTATAAGCATGCAGACTGGGACCTCTTGCGCTCAATGATCAAACTCTCAGACTGGGATGAATCCTTCTCATGTAATAGTCTGACAGATGCCATCAACATATTCCATTTGATTGTTAACTCTTGTCTAGACTCCTGTGCACCAATTAAGACTTACAGGATTAGTAAACATTACGAATTATATATACCAGCTAAATATCGTAATAAACTGAGACGCCTAAAGAAACGTTATTTTAAATCTAACGACTTCACGGCAGTCACACAAATAACAATAATTTTTAACCAAATTAAAGAGAAACATAGGTTAAAAGACATCAATGAAGAGCTGTTAGCACTAAGTACTAGCTCAAAAGTGCAAAACCTAATCCACATTTACAATGAACGTGCTAAATCAACTCAAAAGGTTGATATACCATGCATCCTGCATAATAATTGCTTTACATATGACCCAAAAACTATAGCAGACCTGTTCAGTGGTAATTTTGCAAATGGCAAAGAATCCATAAATGGCTCTGTTTCTAGAGTTATATGCATGACTGGTAACTCAATTAAATCTATCTACTTCACATGTCTGAAAATTAGTAAGGTTATAAATAACCTCAAGGTTTCGAAAGGTCACGGAGCAGACGGGATTTCATCATTTCTCTACAAATATGGTGGTCCAGATATTCCACTTCTTCTCCTTAAGCTGTTTACTCTCTCTATGGAATCAGGCTCTTATCCTGACCGTTGGAAAACCGCGTACATCATACCACGTTACAAATCCAGAGATAAGACTGACATGAACAACTATCGGCCAATAAACATTACTCCAGTGACCTCTAGGATTATGGAAAAAATTATTAGTGACGAACTATCCAACTATTTATTGACTGAACAATTTATTGATGATTCGCAACATGGATTTCTTAAAAATCGATATTGTATGACATGTCATTTGGACTTCTTTAATTTAGTCTATTCTCTTGGTAGCCAAGGATATCTAGTATTAGTGCTACATCTGGACATTTCTAAGGCCATCGACATGGTCAACCACCAACTTCTCATAGATAAACTCGCATCTTATGGGGTCCAAAACCCGTTACTAGCCTGGTTTGATTCCTTCCTCAGCAATCGACATCAAATAGTTAAAATCAACGCTTCATTGTCGAATGCCGTCCCTGTTAGGAGTGGGGTAATTCAGGGTAGTGTCTTAGGTCCTTCGCTCTTTTTAGTTTTCATTAACTATTCCTCCATGAATATTGTGTGCTCCGCTTTTCGTCCTTCCTTTTTCTTACACCTTTTTCAGCTTCCTGTAGATACTCCAGCGAAAACAGATATGGCACGGATGACTTCGTCCTACACCGTTATTAAAGCTTCCGATGTTCTGGAGGGATATAAGTTCGAAACTTCTAACAGCCCTCAAATTCGCATGTATCTATTCTCGACCATCAGTTGTATGTTGCCATGCTACCTCCATAAAGTGCGCCAAGTGTGATATTGACATGTTTCTTACGAAATCCATTTACATTCATATCTTATGAAATATCAACCCAGCTGAGTAACTTTCAACAGTGAAAATTGTAACTTCTTTAACAATTTGATCTTGCCTGTAAACCGGCATGCCTCATGTAACAATCTGTTATTTGAGAATAAATTATTATTATTATTATTAATGATATTTGTGAGTGTTTCAGTGTGGGTAAGTCCCTTTTGTATGCAGACGATTTTAAGGTGGTGTACTCATTTTCTCCACATGAGCTGAGCAATATTCAAAATTGTATCAGCACGGAGTTTAACAAGGTAGCACAGTGGTGCTCGAAATGGCAACTGGAGCTTAATACAGCTAAATGTGGATGGTTATGCTTCGGTGATACATCACTCAACCTCGATCTTACCATAAATGGTGAAATGTTATCTAATTTACACTCAGTAGTAGATCTAGGACTTAGGTACTCCGACAACTTGTCGTTTACTGAACAGATAATGAAACAAACTTCCAAGTCTCAACGCCTTATAGTTTACATAACTCGAAACCTTCATAACAGCGAATCTCGTATTGTAATGTACAAAATCTGCGTTCGACCACTCCTCGAATACTGCGCGTTTCTCCTTAGTAGCACGCGCATAAAGGATAAATTAGGACTGGAATCAGTACAGAGACGATTTACACTTCATAATCTTGGAACTGATAGTGTCTTGACATATAATTCGAGGTGTAGTAAACTAAGGCTTGACCCTTTATGGAAGAGGAGACTCAAACTTAACCTTATCTTCTTTTTCAAAATACATAACAAACTCTCCTTCACATCCAGCCAGGCGATTCAATATGCTAAAGCCTCACATTACGACATTCGTAACTCCTTGTCTTTAGCGAAACAAACATATTCCAGATCTTCTCTCTATATAAATTACTTTACCTGTAAGTTTTCTAGGCTCTGGAATAATCTAACACAAACTATCTGTATGTTAAACTCTCTCCCATTATTTGTTCGCTCCATTCATGCATATTGCTCCTCTGAAAATGCATTAAATGCTCTAGCGCCTGTAAGTGTATCTTACTCCACAAGTGAGATTATCGGAACTTTAAGTGTTTAACCTCTTACTTGCTATCATTGTTTTGTTGTTCCGTGCTCTTTGCTTTTATCTTACTTTGTCTAGTTGTAGATAATTGTCAATAACTCACTCTGGCACTGGAAATAACCTTACAGAATAACGTTGACTAATCATCACGCTATCCACTTTAGAAAAAATGACAAGTTCTCTGGTGTTGAATTGGCTTGCCGTGATACATGTCATAAATAAACTACCTAACAATTACTGAACCAGCAAACATAAAACTTTCTTATATTTCATGTTTTCTCTCTACATTAAATGTTGATTTTTATATCAATCTGATCATGCCTGTAAACTGGTGTGAATTCTGTAAATATCCTTTTCAGAATATATTATTATTATTACTGTTCCACCTATTCACAGCTACATTTGGACAAATCTGTTACAAATTTTATTCTTTATTTTATGGTACGATGTGGTCTGTTTGTTTGCTACATAAACCCAGTATGTTTGAGAATTAATGATTCGTATTGCAGAGGCTGCTAACTTAAATTAACTGGCTGGGCTAAGCAGAAAGCAGGACTGATAAGTGCTAAAGGCTCTTCATACGGCTTTGTGTATTATTGGCCGATCAATACATTCACTCTTCTCTAATAGACGAACCAACTGATATAACAACTGGCGACGGGGTAGAAAAATCAAACCAAAGTCAACCTGTGACTGATATAAAATCACGTAATTATTTCGTGAAATCATCACCCAGAATTGTCGTTGCTGTATTTGAACAACATTGGTCATTAGTTACACAGTAAAAATGGCTTCCAATTCCGATCATTTGCAAGTGCTATTCCAGCGACAAGAGCAGCGTTTCAAAAAGTGTCAGATGGAATTTATTGACAAATTACACTCAAAGCTGCTGAATCACCCATGCTTTGGGGGTGCGACGGAAGTTGACGCATTAATTTCTAAATTACGCACAGAGCAAGAAATTGATTCCAGAATGAATGAATATGCCGGCGAAAGCCTCAATGAATCCGTGAGGAACAGTAACTTGGGCGAATCAGTAGTAGTCATACATGATCAGCCCAGTAGTCCAGTACTGTCTGTTTCAGAGACGTGTCTTATACTTGGTTTAAATCCTAATATCTCCGAAACAGAAGAAGAAAAACATATTTCAAGTCATCTTTCGAGGATACTTTGGAATCATGAGGTCGATAGGACACATATTCAGAACTCACCGTCGCACATGCGTATTCCGAAAAACGGAAGTTCACTGTCATTCTATGATCGCCACGTATACTAGGAGTTTTATCACCAGACTTCGAGAAGGGGGAATATGAGTGCCCCATGTAGAATCCAAACTAAGGTTCGGACTGAAGAGTAACTGCCTAGGTAGTTCAGATACACTCTACTGCCCAGCTGAAACCAAAACAAGGTGTTTCGGTAGATGACGGTTCTAGATTTCATTGTAAATATAAATGTACATTATTATCTAAACAAATATTACCACACAGGCATTCAATCAGTCATTGTTCAATCGGTGACCAAATCATGCGCTACAAGTAGATGTTATTCTATCCTTTCTGGATAGATCACGTACAGATTCGTTTGAAGAATAGTATTCAGTTACGTTATAACACCGAGTGTTTCCGATTCTAGAAGAGTGCTTCAATTTACAACCGAAAATGCTGAATTCCAGTAAATGCAAGCAACACAGTCAAAGGAGGAGCACGTCAATATGACTGAAGCTGAGACTAAGTGTCAACTAAGTCAACATAAATGCAGCTTAGGCAGAAACATGGGAACCCAGTGAAAGCCTAAGGAACGTAAAAACTACAACTAAATACAAATATTACCATCTCAAATTGAATCAAATAGACTAACAAGATGTACAATCGAAGGAATCAATGGGTATAAACTACAAGTGCAAACATGGAGGGATTTTCACACACAAAACCTTCAAGATGGATCTTACACTCCATACTGAAGACCGCATCGGTTCAACCATACCTTGCTCACACAGATAGTCCAATGTCCTACGTACTGCTTCTCGAAGATCATAAGGAATTATTTGTCTGTTGAAAAGGTCTGGATCACCTCGTGATGCAGTTTGGTGATTTCTTCAATGTATGTCCTATACACTTCCAACGTTTTTCCATAATTTCCTCTTTCCGATAGATGGTTTGTCCTCTCCCATAAAACTGTTGCTCATAGTATCCGACCAGTGAATGTTGAGTATTTTGCTTATACAACTGTTTATAAATACTTGTACGCTCTTGATGATGGTTGTAGTTCTTCACATTTCAGCTCCATACAGTAGACCTGACTTCGTTTTGAAGATTCTAACTGTGAAATTAGCTGACAGTTATTTTGAGTTCCATATTTTCTTAAGCTGTAGAACCGCTGCCCTTGCTTGTCAATCCTCGCCTTTACATCTGCATCCGATCCTCAATATTTATCAATGATGCTTCCCAGGTACGTGAATGTTCTTCGTATTGTATTTGAGGATCTTAATTTCTCGTTTGTGAATGTTTATGGCCACTAATGCAGAGGCTGCTGCTACATTGGTTGTCTTCGTCTCTATTTCTTGGTGTGTATAGGATAGCTCGATCATCTGCAATGTCCAAATCATCTTATTGATTTTAAGATGTCTATTGTATTGCGTACTTCTCCTCAGATGTCGAGATTTCCATTATCCAGTCAATCACCAGAAGAAAGAAGAAGGAGGACAGTAGACAGCTTTGTCTGACATCGGTACTTACTGGGATTACATCTGTCAACTGTCCTCCATGTACCACTTTGCACTGTAGTCCGTCATATGAGTTTCAAATAATGTTGACGATATTCTCAAGAACTCCATAGTGTTGAAGAAATTTCCATAATATTCTCCTGTCCGCACTGTCAAACGCCTTCTCTTAGTCAATGACCTTGACGTTATGTGACAAGTTCCACTCAACTGATTGTTCGATCATGATACGTGGTGTGGAAATTTGGTCTGTGAACGACCGATCCCTACGGAATCCAGCATGTTGATCTCGAAGTCAGGCATCCACTGCGTCTTTCATACGGTTCAGCAACATTCTGTTGAAAAATCTTCCTGATGCTGACAACAAACTGGTGCGTCTGTAATTTTTAAATTTGTTGGAATCCCCTTCCATCGGTATTTCGACGAGTTATCCTTCTTTACACTCCGTCGGAATTTTTTCCTCTTCCCAAATCTTCATGAATAGAAGATGAAGCCTGTTTGCAGTAACTTCGATTTCTGACTTCAATGCTTCAACTGGTAAATTATCAGGTCCTGCCGCTTTCCCGCTCGTGATTTGTTTGATGGCCATCTTGACTTTGATCGTTGGTGGAGTGACGTCAATGGGAAGGTCTGCGTGCTGATTCAATGTCCGCAGGATTATATGTGGCCTGTCTATTCAACAGTTTCGCGAATTATTCTGCCGATCTTTTTCTTTGTTCTCGAATCCCCGTGATTAACTTTCCGTGTTTGTCCTTTACTGTATCTGCCTGCTAGTTTCTTCTTTGTATCATTTAGTTGTATAATATTTCCGTCCCTTGCAGCTGTTCCCGCCGTCGTTGATAGTTCTTGCATGTATTTCTGGATTGTCGGGTTTAGTGCCCGTTTGCTCCCGCGAACTCTGCTTTTGCTTTGAATTTCTCTGCTCATGTTCGACTGTTGTTAATTGCTATTTTCTTGTTCTTCCTTTCTTGAATCTTGTCCAGGGTTCCCATAGAGTTCCATTCCTTATGGTGATGCTTCTTAGGACCCAAAACCTCCTGACACGTTTACATTAGTGCTTCTTTGACCCCTTTCCAGTTGTCTTCCAATGTAGTTTCTTGCTCTTTCAGTAGATGCTGTAAAGCTTGGAACCTGTTGTTGGAATTCGTTGAACATGTCAGTATCTTGAGGGAAGACTGTATTGAACCTTCGTAGTGCTATTTGTCCAGTTGTCCAGTACTTCTGTAGCTTCAGTCTCATCTTGATCACAACCAGGTGGCGATCTGAAGCTAGGTCAGCTCATCTCCTGGTGCTCGCATCTTCTATTGTCCTTCGAAATTTTTTGTTGATACTAATATGATCTATCTGGTTCTCCGTGGTGTTTTCCGGCGAGACTCATGTAGCTATGTGTATGCGTTTGTGTAGGAATATTGTGCCGCATATAGCCGATTTGTTGAATGCACATAGATTCACAACTCTCTCCCTGTTTTCATTTATTCTCCTACCCCATGTCGTTCCATTATATCTTCATACCATGTGTTATCCACTACGACTTTACCATTCAGATCTCCAATCAGGATGGTGAGGTCCTTTCGTGAGTACCTGACTATAATTGATTGCAGATTTTCATAAAACTGATCTTTATCGTCGTCGTTGCTACCATTGGTGGGTGCATAACATTGGATAACATTCATTGTGATCCCCTCTTTCTTTGTTTTGAATGATGCTTTGGTTATCCTGGATCCATGAGATTCCCATCCTACAAGTGCATTTCATGCTTCTCTGGACAGCATTAGAGCAATTCCCTGAGTTTGTGAAGCCAACCTCATCGTCAACCCGCCAGAAACTCTAGAAGAGCTTTAGGCGGAGTTTAACTATCCTTGTTAATTTTTTGAATTCTGCTCTCGATCGCATCAAAGAATAATGTTTTGAGGGAATCTTGGAACATTTTCACTTTAAACACAGTTCGTTTGCATCTCGAGTAATTGTTGGAATGCGAGTGCTTTGTTTAATATTTATTCAGTAGGATTTTCTTTATATGTATCAATTCAAATCCTTTTAAACCCTTTTCATGAATCTTAGTTCTGTATTTACGAATTCCAGTTCATCATGGAACTTCGATGTTAACCGCGTCGATAAATATATTTATTGTAAAGGCGAATAATCTCAGTCAAACATGAAGGGTTACTTTATTCACAATATCCTACATAGGAATAGAATTTCAGAATTACCATCACACCCACCACTTGGAAAAATGAGTAACGAAATCAAATGAATGTATTTGAACAGGATAGATTTTCCCAAATACCATCAACAACTGATATCGAACTCAGTGACTTACACGAAATGGAATGCGGAGACTAACTGACGACTGCTTATCCTAGAAAATGATTTTACACTGGCTCAGTATGTAAACTAACAAACTCTTTTAATCGATCTATTCAGTTTGAATAAGTTTATGACGAACAAAATAGAGATAGAGTCAATTTACTAAGATAAATTGTACCATTGCAAGAAGCAATACAACGAACAAACAATTCACACTTCGTCTTTGTCTGTATGCACATCAATCACTATCAAACTTCACGATCGGTATTAGTTTATATCAAGGGAAGTAGACCGAGTTTGTCGACATGTTAGAAAGAACAAATACATGAATCAATAGCAGGTTTTCAGAAAGGTAGCAATCAGGTCACTTAGCCGTCACTGAACTTACTGAAATAGGTACAATTTATCATATAAAAGCGTCATGTGAACAGGTGAGGTAAAAGGGGGAGACAATCTAAAGTTAGGGTCAACGGCACACTACGAATGTTGAAGTTCAAAGTCCTTTTATACTACCTCTAAGGGGGAAAACTTTCTTTGTTGATCTATCGATGGAATTATCGCAGTTAATGTTGTCTAGAGGGTCAATGGAAACCATCCGCCTAAAATAGTGTCAGACTAACAAAACCATTCACTGAAGAACAAATTATTTGTCAATGTGACGACACGTGTGTAGTTGGAAAATACGATTGTTGAACAAATCATTCCAGTCAATTTGGTTTGTTCTCGTTTCAAGTATAATCGAAATGTGTTTCAATGTCTGTTCGTATTTTAAACGAATAAGTTTAATGCAGAAATTGAATGGAACAGGCGAACATCTATTTAACAGAACATTTATTATCAATAACAATGCAGTTAACAAAAATCTTCAGAATACTCCAAATGAATATCTGTGAATATTTGTAAACTGATATAGATACTCAATGGAAATTCATCCATTAATCCTGCTCAATCATTGTCATGTTGGGATTACTACCGTTCGAATGACAATCGATGAATGAATTTAAAATAAATTGTAATATGATGACAAATGCAATACATTCATAAATCCATACGAAAAATAAGTATGATATAGAGCAGTCTCCTTGTTTGTCGTGCACATTCAGATAGTATGCTGTGAACAGACTCACCTGTAATTTTCAAAACATAGATGGTTACTTCAATGTAAATGCATCCATATCAACATATGTATCAGTGAAATAATAAGCATTTACAGATGTGGGTTCATCGACTTGGAAATTTCGCAATTGTCATAAATAACAAATGAACAGTAAGTACCTTGTGATTTTATCTATCGAATATTGACAGATAATCATTTGTATAACAGAACATCTTGAGATGGTGGAGAAGATTTGTAGCTCAGGTGAGCGATTTTGATGGACCTTTGTTCTTTGAGCTGCCTTGTTTAGTCGTGCAGCTTTAATAGTCCTTCTGAACGGCATCACCAGCAAAAACGTCGGGTAGAAGTGGAGTGTTTGAATCTCTCTATATGTGATTCACAGCTAGTCCTGTGCACCTCAATGTTGATTGGTTCTTGTTGACCTTAAATCTATCATTGTTCATTTCTTTGTTTTGGTTATATATCCCGTTCATTTTATTTTTGTTCCTATGTTTCTGCATAATTTTCCTGATTGCTTGATAAATTGGATTGATTTCAATGTGCTTGTTTATTGCTGATTGACCTGCGTGCCAAGCTTCTAAAAAATTTCTGATGTTTTTGGAATTGCCTCTGTCCGAAATCTTCACATTTTGTCAGTCGAATGTGTGTCCGTAGTTATCCACGTATATTGATATGAGTGAAGACATGTCATGGCGTTCGACTGCGAATTGGTGTTCATGCAGGAGAACATGAAGAGTGCATCCGGTTTTTTGGACGTGGTGTTTGTCGCAGTTTGTACAATTTCTTTTGTAGATGATGTTTGTTTTAGCCCTCTTTTGCCATTTCATCCTTTGGTTTGCATAAGTTTGAATAGATGCTTTTGCTGATTTGTGAGCAACATATATTCCGAAGGTTTTCAGCAGTCTCGTAGTCGTTTCCGATATACCTTTTATGAATGGTAAGATGATCCTTTTGCTGATTTCCATACTCTACTTCGTTTCTGATGATAGGTGCGACTGGTATTTTTTGATGAAATTGATTGGATAGTCGTTCTTTTGGGGAATGTTTTTCAGGTATGTTTCTTCATTTTTCCATGTTGTAATTGAGTTGCAATGCGTCCTCACCCTCTTGGAAAAGGTTTGTATGCAGTTGATTTTGTGAGCTCTTGGGTTGTTGCTTTCGTAGTTGAGAATTTGATCAGTGTGGGTCATCTTCCTGAACACTTGAGTCTCCAGTTTACCTGTGTCGGTTCTGGTGATTATTATATTCAAGAGTAATAGTTTGTCTTTCGATTCTTGTTCCATTGTGAACTTGATGTCACATAGGTAATCTTCATGAACATATATATATATATATATATAACCAAAACAAAGAAATAAACAATGATAGATTTAAGGTCAACAAGAACCAATCAACATTGAGGTGCACAGGACTAGCTGTGAATCACATATAGAGAGATTCAAACACTCCACTTCTACCCGACGTTTTTGCTGGTGATGTCATTCAGAAGGACTATTAAAGCTGCACGACTAAACAAGGCAGCTCAGAGAACAAAACTCTAACAAAATGACAGAAGTTCGTGTTAATCGAGTCATTGAACTAAAGGAACAAATTGAGCGAAAAATACTTCACCACTCAAGGTCTCACTTTCAACCAGTCATCTTCATATATCTCAGTGTCTTCTTCAAAATATTTTATGATGAATTCTTGTAAATGTTGTGGATAGAAAATACTGATACTCCATAGTCCTTATTTCAACAGAACGATATCTTTGTGTGCATAACATTCGACGAAGAGTTATTAGAATTAAGATTTGATTATTTACTCAAAACTTACAATAAACATTATGCAGCAACAACAAATCCAGGCTGAACCTTGTAAAACATGCTGAAACAAAGGAAAGAAAACAATCCACTTCAATTCATCATGTATCTATATAATTATCAGTGAGGCCACAGTATGACTCTGATAACTAACATTGCTGATTTTAAACTGATATGTACCACTTCATGTAGGAGTTCAGTCGGTATGTTATTCTGAATTTTGTCATCATGCTCTCATCCTGTTTCATGCTTGACAGTTGTCTAAACAACGAATTAGTTTCTGAAATGATTGTATGATGAAACATTGAAGCTAGTGATTGCACGAATGCAAATTCGTTGCTTGAACGTATACCATCCATCTCAGAGAACAATACTCCATCAAAATGGAAGGTGTACTATTCTGATTTTGCTGTGAGTACCATTCTGTTTTACAATCAAATAAATGGTACTGAGAATGAATTTCTCAAGTGATAACATTGTTTCATGATGCTTTGTATTGACAATATACAGTGTAAACGCCGCAACAGATTACAGAGTTTTACTGGTTTCAATTCATGTGTAAAGGGTACTGGTTCCATTTCGCAATTTATACGTGATGACAGCATCGTGGTAGAAAACACTGTTGTATTCGCAATGACCACGAAATGGTGTGAATAAATATCCAAGAGAGATGAACATTGTATTAGAAAAGGAAGATCTGTTCCGAATATTCCTCAATGAAATATGAATTGAAAATGTAATTCTATAAAGCAGTGTAGAATATTTCTGTTTGGAAATATTTTGCTGATAATTACGAGCGGTGTATTTTGTTTGGAACAGTGTTACTATTCGAGTAAACGATTGGAAAATCAATAATAATAACTACTCACTACTAGTTTGTGGAAATCTGTGATAAGACAAACTTACCATATGCAGTGTCAACCCTAGAACATAAAGAATGAATCCAGCTACTGCAAATACACAAGACATCGTGAACAAGATTATTTTCCATTTTCTTTTCGAAAGTTGTAGATTTAAGCCCAAAAAAATGGCTAAGACGCAGAACATGCCAGCCAAAGGTGCAGAAATCATTTTTTCATACCGTTGTGCAGGTGACATTAGTAACGTAACACCAACAAACAAAATTATTACCTGAATAGAGAAAAGGATATGTCAATTTACCAATAGTTCAGAAATTGAACAGGTCAACAACTGAATAAATAATGAGAGACTAATCTTCACTGTATTGCATTTGATTTATTTGGATGATTAAAAATGAATATCTATGGATGAAAACACATTACAAGGAATCATACTGACTAACTTGAAACATTTTGAAAGCTGATTCGCTCATCCAGTAGACATGACCACGTAATGTGAGGTTTATCACCTAAACGGTGTGGATTATACTAAGTTGGATAAACGAACAACTACGACAGTCAGTAATATCTGACTGACACTTGAAACACTAAATGATGACTTTTGTAATATTGAACACAAATACACAGATAAATAAAGTGTATAGATGATTGTAAAAACTAAAATGACTAAAATCTAATTTGTTCAGTTGTTCTGTGTTTGCAACTCATTCCACATTTTACAAGTGGTCAAAACACCAAACGTGGATGAACGTTCCATTCATATGTATTATGTGTATCCATCTGTACATAGTTCGGAATTATCCATAACATGTACAGATACTGCTTAACGTTATATTATTTTCAACAATTATCAGTTAAGTAATAGCTCGTTATTCAACCTGATGACCAATGATCTGAATTATATGCATCGACAAATCTATTAAATCAGTGAAAATATAGAAACTGAATCTCTACACATTATGACATCTTAACATACAACATGGGAAACCATCTGTTCAAGTCAACATTCAAGAATTCTTCTATCTAGATTGCCATTATCAAACTAACATGTTGACTTTGTTATTATCCAGAGAACTAATCTACACTAAATTCAATCGATAAATGGATGAAAATATCATGAATGTAATTTTAAAATTATATTTAACTGACGGTTATAACGATGAAGATAATGTTCAGTATAGATGTAGAGTGTAGTTTTCTAATGAATATTATTAATAATCCAAGGACTACACCGATCAATCTGAAATACAAAACAAAAACATGTACAATACACTAAACTCACGGATATAATAGATCATAAGCAATATGAATCAAATATTCCACATGATGTATGTTTGGATGAGATGGTTGAAGAAGATGCTTAACTTCTTAGTTCAACATTTTTGAAAGTCTTTAAAACAATCGATAAGTGAAATATCTAATGAGTGATGGTCTTGAATATCTGATGACATTCACTTCAGTATGATCATTTGCTATGATGTAATGGAACACAAAATGATAATAGTTTTTACTGGGAAAGAAATAATCTAATTTTCTCTTTCTCATCAAACATGAAATTCTTGTCAAATATGAATCAAATTTTTTAGCTAAGTGTATTAAGCAGTTCATTGAATGATACATAATACGAAATAATACACGAAACATTTTCTTTATGATTATCGGTGAATACCTGTATTTTAAACATATATAACTTACGTTAGGATGAGACCACTGAGAACAAGTGAACTACTTAATTTAGTAGATCTGAATCTGTCAAACGCAATATTAGATTTCTTACATGCAATGAGAGTGATTCTGACTGGTTTCTGTGAACACATCGGTGAATGTAAATGTCATCATCGTTTAACTATATGTGATGAAAATTTGTGGACAACTCACCTTTGAAAATTCACCTTCTACAATCAGTAATTCCAACTTCAACTGAAATAAGTAGGAAATCACAATAAAGTTATGGATATATTCGATTTCATAGATAAAACAAAACATTCAGTATTCATTCGTATGCTTATTTCTTCCCTTTTTCATTGTATGAAACTTGATCCCATTAGATTCACGTTAGCTACTCACTGCATACGGCGTTTCTAAGTCAATGATTTAATTCACTCACATCAGTGAAGATACTTAAGATTGAACATATATTCATCCTAATAAATAATGCTCAATGTAAATATGTTGTTCCTTACGTTAAGTCATTTCTTTCTCTCTGATATATTTGTAGTTAAATAATGAATGTCTAACAATCAAAGAGTGATCACCTTCCAATCTTCAATGGAAAACACTTTGGTAAGTATCCTGATGATCCCGTTGTGCACATTAGGATGGAGTATTTTCACCTCATCATATCCTCTTGAAACGAATGAGGTTTTTTTATTTCAGTGAACGATACTCTGTTGTTGATGGTCTCACACCTATTCTTTCATAGGTTAAGTTGCTTACTATGCCCAGAAGACGAATAACACTCAAACACCATGTTGTGATGCATAAGTTGGTGTGTTTGGAGATGCGCTAATGAAAACAATGTCAAATGTAACTTATTGTTGTGAAATATTTCCTCTGCTCTCTCTCCTTTTTCTCATGTGACATTGATTCACAGGAAAACTATTCATCCGGCTTTCTACATAAAGAGACTACATGCCATCGGCATTGTTCGACATTTACATTGAAGATTTGTTGATTCTGACATATAATCTACCATTCATAACTGTCGTCCATTACTATTTCCGGTGATCTTCGGATAAGATTTTGTCTTATTGAGGAGAGTGCTGAAGGCAATGTGTGGAGTGTGTAATGAATCTTTTGAAATCATTACGAATATGGTTGTTGATAGACATTAAAAATTCCGAAAACTGTATGCTAACATCCATTTCACTCACATCTTTCACCTTCACCATCTTTTAGTACAACGAGGTACCAATACATGAGATTCATCCTTGTGTTTAAAAAGAAAACTAGTTGGAATCATTTGTGCTGAAAGTTCTACATTGTAATTGGCATGTACGAGGGAATGAAACCATCATTATTGCTCCCTATAATGCGATTGACCAACAAATCTCAACTCAAGCCTACTTCATACACTTCAATAGAAATGAACAAACTCACACAGAATTATTCCTTTGTTCGATAAACATTCACTCAAAATAAAACTACACAAATTTATAATGAAATTCACCAATTGATTTGAATCACATTTATTAACTTATAAGTGTTTATTATTTTCATTGAACTTTGGTTCATTTAACTTTTGTACAAAACAACCGATTAAGTGACTCGGTTAGAAATGAAAAAAACTGATATACCTGTTAGTTCATTGTAAATGAATGCGTAATAGCACTTTGAAAGGTAAATGATAAATGATCTTATTGATCCGATCAGCTGAATGACTGAATGAATTATCTACAAAGTATTGATGTCAGATGAGACACCATCAAAACACTAACAATGTCCACATATCTATTTTCTTTGATGGTATGATTAGTTTCTGTGGTCGAGATCGACACATCTAGTTCATGCTGAATACATACATATGTATATACAATGTGGCTATTGATATAAATCCTTGAGGACACCGAAACACCAGGTTTCATGTAAATGCGCAGTCGTCAGTAAGATGTAAGTGTTATGTTGTGGAAAGTGATGCTTCCACTTTTGTGTCTACTAGCCTCACAATTGATATCTTTGCCACGGAACTATTCACTCCCTCTCTCTATCCGTTTGCATGTAGGCTGAACAACTGCATATAACAATGCTGTGTGTCAACATTGTAAATTCTTCTTACAACTTCACTTATTTCATTGGTTAAGTACTCGATTACTCACGGAAACAGGCTATCAATTAGCTTACTCTTAACCTGGTGATTGGAAACTGAGAAATTCCACTCAGTTCAACTGATGGATTATGCGTCATGGTACACAAGTAATCAATGTAATATAACAGATGATTATGCATCGCGAATTCGTTCGACATTTTTCATTTATCAACGTAGAAATTAAAAAGATAGTACTGATAATTTATACGGCGACATGATACAACTTTAAAACAAATATATGTGGCTTAACATAACAAGTGAGGTTGCTTTGATAATAACTAACCAGTTTTGCGATTTCGTTAACTGATTCAACCATTTACAATGACGAAGTCAATATTCTATCTCATGAGTGAATAGTGAATTATCATACAGTGTTGAACAACTATCAAAATGTCATCGAATCCATTCACTGAATACCACTTGATCAACTTCTTGAAATAAAGTGTTATCGAACAGTTCCATTTCTATGATGGATGAAATCAACAATCTGTGGAGCTTAAGTTAATTGAATTTAGCAACTGAACGTGGAAGATAACCAGTTAAGGATTCGCTCATGCAACAAGTAGTATTTCAAATAATAAGGTTCATTTTGTTGAATACAAAAACAGTTTTCAACTAGAATTCAGACCTGACCGTTCTTCCAATAACAGAATCGTGTGTTACTTAAATTAAGAATAATTGTTGATATCTGATCAGCATCTTTATAAAGTATCTATATTTACAGATGAACACCGTTTGTAACTATAACTGTAAACAAAGATATCTCATTAACCCGTTTGTAAAATAATCAAACTGTTGAATCACTTGAGTGCAAAATATATCTCTAGTTTGTTCCAATTTTGACCGGTGAAACTGACTTAAACTGTTAATTGAGAGGTCCAATTAGTTGTATTACAGCATAGAAATATTTATTCCAAACTAGTTATGGATTTGTTTCTTATGAGCTATGTGCTCACTCTTCTCACTGTTCTCCGTCTCTCGAAATCCTGTCAAATTGTCACGCGTATACAGAAACTGACAGGGAAGTCCTACTCACTGCCTTCCCTAGGCGAGGGTGTTGTTTACAAATCTAGGAAGCTGAAAGGCGAATGTTTGACGCTTCAACCGGGTTAGTGTATGTGGATTATCGAACTAGGGTTGCATTGCAAACCCTGATTCCAAACTAATGATGCATACGGTCTCCAGGATCCTGAATAAACTAATGACATATTAACAAATTGTTGGTCACTGGCTACCATGAGACTGAATCTCACAACGTCGCACCACTGCCTCGTGAGTCAGACCTTTATGTCGAAGTCTCCGGATGTGGCCTTCTAAGAAAACAACCTGCCTCAGTCTTGGCACCCAGGTAGTACCACAGCCCACACTCGAATGAAGTGACCTGTGTGGCGCGTATATATTTGGATTCCGTTTGTGCCTACATTCATGTTTTCATGAAAATAAGTTAATAACCATTGAATAACACTAGGTATACTTTGGTTCCGTCCGTTGAAAGCATCTGAACAGATTTGGAAATCAAGACTTGTGATGTGAATTGATGGGACAGAATGTTTTATAGAAATATGGAGGTGATAGTAACAAGAAATAGTTAAAGTGGAAGTTGGCGATGAAACTGTAGTCACAGGATAATTTGTTCAGGATTCATTACATTTTGAGTTAATATTAAAGTTCACCACACAAATATGAACTTGAATTTGTCATCTGGAAGGTGTTACCAAGAGATATGAGTAATCATGTCAATTCAGTATACATTTGTATTTCTTTGACTGTCAAATTTGAAAAACAATTGGATGAAAGGTTACATTTCCACTTGAAGATATTAGTGTTACTCTCAGATATTTCTTAGAAGAATTTCCATGCTATTACCAACTGTTATAGCAACTATTGAACGATGATTCATTCCCTTCCCTGTGTATGTATGTAGGTCAATCCTATTATTAGCCTTCACCTTGCATAGTTGTGTCATATTCCATTTTACTATAAATTTGTCTTTGTATGCGCTCACACACACATTTATTCCTCTGTTTCAAATTCTTCTAATGTGCTTATAGCTATTCGATCTGTGGTACCCGTTAACAAACTGTATTAACCGTTTCTGGTTGCATTCTAATTTTCAAACACCGTTGAGATTTAAATAATAACGCCAACAAAGGTGATTAATTAACGAAGCATGAAACTACACTGTAGTTGTTACAATAAAAGTTCAAACAGTTTAAAAACTGTACGGTTTTGATTGTAAAATGACTTTTCGAGTCCTCATCATAACGTGATAAATATGATGTATTTATCTTCCCTCATCAACCAAATTGTCACATAATATGACGAAACTTCCGTCCAGTGCTCCAAGGTTTTCGATGGTTGTCTAGCTTCAATTGACTCATGATTTCAACTGTGAAAACACTAAATTCTCCAAAAAACCCTCTTTGTTCAATTGAGTTTGAATATTCAGATCAAATCTTTTATATTGTCTGACAATGGTGTATTTCTTAGAAACTTAGTTTAAATCTATTTCAGAACACAACGCTTTGGACTTTGAATTCAGTACAAAAGAACAATATGAAGAGAACTTTTATAATATAAATCTAAATGTTTCGTTAATACTTTGGTAAAGTGATGTAAATCAGTGAACACACAGACTATGTAATAATGGCAAATGAACTACAATTCAAGTCCATTGAAAAATATGGTCAATATTTCATATTACTTACTGATCACGGCTAAAGCTCAGTTGAAAAACTGTAAGTAATGTGAGATCGTTTCGTGTTAGCACGGAACACTAGAACACACGTTCATAAACTTCAAACTTGCGTGTGAACGTCTGTTTTCTTGACCATCGGTCGTTTTTGCTTTCTTTAAAATAATAGGGTGAACTATGAACTATAAGTGTTCGGTAACCGCTAGAAATTATTTATGGACCGTTATTATATATGAATATATTTTCCTATTATTAAACTATTGAGTATCTTTGTTTCGTGTATATTCATATGAGCATCCATTCCATCTATTGACTACTGTTATACGATTTATCATTCCTGAACCAAACCTAATTTGTTGGTATCAATCTCTCACAATCAGCTTGATCTTGTATTATAGTTATCTTATGTTACGGTATGATGCAGACTTGTTTGTTTGTATATAAACACACAAATGTTTCACCTCAACAACATGTTTTGAGAAATGATAACTTCTGTATGACCAGCGTGTCGACTGCAGTGTACAAATAGACAACCATACTTGAACGCAAATGAATCGTTGCATTTATATGCCGCTAATGCGCTGGTTTCGTATTTCTTTACATCCGAAAAGCTTTTCATCAGGTCAATAATATATGTCGCACTGATATGCTCAGATTGTTGGGAATCAGGTCACTGTTAACAGAATGGCTTAATTCGTTTCCAGATATTCGAAATTTTAAGGTCCATGTAAATTGTACGTATGCTCAGGCCACAGAATGTTCAAGTGTGCACCCCGAATATAACTACTAAAAACTCCCTTTTATTTGATACACATCAATTAATTTCCTAAACAAGTATTGTCTAATTTACCACTGTTCTGTGACGATGTTAGGCTTTGCAGAGCATTTTGCAACCGAGATGACAAGTCGATAGTACAAGAAGATCTGATTCGACTTCATAGTTGGTCTAATGAAAATGAATTTATTTTCAACACATCAAGGTTAAAATTTGTCAATCTGAGACATGTGGTGTCGTTGATAAACGATAATGAAGTAGACCACTAGTTGTCCCAATCAACAACACGGTTTAGAAATCGTGACTTCATTTTACCAGCGAGTTGACCTCATAGTTTTAGTCAGTTAATCTGAGACTTGTTATAGACTACATATACAACTTGATTAACCCACTCTAGAGGTACCCCGAATTGAAAAGCCCCGATGGTATTGATACCGTATGATTACACGTCTAATGCAAAATGAGGAAAATATGTCTTTCGAGCAAACCTTGCACTGATAACGTTGAAGGGAATTCTTAGCCTGTTAGACAGCAAGATTTTCCACTTCATCTTGAACAGTTTCCTCTCTTATTCCCACAGTATAAATATTCACTGAACGTTATCCAATGGCCTGTCTTGAGATCAGTTTGAAGACTTAAATTAAAGCCTTATGAAGAGCTTCTCAAATCACGACATTCGTAACTCCTTGTCTTTAGCGAAACAAACATATTCCAGATCTTCTCTCTATATGAATTACGATACCTGTCAGTTTTTTAGACTCTGGAATAATCTACCACAAACTATCCGTATGTTATACTCTCTCCCATTGTTTGTTCGCTCAATTAATGCCTTTTGCTCCTCTGAAAATGCATTAAATGCTCCAGTGCCTGTAAGTGTATCTTACTCCACAAGTGAGACTATCAGAACTTTAAATGTTTAACCACTTACTTGCTGTCACTTTACATTAACACTTTCACTAGCAGCTCTAACACGTTTGAATAATATCTAACATGAACAGTGGTAACCTGACAGACATATTTTGGCAATCATTGTTTTGTTGTTCCGTGCTCTTTGCTTTTATCTTACTTTGTCTAGTTGTAGATAATTATCAATAACTTGATCTGGCACTGGAAATAATTTTACAGAACAACGTTGATTAATCATCAGGCTATCCACTTAAGAAAAAATTAAAAGCTCCCCGGTGTTGAATTGGCTTGCCGTCATATATGCCATATGTAAACTACTTGTCAATTACTGAACCAGTAAACATAAAACAATCCTTTATCTCATGTTAATTCTCTACATTCAATGTTGCTGTTATTATCACACTGATCATGCCTGTAAACTGGTGTGAATTCCGTAATTGTCATTTTCAGAATATATTATTATTATTATTCAGAGTAAAGGTGTCTCCCAGGTAACTATCCAATGATTTATAGTACCCGAAATACTTTCAGTCATCTTCTAAAACAGTTCATTGAGCCCTATCTCAGCACAAACCTGAGAAGAATTACCCAGAAATTCGAAATGGACAGCATGCGTATGTGCTACGCTTTAAGGTTTGTGGAATTCCAAGATTTGTTACGGACTTAGATGGTTCAAGTAACATTTCAGGAGTCTTTCAAGAGGAAACTCAACATATTCTTATGTACTCGGAAAAGAGTTTCACTACCATTTGCTAATGTTACACTCTTAATCGTCAAATATACCTAGGTTCCTACATGAAGGCATCGGTGATCCAATACTACTAAATCTGGAAGCGTAATAAGCCTAAGCCTCTTCTATTCCAGATAGTTGATGCATATCTGCCACTATGATCAGCTATGTGATACAGCTGTGAGGCTGTGCAGAAAGTACTCATCAAAAGTCAACTCATCTCTTTGTAGATGCAGGAACAAGTTGAGTATGACATTGGTGAAGCGGTTCATTGTGTAAAATAAGAGATTTTTTATTCCTAATAATTTTTATGAATTCTGCTCTCGAACGCCACACAGAATAATGCTTGGAGGTTATTTTACCAAAATTTCACTTTAAACAAAGTTCGTCCTAATATCGAATGAATGTGGAATTCGAAAGACACTAAGTGCTACTGATAAGAGTAGCAACATCATTTGATTATTTATCGATGTAATTAAGGCGGTTGATGTTATCTAGTGGGTCAACGGAAAACAACCAGCTCAAATGGTGCCAGACTAACAAAACCATTCACTGAAGAACAAATTGTTTGTCAATGTGACGACACATGTGTAGTTGGAAAATACGATTGTTGAACAAATCATTCCTGTCAATTTGGTTTGTTTTAGTTTCAAGTACAATCGAAATGTGCTTCAATGTCTTTTAGAACTTTAAACTAATACTTTCAATGTAGAAATTGAATGCAACAGGGGACCAACTATCTAACAGAACGTTTATTATCAATAACAAATCAGCTTACAATAATCTTAAGAAAACTTCAAATGAATATCTGTGAATATTTGTAGACTAATGAAAACACTCATTGGAAAGTCATCCATTATTCTGTCACAATCACTATCTGGTTGACAAGACCCCTGCTCCATTTACAATGGTCGAATAAGTTTAAAGAAAATTGTAAAAAGGTGATAGGAATTCTAACTTCATAACTCACTAGGAAAAAACTGTAGAAAAAAGAAATCTGTTCTTCTTCATATAGTCTTTCCAGATATGCTACTGTGAATATAATCATCTGTATTTATGAAAAAGCAGATGACTACTTATCGATGCATTCATACCAACAACTGTATAAGTGAAGTATTGAGCATTTACAGATGTAGGTTTATTAGCCTAGCAATTTCTCAATATTCAAGCATAACAAATTGACAATAAGTGCCTTGTGTTGTGATCCGTGATTTATTGACAGACAATCAATTTTATAACAGAAAATCAGATAAATTAGGCCATCAAATAAAAGAACCAATTGAGCGATGAATACTTCACCAATCTATGTCTCCTCCTTAAAAATCCAAGTTTACATATCGTAATGTTTTCATTGAAATGTTTCAGGTTGAATTCTGGAAAATGCTATGGATAGAAAACACTAATGCTTCAAAGTCCTGATTCCTGCAGAACCATATCTTTGGTTATTTGAATTTACATTTGATTGTTTACTCAGAACTTACAAGAAACATTATGCAGCACCAACAAATCCAGGCTAAACCTTGTAAAACAGGCTAGAAGAGAGGTAAGAAAACAATTCACTTCCATTCATCATGTATCTATATAATAAAAAGTGATGAAACAGTATGACTGTACTAATTAATTCTAACAAAGATGTACTATTTTTGTTTCATTGTGAGTACCTTTCTGTTATACAATCATAATAAATGGTACTGACAATCACTTTTGTACCGACAATATACAGTGTAAAGCGCACACTAATTACGGAGATTTACCAGTTTCAATTCATGTATAAAAGGAACTGTTTCAATTTTGAAATTTATGCGTGATAAAACCGTCATGTTAGGAAACACTGTTCTATTTGCAATGACCTCAAAATGATGTGAATAAACATGAAAGAGAGATGAACATTGTATTAGAAAAGGAAAATTTGTTCCGAATATTTTCCAATGAAATGTGAATTGAATAGAATATTTCTGTTTCGAAACATCTCGCTGATATTCATGACCAGTGTATTTTGTCCGAAACAGTGTTACTTATGAGTAGTACATTAGCAAATCAATAATAATCACTACTCATTACTAGTTTCTGGAAATCTATGATTAGGCAAACTTACGATTCTCATTATCATCGCTATAACACAAAGAATGATTCCAGCTATCGCAAATACACAACACATCGTGATCAATAGTATCTTCCATTTTCGTTTTGAAAGTAGTTGTTTCAGATTTGTTGCGACGACTAGAATGACAAGCGCGGCAGTCACAGGTACAGAAATAAATTCTGCATACAACTTTGCATATGACATAAGTAATACATCATCAGAAATCATGATTATCATCTGAATACAGTAAAGGAAATGTCAATTCACAATGTCAGTTCACAAACCGAAAAGGTCAACAACGTGAGAAATGGTGAAAGTTGAATTTCCAGTGTTGTGCATTCGGTCGAATTGGTTAAAAATGAGTATCGATGGATAGAAACACATAACAAGGATTCTCTATCCATATCCATCATAATGACACACTTGAAATATTTTTAAAGCTAATTTGCTCTTTCAGTTCACATGACCAAATTATGTGAGGTTTATCACCTAAACGGTGTGAATTATACATACATGGTCAAATGAACAACTTCGACAGCTATTATTGTCTAACTGATACTTGAATTGTAAATGATGACTTGTGTATCATTAAACACAAGTTCAAAGATAAACAAAGTGTGTAGATGATTATACAAATGAAAATGGCAAACATCTGATTTGTTCGGTTGATCTGCGTTTACAACTCATTCCAGATTTTACAAGCGGTCAAATGAACGAACGTGGATGAGAGTTCAATGTAAAAGTTTTATGTGTTTCAAATTGATGCATCACATGAACAAAAGCTGCTTAATGTTATATTATTTTCATTAATTATCAGTCATGTAATAGCTCATCATCCAACCTGATCACCAATCATCTGAGTTATATACGTCGACATTTTTATGAAATAAGTGAAAATATAGAAACTAGATCTCTACTCACAACGGCATCTTAACATAGAACATTGAAAATCATCTGTTCGAGTCAACATTCAAGGATTCACCTATCTCCATCATCGTTATCAAACTAACATGACGACATTGATATTATTCAGGTAAGCAATCCACACTAAATTCAATCGATAGTTCGATGAAAATATCATAAAAGTAATTTTAAAATTATATTCAACTTACGGTTAAAACGATGAAGATACTGCTCAAAACAGATGAAGAATGTAGTTTTCGAATGAATATTATTAATAATCCAAGGACTACACCGATCAATCTGAAATACAAAACAAAAACATGTACAATACACTAAACTCACGGATATAATAGATCATAAGCAATATGAATCAAATATTCCACATGATGTATGTTTGGATGAGATGGTTGAAGAAGATGCTTAACTTCTTAGTTCAACATTTTTGAAAGTCTTTAAAACAATCGATAAGTGAAATATCTAATGAGTGATGGTCTTGAATATCTGATGACATTCACTTCAGTATGATCATTTGCTATGATGTAATGGAACACAAAATGATAATAGTTTTTACTGGGAAAGAAATAATCTAATTTTCTCTTTCTCATCGAACATGATATTCTTGTCAAACATGGACCAACCATTTAAGCACAGTGTAGAAATCGGTTCATAAAATGATACATAATACGTAGTAATACACGAAAAAATTTCATTATCACCAATGATGTATACCTGTATTTTAAACATATATAACTTACGTTAGGATGAAACCACTCAGAAAAACTGGATTATATGTCAAGGCTCTATCAGTTCCATGAGTACGAAGTGTAAATCGTCTCTGTACTGATTCCGGTCCTAATTTATCCTTTATGCGCGTGCTACTAAGGAGAAACGCGCAGTATTCGAGGAGTGGTCGAACGCAGATTTTGTACATTACAATACGAGATTCGCTGTTATGAAGGTTTCGAGTTATGTAAACTATAAGGCGTTGAGACTTGGAAGTTTGTTTCATTATCTGTTCAGTAAACGACAAGTCGTCGGAGTACCTAAGTCCTAGATCTACTACTGTGTGTAACCCAGATAACACTTCATCATTTATGGTAAGATCGAGGTTGAGTGATGTATCACCGAAGCATAACCATCCACATTTAGCTGTATTAAGCTCCAGTTGCCATTTCGAGCACCACTGTGCTACCTTGTTAAGCTCCGTGCTGATACAATTTTGAATATTGCTCAGCTCATGTGGAGAAAATGAGTACACCACCTTAAAATCGTCTGCATACAAAAGGGACTTACCCACACTAAAACACCGATAAATATCATTAATAAAAACTAAAAAGAGCGAAGGAACTAAGACACTACCCTGAATTACCCCACTTCTAACAGGGACGGCATTCGACAATGAAGAGTTGATTTTAACTATTTGCTGTCGATTGCTGAGGAAGGAATCAAACCAGGCTAGTAACGGGTTTTGGACCCCATAAGATGCGAGTTTATCTATGAGAAGTTGGTGGTTGACCATGTCGAAGGCCTTAGAAATGTCCAGATGTAGCACTAATACTAAATATCCTTGGCTACGAAGAGAATAGACTAAATTAAAGAAGTCCAAACGACATGTCATACAATATCGATTTTTAAGAAATCCATGTTGCGAATCATCAATAAATTGTTCAGTCAATAAATAGTTGGATAGTTCGTCACTAATAATTTTTTCCATAATCCTAGAGGTCACTGGAGTAATGTTTATTGGCCGATAGTTGTTCATGTCAGTCTTATCTCCGGATTTGTAACGTGGTATGATCTACGCGGTTTTCCAACTGTCAGGATAAGAGCCTGATTCCATAGAGAGAGTAAACAGCTTAAGGAGAAGAAGTGGAATATCTGGACCACCATATTTGTAGAGAAATGATGAAATCCCGTCTGCTCCGTGACCTTTCGAAACCTTGAGGTTATTTATAACCTTACTAATTTTCAGACATGTGAAGTAGATAGATTTAATTGAGTTACCAGTCATGCATATAACTCTAGAAACAGAGCCATTTATGGATTCTTTGCCATTTGCAAAATTACCACTGAACAGGTCTGCTATAGTTTTTGGGTCATATGTAAAGCAATTATTATGCAGGATGCATGGTATATCAACCTTTTGAGTTGATTTAGCACGTTCATTGTAAATGTGGATTAGGTTTTGCACTTTTGAGCTAGTACTTAGTGCTAACAGCTCTTCATTGATGTCTTTTAACCTATGTTTCTCTTTAATTTGGCTAAAAATTATTGTTATTTGTGTGACTGCCGTGAAGTCGTTAGATTTAAAATAACGTTTCTTTAGGCTTCTTAGTTTATTACGATATTTAGCTAGTATATATAATTCGTAATGTTTACTAATCCTGTATGTCTTAATTGGTGCACAGGAGTCTAGACAAGAGTTAACAATCAAATGGAATATGTTGATGGCATCTATCAGACTATTACATGAGAAGAATTCATCCCAGTCTGAGAGTTTGATCAGTGAGCACAAGAGGTCCCAGTCTGCATGCTTATAGTCTCTATAATTGCATGTTCTTTGAATTGGTTGGTTATAGAAGGGAAAGATAAGGAGAGCACAAGCTACTATCCTATGATCACTGTTTTCAAACTCGTTGTATACTTGTACAGACAGGGGAATGATATCTCTACCAAATGTTAGATCAAGTGCATTATCACCCCTTGTTGGGGTACGAACCCACTGTGACCAGCGGTACAGGTTAAGGATTGATGAAAATTCATCATCGTTCGACTGACAACTACCGGCACTCCAGTTAATCCCAGGATAATTGAAATCGCCAGTGATAATCTTAGCACTGAAGTTTAGATTAGATGCATGTATAAATGCTTTGATAATAAGATCATTCACATTATCCGAATTATCGGGAGCTCTGTATGTACATCCTAGGAGTAGACTATGACTCACGGTAATGATTGACATCTAGATCGATTCTGGTAAACTATTCAAGATACTATCTTCAACTTTGTTAGTTGTTAAGGTATTCAAAGCAAATATAAGACAACCGCCTCCTCGCTTAGTTTCTCTGTCGCAGCGATACAGTCGATAGTTCTGGATATTTAATTCAGAATCGGCTACTGCTTGATAGCACTATATTTCAGCGATAAGTATGAAAGAAGGCTTGGCTAGAAAGGCTAAGGTTCTCAAGGCTGACATTTTGTTCAGAAGTGAACGTGCGTTAATAAGTAATAAGATAAAAAAGGGAGTGTGTAGTGTAAAAAAACCGAGAGCATCATTATCGATGGTATGAATTCTAGATATGCCTGGACTATGGTCTAATGTGTTTGCCGGATCGCATGGGCTATAGCTTGAGCGAATTGTAGTGCTAGTGGAACAAGGAATCTCTGGAAGCCGAAAAAAAATCCTTATTTTGGTAAGGTTGCACTTGTTTTGGTGGAAAATTAAGACAGGTGCCTGCATGTTGGGGTTGCGTTGATGGTGCATAACCTAGTATACCATCTTCCCCACTGCAAGAGTGATGATAAGAGTTACATCTTGCAGGTTTATTATTTATAACATTTGAGGGAAACCACGGGGCACGTTGGTTCATTGCCGTCTGTCTAATAGTAGGCCTGCTTGCATGATGGTTGTAGTGGCCGTCTCGTGTGACGTTTGAACGAAATGTGTCCTTATAACCTCCCTTACGATGAGTAGGGTTAAGCATGGTTTCAGAGATTATAATTTTGTTCGGTAAGGCCGTTGAAATATTTTTGGTATTCGGTATAGAACCAGAAGGTTTTTTATTTACATTCTTCTTAATTGGTATATTCTTTTTAGTTTTAACAGTGTTTTTATGAGCCTTCACAATAGAATCAGGTGTTTGATTGTGGGCTTCCGAAATTACACTGGAAAAAATGAAATTAGCGTCTCGATCAGATATGTCCTGGTTATCTAGGGCCACTAGGGGTATGAGAGGCAAACAAGCACACTGCATTGGTATATCAGTACACTGACTGACATGAGATAGATTAGCTGCACCAGTGGGTTCAGCTGCTGGCGCGATTACATTTGTTGTGACCTCAACAATGTTATTTTCGTTCATGGTACGCTTTTGCGTTAGTCTTTCATTGGTGGTTTTGTCTGAGACTATACGAGCGTTTTTAAACTTCGTATGCGCACAGACTAGCTATTCAGATTCCTTCAAACGTTCCGCTAATAAATGGGAATCAAATCTAAACAGGATAGGGCACGAGTATTTTTGATGCTTTTTGTTAAGTCGGATACATTGGCATGGACTGTCCTGGAGATTAACTGCCTTTAGTATCGAGTTTCTTCCTTTTTAATGGCAACTTTGTCCGGTATATTATATATAATCACATTATTTCGAGAGATTATGCGCTTGGTGACTTCACTAGCTATCAAGTCAATAACGGATTATACTTTCATCCTGTCTTCGAGTTCAGAAGTAACTATATCCTTGGACAACAGCAGTCGAAGGGGTGACAGCGTCTTTAGTTCTAGTTTAAGATCATCATGCTTTAATAAAGAGCCCACAAGTGACTCCACTTTACAACGCATATCACTTAATTGCTTATAGACAGCGGCTAATTCGCTCTTAATATGATCGATACCTTCAGTTCGTGAGTTAGAACTCAATATTAAGTTTGACAGAGTCATTCAGCAACATGTGTGGAATAAGTCCACTCCCACTATTATCTGGTGCAACAGGAGTTGCAGAGCATGGGGTATAGGTAAGACCAGAGTTGTTAATATCTGAAGAAATAAGGCTTTTTCGTGCTCGTTTTCATGGATTACACAGAACATCAAATATTCATTCGCATACTTAAATCTTTCCGTTTCCATTGTTTTTTTAACGAGTCGATGAAACTTGATCCCATTAGGTTCACGTTGTTTGCTCACTGCATACGCCGCTTTAAAGTCAATGAAATCGATGCACTTACATTAGTGAAGATAATTAAAATTGACCATTGTATTCATTCCAATAAATAATAATCCATGGAAATATCTTGTGGCTTACATTAAGTCGTTTCTTTCACTATGACATATTTTCAGTTAAATAATGAATGTCTAACAATGGAATAGTGATCAACCTCCGATCTTCAATAGAAATCACTTAGTTAAGTATTCAGATGGCCTGCTTGTGTGCATTAGGATTGAGCATTTCTAATTCCACATATCCCTTAGTTTCTTTTCATCGTCTCGTGTGATACTTACATCAACGAAAGCTGTTCATCCGTTTTTCTATGAAGAGATGCTACATGGTTTTCGCATTGTTCCATTATTCTTTCCAATGATTTTCAGAAAAGATTTTGTCTTCTTATGGAGACTGCTGAAAGCAGTGAGTTGGGTGTATGGTATATATTTTCAGATCATTACAAACATGGTTGTGGATAGACATTATTAATCACGCAAACTGCACTGCTGACAAGTGATATCCCAACAAATACTTACCATCCATTTCATTGTGAGAGTGGTAGACACAGAATCGAAATCATCACTTCCCTCAACATTACACCTACATCTTTCTGAGGAATGCGTATTGGCATGAGAACTAGATTTAAGTGTTCTCAAAGACTTTCATCAACAAACACATTACATATACATATGTATGTATTCAGCATGAACTAGATGTGTCGATCTCGACCACAGAAACTAATCATACCATCAAAGAAAATAGATATATGGACATTGTTAGTGTTTTGATGATGTCTCATCTGACATCAATACTCTGTAGATAATTCATTCAGTCATTCAGCTGATCGGATCAATAAGATCATTTATCATTTACATTTCAAAGTGCTATTACGCATTCGTTTTCAATGAACTAACAGGTATGTCAGTTTTTTTCATTTCTAACCGAGTCACTTAATCGGTTGTTTTGTACAAAAGTTAAATGAACCAAAGTTCAATGAAAATAATAAACACTTATAAGTTAATAAATGTGATTCAAATCAATTGGTGAATTTCATTATAAATTTGTGTAGTTTTATTTTGATTGAATAATTTCGGTTGAGTTTGTTCATTCCTATCAAAGTGTATGAATTGAGATTCAGTTTAGATTTGTTGTTAAGTAGCAATAATGATGGTTTCATTCCTGATATATGCTAATTACAATGTAGATCTTTCAGCAAAAGGGATTTCAACTAGTTTCCTTTACTAACACAAGGATGATTCTCATGTATTGGTGCCTCGTTCTAATAGAAGACGGACAAGGTGAAAGATATGAATGAAAACGATGGTAAATATTTGTTAGGATATCACGTATCACCAGTGCAATTTGTGGGATTTTCAATGCTAATTCACAACTATGTTTGTATTGATCTCAAAAGATTCACCACACACCCTACTCAATGCCTTCAGCACTCTACCCAATACGGTAGAAGCTTTCTTGAAAATTTCCGGAAATAATAATGGAACAATGCTGAAACCATGTAGCCTCTCTTTGTAGAGAAACAGTCGGACAGCTTTCCTTGATGTCAGTACCACATGAGAAAATGAAGAGAAATTGAGGGAAAATCTTACACCAAAATGAGTTATCTTTGACATTGTTTTCTTTATGGAATCCACAATAGTAAAAACTTCATGATATTACAACAAGGTGTTTCAGTATTGTTCGTAATTCAGGCCGAAGTTAGCAACTTGGCGTTTGAAGGATCAGGTGTGAGACCATCAACAACACATCATCGTTCACTGAAATACAAAATCTCATGCACTTTAAGATGATATGAGGGGGTAGAAAGCCTCACTCCAAATGTACATGACGGGATCATAAGAAAACCTAACAAAGTGTTTTCCATTAAAGATTGGAGGGTGGTCAATCTTCGATTGTATGACATCCACTTTTTGACCACAAATATACCAGAGTGAACGACATGATTTAAATTAAGAGAAAACATATTTCCATTGAGTATTATTACTTACGCACTTACTTACTTACGCCTGTTACTCCGAATGGAGTTTTGACCGCCGACCAGCATTCTTCAACCCACTCTGTCCTGAGCCTACCTTACTAATTCTATCCAATCTTTGTTCATTCTTTTCATATCTATCTCCATTTCTCGGCGTAATGTGTTACTTGGTCTTCCTCTGTTCTCGTGACCTTCGAGATTCCATGTGGGTGCTTGCCTTGTGAAGCAAATGGGTGATTTCCTCATTGTGTGTCCTATACACTTCCAACACTTCTTCCTAATTTCTTTCTTCACTGCATAGAAGCTGGTTTGTTTTGTTCACAGTGGCTTGTTGCTGACAATGTCTGGTCAACGGATTCAAAGTATTTTGAGTAGACAACTGTTAATAAACAGCTGTATCGTCTGGATGATGGCCTTTGTAGTTCTCCAGGTTTCCGCCAAATAGAGTAGAACTGTCTTGACATTCTCATTAAAAATTCTGATTTTAGCGTTGGTTGACAATTGCATAGAGTTTTGGATGTTCTTCAGTTGTGAATATGATGCTCTTGCTTTGCCGACCTGCGCCTTTACATCTGCATCACATCCACCGTGTTCATCAATGATGCTTCCCAGATATGTAAAGGTTTTCACATCGTCCAATGCTTCTCCGTCAAGTGTAATTGGATTGTTGCATGCTGTATTGTATCGGAGAATCTTGCTTTTCCCTTTGTTTATATTGAGACCTACTGCTGCTGAGGCTGCTGCTGCTACACTGGTCGTCTCCTCCTGAATTTGTTGTTGCGTGTGTGCTAGAAGAGCCGGACCATCTGTGAAGTCTAAATCGTCCAGCTTCATCCTAGCTGAAAAGATTCACCGCACACCCTACTCACTGCCTTCAGCACTCTCAAAATACGACGAAATCTTTTATGAAAATCACCCCAAACAATAATGAAACAATGACGAATCCATGTAGACTCTCTTTATAGAAAAACGAATGGACAGCTTTTCTTGACGTCAGTAACTCATGAAAAGAAGCTGCATCCTAGCTGTCCACTTTATCTTGTGCATCCCTCCAGATTCTGACTTCTTCATGATCCAGTCGATCATCAGACGAAAGAGAAGGGATGAAAGCAAGCAACCTTAACTGATACCGGTTTTTACCTTGAACGAGTCAGTGGGTTGTCCTTCATGCACGACTTTGCACTTTAATCCATCAGAGGAATTCCGTATGATATTGACTATCATCTCAGGTAGTGTCAAAGAAGACTCCTTAGTTGCGCGACCAACCTCCAATGTACTGAGGTAGATACCTGTCTCTACCTGACATGGATTAGCTCCACTGGCCACGACTTCTCACTAGAACTCCAGGAATTACCTCAAGGAGCCAGTCACTAATGACTCATGATCTTAACTATAAAATTACTAAATTTCCACAAAAACCCCCTTGTGATAAGACTCCTTAGTGTTGTTCTGTCTACGCTATCAATGAAGTTAAAGTGGAGTTATGAATTCCATTCAATTGATTGCATCACAATGATTCGTGGAGTCGGTATTCGGTCTGTACACAATCGAACCTTACAGAATCCAGCCTGTTGATCTCGAAGTTGGGCGTCTGTGAAAGCTTTCATTCTGTTTAACAAATCCCTGTCTAAGACTTTTCTTGGTAATGAGAGAAGAATGATGCCTCTGTAGTTCGCGTTCTTGCTGAGATCGCCTTTTTTGTTATTTTGATCAGAAGTTCTTCTTCCCAGTGTGATGGTAATTGTCCTTCATTCCAAAACTTACTGAGGAGAATGCGGAGTATCTTTGCAGTTGCTGCTAAATCTGCTTTCAGTGCTTCTGCTATAATGTTGTCTGGAATTACTGCTTCGCCGCACTTAATTTGCCTGATGGCCATGCTGATCTCTTCAATTATTGGTGGGCTAATATCGATTGGGTGGTTCGTGGGTGCTGTTTTGATGTTAAGTGAGTTCAATGGAGTTAGTCGATTCAAAAGTTCTAAGAAGTGTTCCACTAACCTGTTTCGTTGCTCTTCAATGCTGGTGATTACCTTAGCTTCCTTGCTTTTCACTAGTCTTTCTGGATTACGGTAATTCCCAGCAACGTTTTATGTTGTATCATACAATTGTCTCATGTTTCCTTCTCTTGCAGACTTTTCCGCCATCATCCCTAGATCTTCAACATATTTAAGTTTGTCAGTTCGGATGCTCCTCTTCACTTGCTCATTTGCTTCTATGTATTCGGCTTGTGCTTTGACATTCTCTAGTGTTCTTCAACTGATATTGATTGCTGTCTTCTTGTTCCTCCTTTCCTCAATCTTATTCAGTGTATCAACAGTGATCCATTCCTTGTGATGGTGCTTCTTATTGCTTAGAACCTCATGACGTGTTGAAGTGACTGCCTCTTTTGTCTCTTTCCAGTTGGCATCCAGAGTAGTTCCTTCTCCATTGAGTAGCTCATGAAACACCTGAAACTTATTGGTGAGGGCTGTCTTGAATTTGTTGTTTGTCAGTACCCCGAAGGAAAGCCGTATTAAATTTTTGTGATGTTGTCCGCCAACTTGTCCAGTGCTTCCTAAGGTTTAATTTCATCTTGCCGACCAGCAAGTGATAATCTGATGCTATGTCAGCCCCTATCCTGATCCTCACATCCTCCATCGTCCTACTGAACTTTTTGTTGATGCAGATATTGTCGATTTGATTTTGTGTAGTGTGGTTCGATGAAATCCATGTTGTTTTGTGAATGCGTTAGTGTGAGAATATAGTGCCAAGTATGAACAGTTTATTGAAGGCACATAGGTTTTCAAATCTCTCACCACTTTCTTTCCTTTCTCCAGTCCATTTCCTCCAATGACGTCTTCGTTTCCAGTGTTGTCCATTCCAACCTTGACATTTAAATCTCCCATCAAAACTGTCAGGTTCTTTTTTGGGCACTTCTCGACGATTTTTTGCATTTTGCGCTTGTTTGTACAGCATCGATGCCACTCCTTGTGTATGTGGGGCAATTTCTTCTTCATGGCCGGATGCTCCCCTGAAGATAGTCGTTGCTGTTCAACCTGCATTCAATGTGTTTCAACGCATCCAAGTACCTCTGAGTCGTATTTCCTCATTTCCGCAGCAATTTGTAAGACTCTTCCGGTCTCTCACATTGTCCGAACGTTCCATGTACCTATAAAAATTGTTGCTCTGGTTGTGAGGAAGAGTCATCTACCTCGTGACTTCCGTAGGAACTCGGCTTTCAACTCCCAAAGCAGGGTTTAAATGGTTTGAATTATTTTTTCTGGTTACCGTTTTTTAGCGAGTTAGTTTTCCACGGGAAAGGGTTGCTGCACCATGCCCAACTTTCCCCCTTTATCAAGGCCTGGGACCGGCAGTAGCCCTCAAAGGGGCTACAGGCGGGGTATAGTATTATTTATTGGTATGAATAAATTGGTCAACTTTAATTATCTTCACTAGTGTATGTACATTAATGTCATTGACTTTAAAACTTTGTATGCAATGAGCAGGTCATGCGAATCGAATAGTACACATTTTCATCAACCTGTTGAAATACAATGAAAAAGGAAATAAATAAGCATGTGAATGAGTATTTAATAATTTATGTAACCCATGAAATTGAATATCTCTATCAATTTATTGCGAATTCTCCCTAATTCCAGGTAAAATTGGAATTACACATTGTGAAAGGTGAATTTTCGAAGGTTAATTGTCCACGAATATATATTGCATGTAGTTAAACGATGACAAAATTGGCATTTGGCGATGTGTCAAACGAAACCAGCCAGAATAATTCCACATGCACGTAAGACATTTATCATTCTTTATGACAGAATCAGCTCTCAAAGGTTTGAAGATCCATTTGTTCTCAGTGGTATCATCATAACGTAAGTAATATATTTTTAAAATACAGGAATTCATCGTTAGTCATAATGACAATTTTTCGTGTATTATTAATGTTATACCGAGCGCCTGTTATTATGTGTCGTAATAATACCGCCGAATCGAAGGAGTGCATTTATTGATCGTCACAATCGTTAGAACGTATGAGTACGTGCCCTGTTTAATGTACAACGTGATAATACCTGCCTATTACAGAGAGAAGTGGTTTATCGATAAGACCAATGACACACGACACCCGTACGAGCAGTCTAGAGTACTTGTCAGTCCTGCTTTCCGCCTAGCACAGCGAAATAAGTCCAGAACATTAATAACAGCCCCACTCATATGAATCATTCATCTGAAACATACTGGATTATATACCAAACAAACAGACCACACCGTACCATAAAATAGGAAATAACATTTGTACAAGATTCCGCTAAATACGGTTATAAATAGGGGAAACAGTAATTGATAGACTGGGTATAACTCAGGAATGGTAAAAAGGAAGTGATAGTTTATGGGTCAAAACAAAGTTCATAATAAAAAAGAAATAAACGTATCACATTGGAATGATTTGTTCAATAATCGTATACTCCAAATACACACGTGTCGTCACATTGACAAATAATTTGTTCTTCAGTGAATGGTTTTGTTAGTCTGACACCATTTGAGCCTGATGGTTTCCATTGACTCTCTGGACAACATCAACCGCAATAATTCCATCCATAAGTAAAGAAAGAATGTTGTTTCTCTTATTAAAACATATAGTGTCTTTCGAATTCGACAATCAATGTCTGTCATTGACCGTGGCTTTCAGTTGTCTCACCCTTTAACCTGACCTCTCCTCATGATGCCTTTGTTTTATAAATCGAACTTTTTTCAGTGACTGCTAATTGTTCTGATCGCCACCTTTCTGAAAATGCGCTCGTCATTATGAAATGACTTTACATGAATAGCTTTTGAAAACAAACCTAGTTCTGAAAGAAACATCATTTGCAAAGTTTTCAGTGTCATCAGTATACAAATTTAGTTAACATGTATTACCAACGCTTCAGTGGTATCGTCCACGCACGGAGGTCGCTGAGCAATTGAAAATGAGACTGTCGTTAAAAGATTGGCGCGTCACTTCAACTATTCGTAAAATTTCGCAGGATCGGTCAATTCAAGACATTTTGAGATTTCATTTGAGTTCAGCCACACTATGTTTGATAACGTTCATCGTTCAAGTGACGAAAATAGTGCTATCATAATGATGTGTGTTATAGGACACGTCTTTAGTGATATTATGTTGTCGCGACGATTTACAAGTTGGGAAAATTTCGGGACCTGTTTAAAATAAACGCATAAGGTAATAGGACTTCTGCGGTTGACGATTTTTTCTACAGTATACACACACTAAGTATGTTGTGTCAGTATGTAAAAACACATTGATGACCGAAATCTAAAGTATACTTTCGTCAGATATGTCTGCAATTATGGACGTAAATGCAGTTCGTCAGAATCGGATGCTTGTCTTCAGGATGTAGATGACGATAGTGTTCAGCTTTCTTCCGAAAAGCATGTACCTTCTAATTCACCACCACAAACAAGACAAGGAAGACGATATCTTTCATCTACGTATGCTTCATTTCAAATGAATTTATCTTTCAGGACGAAATATTAGCACAGCCAATCTGGGTATTAGGTCCGTGCAGTAATTAGTGTATTAATTATCACCCCTATTTAAACTTTGCACAACTATCTTTGCAAAGAAGGATATATTACTGTAAATCTTTCAAGACGAGTTGACGTAAAATGCACGATTATACTTAAGACCGTTTCTGTTGAGTAATACTCCAACTTGCAACTTACGACATCTGGTCTCTTGGAAGTTTCACGAAAGTTTAATAACCAAGATACCGCCAAAATGCGGTCACATTTGTACCCAGGTTGTTAAACTCACATTCTTAACAATTGAGTTTAGACGATACAAATATCAATGAGATTTTACAGTGCGTCCAGCCAAATACTGAAGAGAATGTATTCAATGAAAATGGGAACAAATCTATGAATTTCTTCGGTCGTAGGGAGCATATAGGTATTTACCACGCGTTTCTAGAGGTAGTAAGTATTGACTCAATTTATCAGACCAACGAAGTCAGAAATTTATTCTAAAGTTTTTCATTGTTCAGGCTAGTGTTTATGTGGTAGTTATATGAACCAATGATTCCTTTGTATTGATGACTGTTTTATTTTTGAATTCCAAATACAATATATTCGTTCGTGTTCATCTAATACTTCTCGATTAAATTGCGTTATTGTTGGGATTACTAGTTTATACTATAGTTCAAATACTCTCAAATATCACATTGGCGTCGCGATGAAGCCTGTGACTAAATGGTTGGACATACATTCAGATTTTGATGCTTTTGAGGATTACTTGCAGTGGTTTGAAATCTGGGCTATGACCAAGGAAGACGATGAGGATTTTAATATTATGGCCCATTTCCTGACATTCATCAGAAAAGAAACATACAACTTAATAAGGACTTTGGCATTTGCAGACAAGCCGATTTCACTCCCTTGTGCAACTCTCAAGCAACTGCTGCTGCACCATGTGAAGCATACAAACTTCGAATGCGGTAAGTGAGAAGAATTCAATGAAAGGATTCGCCAGAACATAAGGAATTCCAATACTTTGCTACGTTGTCGCAGTCCAATACGTAATCAAGGTTGTTCACATTACAATTCATTAAATTGTGAAACAGTTCACGAAGATGATGACACGTTTAGTAGATGCTTGTTTTTTGGCATGTTTCACCCATGTAATTCATGGGTATATCGCAATTCTACGTGCTTTAAATGTGCTAAAACTGGACGCATTCAGTCAGTTTGTAGTACTATGAGTCTTTTCGCCGTAACTAATACGAAAATTTGTTATTCTAGTAAGTTGGATGTTCCTAATGATCATTTATCTTCATTCAAGACTTCTAGAAGCGGTCATATAACAGTCCAGAGTTTAATGAAACCCAGAATCACTGTGAGATAAATATTTCTAATCAACCAACTTCTTATCAGATTTCTCGTGTTCTTGTACCAGATGTGATTTGTCATAATGATTCACATATTTCTGATGAAATCTCTTACATATCTGAGGATAGTATGCTAAATGAGTCAAATTATGATCAAAAATCGGACTCATTTTTGGTAGATGCTGATTTTTCTAATGATCCATCATTTTCTAATGAGACTCTTAATCAATTTGAGGAAAATATTTCGAAAACATCAAATTCTGATGTTACATCATATATTATTTATGCTCATAATGCATTTGCTCCTATTGGAAAACTTATTGAATGCGAAGTATGAGTTATAAGTGGGCTTGATTTTCATTACAATTCAGATAACTTCATATCAACTGTTGCTTATACTTATCATGAACTCACTTCGAATCTATACTCTAATCAATATGTGAAATATGCTTTAAGTGAAGCCACATTATTCGTAAATTGGGGATATGAAAATGCAACTTTATTTCATGCTGTTTACAGGCAAGAACGATAAAATCAATCAGCTCAGAGTAATATTATCGTTATAAAAGATTTATTCATCAATCACATTTCGTGCTAATATGGCAATTAGGTGGAACATTATAATAAAGTACACATAAAAATTAATCCGATAAACTCTATACTAAACACTACATCACTACCCTTCAGATATAAATGAGACTTGGTGAAAATCATGACTTATCATCCTAAAGTAATTTACTACCATGACTGGTAAACATTAAAATATAGATTTTTGATGATTCGAAGTATTTGAATAATAGTATGAACTAGCAATTCCAGCAATAATTCAATTTAATCAAGAAGTATTAGATGAACACAAACCACTGATATCTAGAGTTTGAACCATAGATTTTTCGACACTACCGATTGAAAAGAATTTTGAAATAGAGAGTAATAACTGACTGAGTATATGGACACAATAAAACGTAAAGAATTCGAATTGTTCACTTGAGAATATGTAAAAAAAAGTGAAAATCAAAGTCAAAATATTGTATGTGATTTGTGAACTTTATGTGAGTACTATCCAACTGTCTATTGATGTGCTTAGTGTGGAGATTTATAACAGATTAATCAAATATACATCACGAGTTGATAATAAATGCAGAACTATAGAAAATATGGATCGTAGCTGGCAGTGGAATCCACGATGCACGTTTCATCCTATTTAGAACTCGTGAGCTAAGTGTACCTGCACCCCAGGGTTAATATCCACTTTCAAACTAGAACCCAGTGCCGTTTGCTCCAAATGCCATTACGTTATTCACTTACCTACTGAATCCTGATAACCACTTGCTTGTCCAATGTTGTGAAGTTTAAATTCACTTTGTGTTCTTTGCTTGTATCTCCCCATCGTTATTTAAGACAGATGTTGACCAGTCTCTTATTTTAATGCAGGTATATCCAGCTGACGAGTCGCAAGTAAGATGAATATATACAGAACTATAGAAGTTGTCAAAAACCGAAATTTATAATTAAATATGAAATTGAAGTAGAGAGTAGGATAGTTAGCCACCTTTGATATTGGGTGATAGTCACTTTATACCGGTCATAGGTCGGAGTTTAAAATGTAGGTCATTATGATTCATCAAATTCATTCAATAGTATTGTGGTATCTTATGTCTTGTAAATGGTCATAAATGTTAAATGCTTATAATATATAAAACTTTTAACAGATGTTTTTTGCTCTTCGGTTTCTTCATCTCTGAAGAATACCCATTATATAAAATTACTCTTCATGCAGAAATGCAACGATAGACAACATAAGAATAAGTTCGTAAACACTCAAATTAGACATAATTCCACAGTTATTGGTCGCTAATTTGAGCCATATCTGCAATTGTAGCGTGTCTTGATATGATAGGTTGGGTGAACACATCAAGAAACTAGATATAATGATAACTGTTTCGATACACTTTCCACTATTACCTATCTTACATTAATTCTTTTTACCCTTATTATAGTGTAGTAGTGTTGACTGTGATCGCCGTTTCATGAAAACTACGTGCCATTTGCTATATTAGATCCCTCCGTAGACCAATTATCAGACGGTAGTTGAAGGTTGAAGTGAGATGTATTTATTGGCGATCTCGTGGTATCAAAATAATACGGAGATCGTGCCGAAATCCACAAGTGAGACTACTGGGCGTACGAGAGTTCATACAAGGTCACAAACAACGGAAAAGTGTGTTTTTAGGAATGCATAATACGTATATATTCTGAAAACAATAATTACAGAATTCACGCCTGTTTACAGACATGACCAATTTGATATAAATAGTAACATTAGATTTAGAGAACGACAATGTAATATAAGATCGTTCGCTATTTCATTAATTGTTTTGGTACTCCATTTATGACATGTTTTTTAGCAATCCAATGCACGAACAAGAAAATTTTAATTGTGTTTACATCGATAGCCCGCTGATTTATAAACGCTATGATTTAAGGTTATTTGCTGTGCCAGAACGAATTATTGATAATTATCTATAACTATGGAAAATAAAATGAAAACAGAGGGCGTGGAACAACAAAACAATGATCACCAAAACATCTCGGTCAGGTTTACCACTGTTCATGTTAGATATTATTTAAATTAGTTGAAGTTCCTAGGGACAGTGTTAACGTGAAGTGACTTCAGGTTAGCTGTTTTACACAGGGCATTCGCTAATAAGAATAGCTTGACATCTAAAGTCTCTATAATCGCACTTGTGGAGTAAGATACACTTACAGGCGCTAGAGCATTTAATGCATTTTCAGAGGAGCAGTATGCATCAATGCAGCGAACAAATAATGGGAGAGATTTTATCGTACGGATAGTTTGTGTTAGATTATTCCAGAGTCTCGAAAACTTACAGGTAAAGTAGTTCATATAGAGAGATGATTTAGAATGTTAGTTTCGCTAGTGACGAGCAATTACGTATGTCTTAATGAGAAGTTTCTGCATATTTAATCGCATGGTTGGATGTAAAGGGTAGTTTGTTAAGTATTTTGAAGAAGAAGATAAGATTCAGTTTGAGTCTCCTCTTCCATAAAGGGTCGAGCTCAAGTTTAATACATCTAGAATTATAAGTCAAGGAACAATCAGTTCCAAGAATACGAAGTGCGAATCGTCTCTGAACTGATTCCAGCCTTCATTTGTCCTTTATGCGCGCACTGTTAAGAATAAACGCTCAATATTCTAGGAATGGTTGAACACAAGCTTTTTACATTAAAATACGTTATTCGTTGTTATAAAGGTTTCGAGTTGTGTAGCCTATAAGGCACTGAGACTTGGAAGTTTGTTTCATTATCTGTTCTGCAAACGACAAGTCGTAGGAGTACTTAAGTTCTAGGTCTACTACTGTGTCTAACCCAGATAACACTTCATCATTTATGGTAAGACCTAAGTCGAATGATGTATCACCGAAGCATAACCAACCACATTTAGCTGTATTAAGCTCAAGCTGCCATTTTGAGCACCACTGTGCTACCTTGTTAAGCCCCGTGCTGATGAAATTCGGAATATTGCTCAGCTCATGTGGAGAAAATGAATACACTGCTTTAAGATCATCTGCATACAAAAGGGACTTACCCAAAACAAAAACACACAAATATCACTGAGAAAAGCGAAAAAGAGCAAAGGGCCTAAGACGCTATCTTGTATTCCACCACTTTCGACAGGGACAGTGTTTTTTACAATGAAGAGTTCATTTCAACTATTTGATGTCGGTTGCTGATGAAGGAATCAAACCAACCAAGCAAAGGGTTTCGGACCTCATAAGATGCGTGTTTACCTATGACAGGCTGGTGGTTGGGCATGTCAAAGGCTTTAGAAACGTCCATGTATAGCACTAATACTAAATATCTTTGGCTATGCAGGGAATAATAATAATAATAATTTATTCTCAAATAACAGTTTGTTACATGAGGCATGACGGTTTACAGGCAAGATCAAATTGTTACAGAAGTTACAACTTTCATTAAATTAAAGAAGTCAAAGTGACATGTCATACAAGATCAATTTTTAAGAAAACTATATTGTTATTTATGCAACTGCCGTGAAGTCGTTTGACTTAAAATAATGTTTCTTTAGGCGTCTTAGGTTATGATATTTAGCTGGTATATTTAATCCGTAAGTTTTACAAGACCTATACTTTTTATTAGTGTTCAAGAATCTAGACAACAAGTAACGATCAAAAAGAATTTGTTTATAGCATCCATGAGACAATTACATGAGCGAAAAAATTCATTTCAGTCTGAAAGTTCAATCAGTGAGCGCAAGAAGTCACAGTCAGCATGCCTAAAATCTCCATATCGGCGGATTTTTCTAATTGGTCGGTTACAACAGGGATATATAGAGAGAACACAAGCTACTACTACTTATAGACACCGCCTTCGAATCCGTTGTATACTTGCACAGATAGGGGGATGACATCTCCACTAAATATTAGATCAAGTATATTATCACCCCTTGTTGGGGTACAAACCCACTGTGACCGACAGTGCAAGTTAAGGATTGCCGAAAATTCATCATTACTTGACATATAACTACCAGTAGTCCAGTCAATCCCAGAATAATTGAAATCTCCAGTGATAACCTTAGCATTGAAGTCAAGAGCAGATGCAAGTATAAATGCATTGATAATAAGATCATTCACATTATCCGAATTATCGGGAGCTCTGTATATACATCCTAGGAGTAGACTATGACTCACGGTAATGATTGACATCTAGATCGATTCTGGTAGACTATTCGAAACACTATCTTCAACCTCGATAATTGTCAGCGTATCCAAAGCATAAATAAAGCAACCACCTCCTCGCTTAGTTTGTCATAGCGATAGAGTCGATAGTTCTGGATATTTAATTCTAAATCAGATACTGCTTGATAGCACTATGTTTCAGCGATAAGTATGAAAGAAGGCTTAGTTAGAAAAGCCGGAATCCTCAAGGCTGAATTTTTTTCGGAAGTGAACGTGCATTAGTAAGTAATAAGTTTGGAGTGTAAAACGTGAGAGCTTCCTTATCGATGGTATGTTTTCTAGATTTGCCAGGACTATGGTTTAATGTGTTTGACTGATCGTACGGGCTATGGCTTGAACAAACTGTAGTGCTAGTGGAACCAGGGATTTCTGAAAGCCAAAGGAATCATTCTCATAAGGTGGATTAATTTGTTGAACTTCACTTGATGGACAGTTAAGACAGGCACCTGCTAGTTGAAGTTGAGATGATGGTGCCTAACCTAGTATTCCATCTTACACATTGGGGAAGTGATGAGAAGAGTTAAATCACACAGGTTTATTATTTAAAACATTTGAGGGTACCAATTGGGTACGTTTGTCCACTGCCGTCTGTCTGATATTAGGCCTGTTTACACAATGGTTGTAGTGGCCGTCTTGTGCGACGTTTGGACGAAGTGTGCCCTTATAACCTCCCCTACCATGAGTAGGGTAAGGCATGGTGTCGGAAAATTTATTTTTGTTTGGTAGGGCCATTGTGATATTTTTGGTATTCGGTCTAGAACCAGAAGGTTTTGTGTGTACTTTCTTCTTACCCGGTATAGACTTCTCAATTTTGACAGTGCTTCTAAGGGCCTTCACATTAGAACTAGGTGTTTGGTTACGGCCTTCAAATGTTTCACCGGAAAATATCGGATGAGTGTCTCCATTAGATAAACATTGGTTATCTGAGGTCATTACAGGCATGAGAGGCAGACTAGCACTCTTCATTGGTAAATCGGTGTGCTGGCTAACCGGAGCTAGGTTAGCGGCACGAGTGGGTCCAGCTGCTGAGGCAACGGGGTTTGTCGTGAGCTGAACAACGTTTATTTTCGCTTAAGGTACGCTTTTGCGCAAGTCTTTGGTTAGTGATTTTATGTGAGACTATACGGGCGTTTCTCAACGTCCTAAGCGCGCAGATTAGTTCAGTCAATAAATCTAAGGTCATTAGACACAACAAATGTCCCTTAGGCTCGTTCAAAACTCCAGATGCTCGTTTCGACCATGTTCATCTGATTTGGTAGAACCTTTGCCGGATTCAAATGGATACTCTTACCTTTTAACCTGCGTAGACCGTTTCACTCAATGGCCAGAAGCAGTACCTATTAAGGACATTACTACTGAAATGTTGACCCGCGCCTTCGTCGAACTATGAATATCGAATTTCGGCGGCCCTTCAACCATCACTGCAGATCGCGGAAGCCAGCTCGAGTCTGAACTTTACCGTTGTCTGACCATACTGCCATAACTCTTCGCTTCAGAATGACCGCCAACCACACACGAGCAAACGAGTTGGTAGAACGCTTTCACCGACAACTAAAAGCTTCACTATCAGCTGCAACCGTTTCACAGTGGACCGATGCTCTTTCACTTGACTTACTGGATATTAGCAATGCGGTGAAAGCTGCCTCTGGATACACTGCAGCTCAACTCGTTTATGGAACGACACTTCGACATTCGGGAGACATCGTGGATCCTTCGTCTTCTTCAATGAACATGGATCTAAACTCACACACGATCAGGCTTACAGACGCAATGCCTTCAGTTAAACCTGCTCACACTCGACCTCAATCAACTGATGTTTTCGTTCAAATCGAATTACGATATAGTACACATCTTTTCGTACGTCGAGACTCACATTGACGACCTCTCAAATCAGCATATGAAAGACCCCTCAAAGTTCTTGAAATTGAGCCTAAGTACTATATAGTCGATAAAAAGGGCACTAACGAGAGGATCAGCATCGATCTCCTCGTATATAGAAGGAAATTCCACACATGTTGATTTTCCTTCCGTAAAATCAAACGACACGGCTCCTACACTCATAATACCTCGTCCGACAACCAACACGCATGGTGATACTTCGGCAGTATCTCAAAATAAACTTGGAACAACGCGTTCTGTAAGAAGAGTAAGATTTCCAGAACAATTAATCGACAATTTGTATATTTAATTTTTCTGCTTTAAAGAAACCCCAAACAAAACACAGTTCTTTAAAAGTCAATTTTACGCTATCGTAGGTGTATGAGTTTATTCACCTTTTCTTTCACCCGCTTTGTGCTTTTACGCGCGGATGAGCGTATTTTGACATTCACTTACATTTTCTATTTTTCTTTTCCAGGACAGCTGAAAATGACGGTAAAAAAGTTAGACGAAGTTTACAAATAACCGAAATTTTGATTGTACCTTGTTTCCTTAATACTATGATGTATCTCATGGTCCCATATTGTAAGGAAAGACGACCAAACGCCGCTAAACATAGCAAGCTATCAGAAGAGTGCTGACCAACGACAAAATGGTTGAGTTTAAACTTCTGACTGGCCACCTCGTAGGGTTATCACTACTACACTAAGAGGCAGCGATTTGTAGCGGCAAACAAATCCACAAAGTCAATAGTTCCGTAAGTGTTCGACATTGGATGCACACCACATTAGTTTTAATGGACTCACCTTGCTGAAGGCACTCGGTCATGCGACCACACCAGTTCACGAGTGGAAACGCCTTGCTCAACTTCTCCTGCGATCACTAGCCAGTTTGGATCAGTCACTACTCGATGTATAGATAATCTGTCAAATATATCTTCCAACCTCCTCGCTTCTGACTTTTGATTTCACTGTGTGTGCACGATTTAATTATAGACAGTGTTGCTAGTAGAGTGTTGTCAAACTACAATACCTGTAGTATCTTCATTCTCCTGAAACTTCACTTAACTTGTTGAATGAACTAATTATAGTCTGTAACGGGGATTATTGTATCTCCATAAGATAAAACTGACTTATCAATAGGGCACTACTTCCAAAAGTTTTCAGACAAGATGGTTTAGGCGTTATCTTTGCCAATGGCTTGGAAAAGACTGAACAACAAGGTTTTCTCAAGTTTAGAAAGGTCCTCGAAGCCTTCAGATGTTTTGGCAAATAATCGCTTTGAATTTATTATCCGACCTACTTGATATCACACCCACGAAATTCCCCAACATTTTTGAAAACGACTAAAATCTAGGCACTAATTTTGTATTAAAACCTTACAATATCACAAGTGTAGAATGATTAAGACGATCAAATCTCCTTCTCACATACTATTGTGAAGTTGCAGCCATTTTTACATGATCCATGGAGTATTCTATTTGATGTAGTTGTGATTTATTCATATTAGTTGGTGGGAATTCTCTTATAGTACTGATTGTTAAAACCATATTAATTATGTGGGGAGTAGTGTATATGTTCATTGTAAATATTCATGAGGTATCAGGTGAAATTCCTAAGGTGTACATCAACTAGAGTGATTATCGTATGGGAAAAACACAAATGATGCTCATCAAATCTGATATAAGCAAGGTTTATAAAGCGGAAAATTATTCTTCAATATGAAACATCCTTATGTAGTGGTTTTGACGTCAATTCAATTCTAGCCGAAAACTGTTTTTGTATTCAACAAAATGAACCTTATTATTTGAAATACAACTTGTTGCATGAGAGAACCCTTAACTGGTTATCTTACACGTTCAGAAGGTAAATTCAATTAACTTAAGCTCCACGGATTATTTATTTCCTTCATCATAGAAATCGAACTATTCGATAACACTTCATGTCATGTAGATGATCAAGTGGAATTCAGTGAATGGATTTGATGACATTCTCATGGTTGTTCAACACTGTATGACAACTCACTTTTCATTCATGAGATGAAATATTGACTTCGTCATTGTGAATGTTTGAATTAGTTAACGAAATCACAAAACAGGTTAGTTATTAGGAAAACAATCTCATTTATTTGTTAAGTCTTATATATTTCTGTTAAAGTTGTATCATGTCATTATATAGACTATTAGTACTCACGTATTCATTTCTACGTTGACAAGTGAAAACTGTCGTACGAATTTGCAATGCACAATCATCTCTAATATTACATTGATTACTTTTGTACCATGCCACACAAACTATCAGTTCAACTAAGTGGAACTTCTCAGCTTCTATCCACCAGGTTAAGAGTAAGATAATAAATATCCTGTTTCCGTGAGTAATCGAGCACCTAACCAATCAAATAAGTGAAGTTGTAAGAGGCGGAAAAATTCAAAATGTTGAAACACAGCACTCTTATATGTCGTTGCTCAGGTGACATATAAACAAATAGAAAGAGAGTGATTGAGTAGTTCAGTAACAACGTCTCCCACTGTGAGGCTGGTAGACACAGAATTGAAAGCTGCACTTCCCTCAACATTAGACTTACATCTTTCTGAGTAGTATGTATCGGCATGAAACCTAGATTAAGGTGTTTTAAACGACTTTCATCAACAACCACATTACATATACATTGCTCTTTTTAGTTTTTATCAGTGATATTTGTGAATGTTTTTGTGTGGGTAAGTCCCTTTTGTATGCAGATGATCTTAAAGCAGTGTATTCATTTTCTCCACATGAGCTGAGCAATATTCCGAATTTCATCAGCACGGGGCTTAACAAGGTAGCACAGTGGTGCTCAAAATGGCAGCTTGAGCTTAATACAGCTAAATGTGGTTGGTTATGCTTCGGTGATACATCATTCGACTTAGGTCTTACCATAAATGATGAAGTGTTATCTGGGTTAGACACAGTAGTAGACCTAGAACTTAAGTACTCCTACGACTTGTCGTTTGCAGAACAGATAATGAAACAAACTTCCAAGTCTCAGTGCCTTATAGGCTACACAACTCGAAACCTTTATAACAACGAATAACGTATTTTAATGTAAAAAGCTTGTGTTCAACCATTCCTAGAATATTGAGCGTTTATTCTTAACAGTGCGCGCATAAAGGACAAATGAAGGCTGGAATCAGTTCAGAGATGATTCGCACTTCGTATTCTTGGAACTGATTGTTCCTTGACTTATAATTCTAGGTGTACTGAACTTGGGCTCGATTAGTACGTCACCTCATTTGTTATTTATTGTCGAATCAGTCTATAATGCAATCTTTCCTAGCCTCCTGTAGACATATATTTTCCATATAACTATATATACGAATGTACAGCTTAAGTAAATGATTTCGTCGAAAAGAAAATTTTCTTAGCTGAATTCTCTCTTTCTTATTCAATGACATTATGAGTTATTTTAGTTATCTTATCTTCTTCTTCAAAATACTTAACAAACTACCCTTTACATCCAACCATGCGATTAAATATGCAGAAACTTCTCATCAAGACATACGTAATTGCTCGTCACTAGCGAAACTAACATTCTAAATCATCTCTCTATATGAACTACTTTACCTGTAAGTTTTCGAGACTCTGGAATAATCTAACACAAACTATCCGTACGATAAAATCTCTCCCATTATTTGTTCGCTGCATTGATGCATACTGCTCCTCTGAAAATGCATTAAATGCTCTAGCGCCTGTAAGTGTATCTAACTCCACAAGTGAGATTATCAGAACTTTAAATGTTTAACCACTTACTTGCTGTCACTTCACATTAACAATGTCACCGGTATATTTTGGCAATCATTGTTTTGTTGTTCCGTGCTCTTTGCTTTTATCTTACTTTGTCTAGTTGTAGATAATTATCAATAATTCGTCCTGGCACTGAAAATATCCTTAAGGAACACCATTCATAAATCATCAGGCTATCCACTTAAGAAAAAAATTAAAAGTACCCTGGTGATGCATTGGCTTTCCGTGATATATGTCATTAATAAACTACTTAACAATTACTTAACTAGCAAACTTAAAACAATCTTGGATCATATGTTTGTTCTCTACATCAAATGTTGCTATTTATATCAAACCGATGATGCCCATAAACTGGAGTGAATTCCGTCATTATTATTTTCAAAATATATTATTATGTATGTATTCATCATCAACTAGATATGTCAATTTCGACCACAGAAACTAATCATACTATCAAAGAAAAGAGATATATTGACATTGTCAATTTGTTGACGGTATCTCATCTGACGTCAATACTCTGTAGGTAGTTCATTCAGTGATTGAGCTCATCGGATCATTTAGATCATTTATCATTTACATTTCAAGGTGCTATTAAGTATTCGTTTTCAATGAACTCACAAGTATATCAGTTTGTTTCATTTCTAACCGAATCACTTATTCGGTTGTTTTGTACAAAATTTAGGTCAACCAAAGTTCAATGAAAATAATAACCACTTGTAAGTTAAAAAGTGTGATTCAAGTCAACTGATGAATTTCGTTATAAGCTTGTACAGTTTTATGTTAAGTGAATGTTTACTGAACATAAAAATAATTTCAAGTGAGTTTTTGCATTTCTATCAAAGTGTATGAATTAAGCTTGAGTTTAGATTTGTTGATAAGTAACAATAATGATAGTTCCATTCCAACGTACAGGCTAATTATAATATAGAACTCTCAGGAAAAATGATTCAAACTAGTTTCTTTTACAAACACAAGGATGATTCTCATACATTCTTATGTATTGGTGCCTCGTTGTACTAGATGTAGAAAGAGGAAGATATGAGTAAAATGGATGGTAAATATTTGGTAGGATGTCACTTGTCAGCAGTGCAGGTAACGGAATTTTCAGTCTCTACTCACAATCATGTTAGTGATGATCTGAAAAAATTCACCACACACCTAACTCACTGACTTCAGCACTCTCCATAATAAGACAAACTTCTTTCTTAAAACCACCGAAAAGAATAATGGAGCAAAAGACAATGCATATAGCCTCTGTTTATATAAAAACGGATGGACAGCTTTCCTTGATGTCAGTACCTCATGAAATGAAGCTGCATCTCAGCTGCCCACTGTACCCCGTGCTTCCCTCCAGATTTTGACGTCTTCATAATCCAGTCTATCACCAAGAGAAAGAGAAAGGATGAAAGCAAGCAACCTTGCCTGACACCGGTCTTTACTTTGAACGAGTCAGTGAGTTGTCCTCCTTGCACGATTTTGCAGTTTAATCCATCACAGGAATTCCGTATGATATTGACTATCATCTCAGGTAGTGTCGAAGACGACTCCTTAGTGTTGTTCTGTCTACGCTATCAATGAAGTTAAAGTGGAGTGATGAATTCTGTAATTCTCACACTTGCTGAGATCGACTTTCTTTGGTATTTTGATCAGAAGTCCTTTCCAGTCTGATGGTACTTGTTTTTCATCCCAAATCTTACTGAACAGAATGTGGAGTATCTTTGCAGTTGCTGCTAAATCTACTTTCAGTGTCTCTGCTGGAATATTGTCTGGACCTGCCGCTTTGCCACTCTTGAGTTGCCTGATGGTCATGCTGATCGCTTCAATTGTCGGTGGGCCAACATCGATTGGGAGGTCTTTGGTTTCTGTTTTGATGTTAAGTGAGTTCAATGGATCTAATCGATTCAAAAGTTCTTTGAAGTGTTCTGCTCACCTGTCTCGTTGTTTCTTAATACTGGTTATTACCTTGGCTTCCTTGCTTTTCACTGGTCGTTCTGGTTTACGGTAATTCCCAGCAACGTTTTATGTTGTATCATACAATTGTCTCATGTTTCCTTCTCTTGCAACCTTTTCTGCTGTCATTGCTAGATCTTCCACATATTTACGTTTGTCGGTTCCGATGCTCCTCTATACATGCTTATTTGCTTCTATGTATTCGGCTTGTGCCTTGACATTATCTGGTGTTGTTCAACTGATATTGATTGCTGTCTTCTTGTTCCTCCTTTCCTCAATCTTATTCAGTGTATCAACAGTGATCCATTCCTTGTGATGGTGCTTCTTATTGCTTAGAACCTCATGACGTGTTGAAGTGACTGCCTCTTTTATCTCTTTCCAGTTGCTATCCATGGTAGTTCCTTCTCCATTGAGTAGCTCATGAAACACCTGAAACTTATTGGTGAGGGCTGTCTTGAATTTGTTGTTTGTCAGTACCCCGAAGGAAAGCCGTACTAAATTTTTGTGATGTTGTCCGCCCTTTGTCCAGTGCTTCTTCGTATCCAGTGTTGTCCATTCCCACCTTGGCATTTAGATCTCCCATCAGAATGGTCAGGTCCTTCGTTGGGCTTTTCTCGACGATTGATTGTAGCCTATCGTAGAATTCATCTTTAACGTCTTCATCGTAGTCGTTGGTCGGTGCATAGCATTGAATGACGTTCACTGTGATGCCCTCTTTCTTTTTTTTGAAGGAGGCTTTTATGGTCCTTGGTTCATGATATTCCCATCCTATAAGTGCGTTTTGTGTCTATCTGGACAGCATCCATGCCACTCCTTGTGTATGTGGGGCATTTTATTCTTCACGAAAGGAGTATAACACAAACTCCTATGAAAATAATCGCTGTTCTCAAACCTGTTTCCAATGTGTTTCACTGATCCCAAGCACCCCCAAAGTGTATTTCCTCATTTCTGTAGCCATTTGGAAGACTCTCTCGGCCCCACATTGTCTGGACGCTCCATGTACCTATAAAAATTGTCGCAATGGTTTTTACAATACGCATCGGCCTCGTGACCTCTGTAGGAACTCGGAATTCGTTATGAGGCGTCATAATTCTTCCTTCAACTACCAAGGCACAGTTTAAATGTTTTGAATAATTTTTGGTGTTTTTTAGCGAGTTAGTTTTCCACGAGATAGGGTCGCTAACCCCATGCCCAACCCTCCCCCGTTATCCGGGCCTGTGACCGGCAGTAGCCCTCGAAGGGGTTACAGGCGGAGTATAGTATTATTTTTTGGTATGAATAAATTGGTCAATTTTAATTATCTTCACTAGTGTAAGTACATTAATGTCATTGACTTTAAAACACCGTATGCAGTGAGCATCTCACCTGAATCTAATGGGATCAATTTTCATCGACTTGTTGAAATACAATGAAAAAGGAAATAAATAAGCATGTGAATGAATATTTAATGTTTTATGTAATCCATGAAATTGAAAATCTCTATTAATGTATTGTGAATTCTTACCAATTCCAGTTAAATTTGGAATTACTATTTGTGGAAGGTGAATTTTCAGAGGTGAATTGTCCGAAAATCACTATTACAGATAGTTAAACAATGATGATATTGGCTTTTGGCAATGTATCAAACGGAACCAGTCAGGAAAATTTCACTTGCATGTAGGATATTTATAATTTCATTTGACAAATTCAGCTGTAAGAGGTTTAACGATCCATTTCTTCTGAGTGGTGTCATCCTAATGTAAGTTATATATGTTTAAAATACAGGTATTCACCGATAATCATAACGAAGGTTTTTCGTGTACTACTACGTATTATGTATCATTAATTGAACGAATTGTTACACTGTGCTTAAATATTTGATCCATGTTTGACAAGAATATCATGTTTGAAGAAGATAGTAAAGTAGTTTATTTCTTTCCCAGTACAAACTGTTGTCATTTTATGTAACGTCACATTATAGCGATTGATCATACTGAAATGAATGTAATGAAAAAATCAACACCATCACTTATTAGATATTCCAATCATCGACTAATTTGACAAGTTTTGAAAGCTTTCGAAAATGTTGAACTGAGAAGTTGAGCATCTTGTTCAACCGTTTCATGCATACGTATCATGCAGAACATTTGATTCATATTACTATGATTTATTGTATCTGTGAGTTTAGTATTTTGTTCATGTTTCTTTTTTGTATTTCAGATTGATCGGTTTAGTCCTTGGATTGATAATAATTATCATTAGAAAACAACATTCTTCAACTATAATGAGCAGTATCTTCATCGTTATAACCGTCAGTTGAATATAATTTTAAAATTACATTCATGATATTTTCATCTAACTATTGATTGAACTCAGTGTAGATTAGTTCTCCGAATAATCACAATGTTGTTGTGTTAGTTTGATAACAGCGATCGAGATAGAAGAATCTTTGAATGTTGACTTGAACAGATGATTTATAATGTTGTGTGTTAAGATGTCATTATTTGTAGAGATCCAGTTTCTACATTTTCACTGATTTCATAGAAATGTCATTGTATATAACTCAGACCATTGGTGGTGAAGTTGGATGATGAGCTATTACATGACTGATAATCGATGAAAATAATACAACATTAAGCAGTATCTGTCCATGTTATGGATAATTCCAAAGCATGTAGATGTGGATATATATAATACTTGTACAGAACTACTAAACAAATTAGATTTTTGTCATTTTCATTTGTATAATCATCTACACACTTTTTTATCTTTGAACTTGTGTTTAATGATTCACAAGTCATTATTTAGTGTTTCAAGTTTCAGTCAGATATTACTGTCCGTCTAATTTGTTCGTTTAACCAAGTTATTATCATTCACACCATTTGGGTGATAAACCTTACATAACGTGGTCATGTCAGCTGAATGAGTGAATTAGCTTTGAAAATATTTCAAGTTTGTCATTATGAGGGACTTGGATAGAGATTCTTTGTTATGCGCTTCGATTCACAATTATTCATTTTCAATCATTTCAACCGAATACAGGATAGTGAAGATTAAACTTTCATTATTTCTCCCGTTGTTGACCCGTTAATTTTCTGAACTGATGATGGTGTAGTGGATGTCGAGTCGTGGACGGACTATGATCACCACTACTATTCAATTACGCGTCCAAAAACGACTTGGTTCCCTTGATAGCCCGTAAATCAGAAGGCTTTACTAGTCCAGATCAAGTATATTTATTGGCGATCTCGTGGTATCGAAATAATACCGAGACGTGCCAAAGAGTACAAGCGAATAAGCAGTGCGTGAGCAAGCTCGAACCAAACAAGGCGGATATGGAACAAGAAGTGAAACTGATACAGTTAAACAAATACAGTAAAACAATCTCTGGTACAATTGGTTACAATAATAATAATTGTTTCTGTTATTCCAATCGTGTTCTTATCGAGACTGGCCGGTCACTACAGGAGCCCCCCGCTAGAAAGGGTTTACTCTTTCGATACGTAGCGGTTTCATTCGTGGGACTGATCGCGAAACGTGCCATTGTAGGACGAAGGCGTTGGCAGAACAGGAAGTGATCGTTGATCCTCGAGTTGCCACCAAAAGTCTTTGACGTAGAACGGTACCAGAAGGAACGTACTGTATTGATTGCTTGGATTAGCATGCTACACCAGAGTGGTTTGTATCCAGAATCTGAAGGTTGCGTTCGTAGAGGTCCGGACCAGAAACGCTGCAGACGTAGGACGAAACCAGATTGAGCCAAGGAACCAGATGCGACCAGGATAACCATGTTCGGGACCAAATGTATATCATACGTATTTGGAGTCAGAGAGATCGACTGAGTGCGTTGACTATAGCGTAGGTGATCAGGCCAGCTTTCGCCAAGATTGACTAAAGTCGACGATACCAGAACAGCGATGGTCAGAGGCGTAGGCTCGGGGTAAACAAAAAAACATGAAAGAAAAAGAGAAAAGTGTAGCTTTCGTGTAGTATAGGGGTAGATTCCTATACTGTATCCGTAGTTGGTTATGAGGTTAGTCGAGAAAGCGTACGGGCAAGCGTACTCGGCGACCGGAACGTGAGACGGTAGTCTCGTTCGAACCTCGTGAGCCTGCAATCTCATCCGCAGTCAAGGGCGGTGTGGTCTGCAGGTCTGGACGTGAGACGGAAGTCTCGTCCGTAGACGGGGCAGATGACACGTGCTGTTGACTGGGACGTGAGAATGAGGTCTTAGGTGCATCTAGCGTGGGATCCGAAGTAGATGTAGAAATCCCGCTAGAAGCTCTGATGGGTCTAACATTGGGTCTCGGCTTATCAGGTATAGCACTGTCATCGACGTGTGCTGGCTTGAGACGATCAATGCTGACTGTTTCGATGCGGCCACGTCGATCAACCTTGAAGGTCTTTTCGTGACGGGAAATCACGTGAAAAGGTCCTTCGTAAGGCTGTTGTAGAGGTTTGCGTACCGAATCTACTCGTATGAAAACATGTGAACAGGTAGATAACTCTCGAGGGAGAGCGACCTGTCGATGTTGTATACGAGTTGACACCGGAGTCAGTGTTCGCATGAATGCAGACAGTCGTTGGACGTAGTCTGATTCGCCGAACTTAGTGCTGCTCCGTGGTGTGAAAAATTCCCCAGGCAGACGCAATGTCGTGCCGTAAACAAGTTCAGCGGCGGAACATTGAATATCTGCCTTTAGACTCGTTCTGATTCCCAGGAGGACGAGCGGAAGGGTTTCGTACCAATTGTTGTTTTCGTGTGCTCGAAGAGCACTTTTAAGTTGGCGATGAAACCGTTCAACTAAACCGTTTGATGCTGGATGGTGGGCGGTAGTGCGTATGCGTTCCGTACCAAGCAGCCGTGTTAGTGAGGAGAATAATGCGGACTCAAATTGTTGTCCTCGGTCAGTCGTGACAGTCGAGGGACAACCGTACATAGCTATCCATCGTTCTACGAAGCGGTGAGCAACTGTCTCCGCCGTAATAGACGTGATGGGAATAGCTTCGGGCCATCTTGTGAAACGATCAATGCATGTGAGTATGTGATCATACCCGTGCGATGGTGGTAATGGTCCTACAATGTCTATGTGAACGTGATCGAAGCGAGCATCAGGCGTAGCGAAAGTGCCAATAGGGGCAGCTACGTGCCTGTGCACTTTTGATCGTTGACATTGTAAACATTGTTTTACCCACATACGGACATCTTTATTCATTGACGGCCAGACGTATCGTGCAGCTATGAGGCGTAGGGTGGCTGCGATACCAGGATGAGATAGACCATGAAGGGCATCAAAGACGAGACGGCGATAAGCGGAGGGTACGATGGGTCGAGGGAGGCCCGTGGAAGTATCGCATAGGATAGTACCTGAGCTAGTAGCTAGGGGTACTTCCCGGCACTGAAGGGACGTAGACTGTTGTGCTTCCGTGCATGAAGTATCGTTTGCTTGGGCGGCGGCTATAGCAGGTAGGTCAAGCATTGGCAAAGTAACTGCATTAAGTTGGATACGTGATAAAGCATCAGCAACACAGTTCGACTCGCCTTTGACGTGACGAAGGTCTGTCGTGAACTGGGAGATATAGTCCAAATGTCTGCACTCTCGTGGTGAGTAGCGGTCAGACTTGGTATGCAGAGCATACGTTAAGGGCTTATGGTCGGTGAATAAGATGAACTTACGACCTTCTACAGCGTGCCGGAAATGTTTGATGGCGCAGTAGGCTGCTAGCAGTTCGCGACCAAAAGCGCTATATCTCGTCTCCGTAGGAGTGAGGCGTCGTGAGAAAAATTCGAGGGGCTGCCAACTACCGGAGATATTCTGTTGCATAACGGCTCCTATGGCGAAATCCGATGCATCAACCGCTATACTAAGCGTGGCTGATGGGTCAGGATGCACGAGAAGTGTGGCTTGAGCTAGGGCCGTTTTGATATCTGAAAATGCAGTACGTGCGGCGTCGTTCCATTCCAGTTTGCGTGGATTACCGCGAAGTAAATCGGTTAACGGTCGTAACTGTTCTGCCGCGTGAGAAATGAAGCGTCGGTAGAAGTTGACCAAACCGAGAAATGCCTTCAGTTCCTTGAGTGTGGACGGTACAGTGTACTCCTTTATAGTACGTACTTTATCCTCACAAGGTAGAATACCCTCATGCTTAATAACATGACCTAAGAATTTCATTTCCTTCTTCCCGAGTTCACACTTATCGGGGTTGACTATTATTCCATTATCCGAAAGGCGCTGGAATAGTAGCGTCAGGTGTTGATAATGTTCATCTACGTTTGATGATGCGATTAGCAGGTCATCAATATAGACGTGAACAAAATCTAGGTCTCGTACAATGCTATCGATAAACCTTTGGAAAGTTTGAGCAGCATTCCGTAATCCAAATGGCATTCGTAGGAACTCAAATAAACCGAAAGGAGTCGTGATGGCAGTTTTCTCTATATCTTCAAGAGCGACTGGGATCTGGTGATATGCTCGTACCAGATCGATCTTGGAAAAAATTGTCGTGCCCTTGAGTGATGCCGTGATGTCATGTATGTGGGGGATGGGATAGCTATCGAAACGTGTAGCTGTGTTTAACGCTCGGTAGTCTCCGCATGGTCTCCAACTAACCCCATCCTTTTTTCGAACCATGTGGAGAGGTGAGGCCCAAGGACTGTGAGAAGGACGAATAATACCAGTAGTTAGTAAATTGTCGAACACACGTTTAGCGAAAGCTAATTTGTCCGGTGCCAGTCGGCGAGGTCTTGCCGTGACTGGTGGTCCGCGGGTGACTATGTGGTGTACCACACGATTGGTCACCGATGGAGTCTCCTCGAGAGGTTTAGTTAATTTGGGGAATTTCTGAAATAAAACGTGGAATAAATCGTCACGCGAATGAAATACACCTGTGATTCGGTACGCGTTTGTGTGGGCTTTAGAGCCCATAAAGTTGCTGTTCGACGAAGTATCAATTAGCTGCAGCCTACGTGAATCGACTAGCAATTCATAGTGCTGTAGGAAATCGATACCGAGTATAGCTGTGGGAACATCGGCAATGATGAACGTCCACAGATACTGTCGTCGGTTGCTCAGGTTGACCGTAAGTTGCCGTGTACCATAGGTGGGAATGACTGAGCCATTCGCAGCGCGTAGTCGAAGCATAGTGGCTTGAGACTTACTATTACCGATAGGTACGACAGAAACTTGGGCACCCGTATCCACAAGGTGCCTAGCGTTGGTGCGATAATCGTGCACGTAAAATAAACGGCCAACCTGAGGTGAAGTGCCGGCGAGTACGGCCGCATTTACTCGCCGGCTGAGGAGTTTCCCGCCTTGTATGAGCAGGGAGCTCGACAATGACGGGCACCGGCTCCGAAAGCACGGTGAAACCAGCACCAACCTGGACTCGCTTCCGAAACCGCCTTCTGGCGTGGCTTGGAAGATGCCCGCTTGGGGCGAGTCGTTACGGCCTTACGAGATTGTGACCTGGGTCGGGGGGCGTAGGGGGCTGGCACTTTTGAGCGATCTCGGAAAGTGAGACGAGTATGGATACATCTGTCCCTATCCCCATGAGCCGGAGGTCGTCTAGCATCGAGATCAACGTTAGAACGGGAAAAACTAGCAACAAAATGGTCGCCTTTGGTGTTAACTCGTGCCAGAATCTTATCTGCTATGAGGGCCACCTTGTTGAGCGGGGTGTCCTCGAGCAGAGCCGTAAGGGTAGGCTGGATACTGACTGGTAAGGCTTCGAACCACAACTCTTTGACTATCTCAGAGTCAGCTGTCATGTTTCCTGCAAGGGATTGCAGGCGCGTGAGGTGGTGGCTCGGCTTAGCATCACCCATAGGGTGACGTGCTAATAGTGTCCTCAATCGTTCCTCTCTTGATGGGAGGAAATGTCGAAGGATGGCATCCTTAAGACGGTCATAAACGTTTGGAACGTTCGGATTGAGGACAACCTCACGGACAGCGGTTAGGTGATCCCCGGGCAATGATTCCAAAGCGTAGGCGTACTTCTGCCTTTGATTGGTTATGCGGCGGATCTCAAATTGAGATTCCAGTGCCGCGAACCAGACTTCTGGATCATGAGGGATGAAAGGAACCGGTCGAAAACTGATAACCTGTATCTCGGAGTCTATCATATTTATGTTATTCTTATCGTTATCTACCATATTAAGTTGCCAAAATATTATATATTGAAAAATATCAATACGAATATATGCAACAGATGTGGATAGATAAATAGACTCACCGGATTGATCTGGTTTGGAGAATTGGCCAAGTTTGACTTGTGCTCGATGGATTGGGTTACCAGCTGTATTGCGTGTTCCAAATACGGCTCACCAGTTGTAGTGGATGTCGAGTCGTGGATGGACTATGATCACCACTACTATTCAATTACGCGTCCAAAAACGACTTGGTTCCCTTGATAGCCCGTAAATCAGAAGGCTTTACTAGTCCAGATCAAGTATATTTATTGGCGATCTCGTGGTATCGAAATAATACCGAGACGTGCCAAAGAGTACAAGCGAATAAGCAGTGCGTGGGCAAGCTCGAACCAAACAAGGCGGATATGGAACAAGAAGTGAAACTGATACAGTTAAACAAATACAGTAAAACAATCTCTGGTACAATTGGTTACAATAATAATAATTGTTTCTGTTATTCCAATCGTGTTCTTATCGAGACTGGCCGGTCACTACAATGGTTTGACACTTTCTTTTCTCTATCCAGATGATATTTATGGATGTTGGTGTTGCACTACTAATTTCACTAGGAAAATGGTATGAAGAGTTTACTTCTCTCCTTGTGGCTACCGTGTTCTGTGTCTTAGCGATTTTCATAAATGTAAAGCTACAAGTATTACAAAGAAAATGGAAGATATTATTGTTCACGATGTGTTGTGTATTTGCAATAGCTAAATTCATTCTCTTTGTAATAGGGGTGAGATTGGAAATTGTAAGTGTGTCTAATCATAGATTTCCACAAACTAGTGGTGAGTAGTGATTATTATTGATTTGCTAATGGTTTACTCGAATAGTAACACTGTTTCGGACAAAATACACTGGTCATCAACATCAGCGAACTGTTTCCAAACAGAAACATCGTACACTGAAATGGAAATATATTTTCAATTCACATTTCATCGAGGAATTTTGGGAAGATTTCTTCTTTTTCCAATACGTGTACAGCTGCTTTGAACGTTTATCCACATCATTTTGCGGTCATTGCAAATACAATAGTGTTTTATACCACGTCATCACGTATAAATTGTAAAATGAAACCAGTTCCCTTTACACATGAATTGAAACTGGTAATACTCTGTATTCTGTTGCTGGTTTCACACTGTATATTTTCAATACAAAGCATCATGAAACGATGTTATCATTTGAGTAGTTGATTCTTAGTACCATTTATTATGATTGTGTAACAGAATAGTGCTCATAGCAAAACCAGAATAGGACACCCTTAAGTAACGTGTTGACATTTGTAGAATCACTAGCTTCATTACAATCAATAAAGAAACTAATCCGTTGTTTAGAAAACTGTCAGGCATGAGATAGAAAAGGAACATGATGTCGAAATCGGCAATAACATACTGACTGAACTCTTCAATGATGTGGTACATATTAGTTTGAAAACAGTAGTGTTAATTAGTATGGTCATACTGTTTCATCACTGATAATTATATATAAATTTGAGGAATTGAAGTCAATTTTTTCTTTCCCTTGTTTTAGAATGTTTTAATAGGTGCAGCCTGGATTTGTTGGTGCTTCATAATGTTTATTGTAAGTTCTAAGTAAATAATAAAATTTTAATTTCAATAACTGTCCGTCAAATATCATGCATCCATAGATATCGTTCTGTAGAAATTAGGACTCCGAAGCATTAGTGTTTTCTATCCACAGCATTCACAAGAATTCATCCTGAAACATTTCGATAAAAACATTACGAGATGTAGAGCCGAATGGCTGAAAGGTAGACATTGAGTGGTGATGCATTTATGACTGACTTCGTTCCTTTAGTTGAATGGCTCAATGTATATGATGTTCTGTTATGCAAACGATTATCTGTCAATATTTGACAGATCAAAACACAAGGCACTTACTGTTCATTTTTTATATATCAATGTTGAGAAACTGCTAAGATAATAAACCTGCATCTGCAAATGCTTATTATTTCACTGATACATGCGTTGATATGAATACATCGATAATGAAGTAAACATCTACGTTTTCCTTGTTATAGGTGATTATATCCACAATTGCATAGTGGAAAGCATACCGTGAACAAGAACAGTTTTCTACATTCTACAGTTTCTTCCTGCTGATTTATGAACATATTATACTTGTCATCAGTTTACTATTTTCTTTAAATACATTCATCGATTGTCATTCGATCAGTGGTAATCTCAATGAGACAATGATTGGGCACGATTAATGGATACATTTCTTTCCAGTGCTTCAATTAGTTTACAACTATTCAGAGATATACATCTGGGGTATTCTCAACATTATTGTAAACTGCTTTTTTATTGATAATAAATGGATATCCGCCTGTTCGATTCAATTTCTGTATTGATAATATTCGTTTAGAATGCTAACAGACATTGAAACACATTTCGATCGTACTTGGAGCTAAAACAAACCAAATCGACTAGAATGATTTGTTCAACTATCGTATTTCTCGAATACACACGCGTTGTGACTTGGAGAAATAATTTATTATTCAGTGAATGATTTTGTTAGTCTGAAAATATTTGAGCCGAATGGTTTTCATGGACTCTCTATACAACATCAACTACCTTAATTCCATCGATAAGTAAACAAAGAAAGTTGCTCCTCTTCTTAGTAGCATATAGTGTCTTTGGAATTCAACAATCATTGTTTCTCGTTGACCATAACTTTAGAATGTCTCCCCTTTTAACTTCACCTGTCCACATGACGTTTATCTGTGATTATTTGTATCAATTTCAGTATGTTCACGGACTGCTAAATGATCAGATTGCCAGCTTTCTGAATATCCGCTAGTCATTCTTGCATTTGTTCTGCATAACATGTTGACTTTTACCAAGTCGAACAACTGAATAATTTGCTAGCTTCTGTGAATACCTTGCCGTCTATGAACATGGAAAATGAACAAATTTCTGTGTCAGTGTTGAAGGTAGTGTCTGATCAAATACCTTCATGACTGCGAAGACAGCGGGCCGACTTATGTTTTCGTGGACTAAAGAGCACGAAGCTGAGATTATCGGATATTGCGGAATTGCTAGAACTAGTCCTTGAGTCGTTTTGTGTAGATATTATACCAGTCCACTTCAATAAAATATCAGCACTCACCACGAAAACGGTTTTACACAACTGGAAACGATAACTATATGAACCGATGAAGTGAATGTTTGCTAATTACAAGAGATCACCACTTGAACCTGTGCAGCAATATCGAAAGCCTTAGTAAAATGTAGAGATTGAATTCCGTAGAATGTATGAAATTGTCTTGTCTGTCTCAACAGTGGACATCTCAGACGATAATGTCTACAGAAGAAAGCTAAAGAAACTGGAAGATCTGAATAAAACACTCACTGATAACTGAAGCACGTGATGTGCAAAGCAGAATCGACTAAGTAGATCGCGTACCTAACGTGAAAAGATATGAGGGCAGTGTTAGTGGTGTTAAATTACATTCCATTATCTTCAAGACGGAAATGCAGATCAGAAGGATATTCCTCAGAAAGGTTGTTATGAGTTAAAAGTATCATCGTTCCATGAACGTACATATCGAACAGATTGTGTGGTTAAGGATAGTTTAATTAGTCTGGAAGTATTTTTTACTAAAAGACCACAAGAAACGAATCCGAGGAGGTCGTTTGATGATCGCCTTTATTACGATGCCGTTTCACCTACTGTGCCAAGACATTTGTAATTATTATTGTTGTTTAGGCAGTTTTAATATACATCATGCCAGGACTGTTGTATTAATGAATTAACTTGTTGTAATTGTTGATTAGAAGAATTCTTGTGTCACTGTTGGTTCACTAGTTCTGGTTTGGCTGATGGGGACAGGTAATTACACTGTTTTTCAAGTAGTTTAGGCATGAACTGTCACAACTGTAGATTATGAAGTTTAACCAGTCATCTTTAAGGAATTCAAAACTCAGTGGGCTTTCAAAAGTATGTTTATCTGGGGCTTCGCATGGTCTGTAGAGCTTATTTACAGGACCATGGTATTCCCTTTGAATAAATTGCGTCACGCCTCAGTGACTGATTCTGAAAGAAGAAATTTCGTGCGCTCTGAATATTGCAACATCATTTAGTGTCAGACCTGTCATTTCGGAATGGCTCGTAGCCACGAGGATAGGTTTTCTTATAAGCCAAGTCTGACTGGGATTCTTTCTGATATGTCACTTAATACAAATAAGCTGTTTGAGTTCAAGGATTTCGACTGTATGGCTGATGAGCGATTCTTCGGTATTACATGTCTGGGTGAGTTATATAGAGTGTTTCATCACCGATTGGCTAACTCTGCCAGATTTCACAGTGTTTGGGTTTGTCCTTACATATTTCGGTTGCCATTTAGGTTGAATCTATCAGATATTTATATCTATTGGTCTTCGTTATAATGACAACAGTGTCCACTGACCTTTTTTGGAGTCCAGGAACAATTAATGGTGATTCTGAGTAACTTGTGTGTGATCAATTTCATTGAAAAGTGATATGTGAATTGCTAACAGCATGTCTGATTTGATTCTGACACTGAGAAATTTTTATCTACGGGCTTGCCTCGTTAACACCATCCACTGTTGGACGTGCTGTTATGGTGATGTTTGTTGGACGAGATTGTTAAGAGCTAGAAGCTTTGGTATAGATTATTCAGCCTCAGCCTAGGCCTTGTAGCATACCGAACCCAGATGCCGTTGGGTTGATGGCCTGTAAGATTTTTGATCTAGATCGGTGTCCGTTTATTCATCTGTGCTACTGAAACAATTGACCTAATCCAATTTTATGGACTTACCATGGTAAAATCTTACTTCGAAGTCATATCTTTGTCTACTGTGAGTTGTCCCGTTCAGACAACCAGTAGAACTGCCTGTGATAACCTCTAAAGAGCACTTTTAGGCTTTTTATAGAATAACATATTTCATATAAACGCCAAGATACCACAAACAATGTCCATCCTGAAGAAAAGTCCTCGCGTCCAACTTTCCTAAAATTCCACAAATGAGTCTTCTCAGTTATTGTATGTTCCGGTTCCAGGATCGTGTCTTCAAGAACCAATGCCGATACAGGTGATAGTCTGCCTCCTTGTCTCTCCCACCTGTTTTTCTATGTTCACTGGTCCGAACTCAAAATGTCTGGGCTTAAGTGTTAACCTAGATGACGAATGAAGTCTGTGTTGATAAGTCAAGTAGACTTCTCTCTGTCAGTTCTCAATATCTCAAGTTGGATTTTGAACCAGATGCTTCTAAAATGGCTGACAGTAGTGTTTTGTGATGACCCCAACACGTTTATTTGACAGACGGCTTCACACCGCTCAAAAATTGCTATAGATGTCTCTATACTGCACCAGACAGATATTTTTAGCGACTGTCATATGTCTGTGGAATCAGATGGCACAGAAAGGTGTTAGGTTACTAGTATGAACTTCATTGACCGTCGATCGCTAATAAAATATAACCAAAACCAATAGTAATGACTACAGTGGTTTTGGCTAGTTCTGGCTGACTGTAAGCAAATAAACAGTTAACTGAGAAGACTCAGGCAGAGAAAAATGCCACTATCCTTTTCGGCAAGAGCGCAGATGCTTGTTTAACTCTTCATACAAGCAAAGCTTTTATTGTGATTGAGTCTTTAGTGCCGCGTCACTCTGATGGTCCCCCGAAACGTCACTAAACTAGTTGAATGGATTAATTATCATCTGTAATGGGAGTTATCGTATTTCCTTAAGTGAAAACTGATTTATCAATGGGGCACTACTTCCAAAAGTTTTGGGACAAGATGGTTTAGGCGTTATCTTTGCCAATGGCTTGGGAAAGACTGAACAACGAGGTTTCCCTAAATTTAGAATGTGCCTCAAGGTCTTCAGATGTTTTGACAAAGAACCGCTTTGAATTTATTATCCGACCTACTTGATATCACATCCGCGATACGTACAATTTTAGAGAATACTCCGCTTTTTTAAAATGATCAAAAAATAGTGACTAAATTTGTAGTACGACTTTACAATATCACAAGTGAAGAATAGTTAAGACGATTGAATCTCTTTTTCATATATTATTGTGAAGTTACAGCTAGTTGTACATGAGCGTTTAGTGTCTTGTCAATCAACTTGAGTGCTGGAACGTTTTGTTTACTTGACTCAACAAGTACTAGTCATTTCCGAAGTTATCACAAAAATTCTCTAGGAACTATGGCCTGATATATACGAGTCTCAGCTATGGTTCCTCAGTTCAGTGGTCTGAGAAAGTCTACTTGAACAATTGATATAATCTTCAGTAAAAAACTATTTCAGAAAAAGGCCGGATTTCTCAATTAAACAGAGGAAAGGAACTAGCATAGATTGATCAGCCTAACACTTTTTACTACAGAGTACGGGAGAAATGTACTGTGACACCATGAAACAAATATAAACAAACCATCTGATTTGCACAAGCTCATCGCAAATATATTGTTTATTGCATACCTACGTACCGTAAATTGGACGTCAAGGCCAATGGTTCCCAAAACTTCAAATGACTACAAACGACCCTTCGAAGGACAATAAAGCTGATTACTTGAGACGCTACCTCGAACCTGTGGGTAGTAAGAAGAAACGAAAAACAGTTAACGACGTCACAGTGAAATACATCTCGTAAGTCTCCAAAATAAGTCAATTCTTCAAAGTGCATCGTGTTCAACATCCAGCTGGATTAGACTTTTAGGATAAAGATTCAAGGAGTTACCCCCTATGAAAACCACCTGTCTCGGTTGGCAGTTTTTTCACTTGGTGGAATTTTCCAAGCGGAAGCTGGCCATACTGAAGCCGTACTGCTTTGTTGTCAGTAAGATGTGGACTTCGATCTACGCGTCCAATAGCTTTATCCAGATGTTTCTCAAACTACAAGACCTGTTGATCTACAAGACTTCAGGATACTAAACTAGCGATGTAACGTATTATATCAATATCTTCTCAATAAACTCCACTAAAACCATTCAGTACACTTTTAACCTCGATCGAGTCCCATTCTTATTTCCTGTTACCTAATCTCCTTAAGATGTTGACGAGATCGATCTTTCATTTAGCATTATTCTTCTAATGCAAGAAAACGATCCTTTCAATAGGTTTAGTTGTCATGTTTCAGCTGCCTTCCATATGTTGTAAGTCATCTTTTGATCATGATCCTGCGCTCATTCCAAACGGTACTCATTCTTGTTCAATCAGTCATTTATACTAAACACTCATAGCCTAGGGAATTCTAAAAACTCCTAGCACTCCATTGTCGTGGTGCGTAATTCATATCACGCTCCAGATTAACTGTCTATTTCTAGCTGTTTAGTAACTCACTTTTGGTAGCCCGAAAGAAGGATTAGTTTAACCGTTAGGGATCCTTTTACCTAGATAATTATCCTTAAGAACAGTACGAAATTATGACAATGTCTTATTACTATATTTTTGTTTGTAACCTCACGTAACCGTTACTTCGTCTAATCTGTTTTACAGTAGGTAGTTGTCTTTAAATTTGTTGGTTTTAAAACGGTTTGCTTTCATTGTCAACCTACTATAGAAATAAGTTAGTGAACCAGTCCCCCTATTTAGATAGTGGTCCATTTTATATTCTCTTTATTTTAGTGGCGATCTCCCTGAAACTTTAGATGCATTCTATAAAACAGATGCGGATAGTTTTGAATTTCCATCAGACCCATCGTTCGTAGAACCATTACCTACAGTGGTTCGACAGGCAACTTTGCTCAAAGATAAAAAGTCAAAACAAGAAGACAAGTCGAGAAAGGAAGCAGAGTTGGAAGCCAGATACGATGTATGGAATAAAGGGTTTGTCTAGTCGTTTGAATAAGATACACCTTTTTTCTCTAATAGCATCAAAACTCTAGAAGAAACTTATAATAAACTTAAAGAACAGGAATATGAAAGTTCAAAACCACTGGCACGATATGCTAGTGATAAAGATCTTACAGAACATCTAAAGTCACAAATACATTCTGAAGATCCTATGGCTCAGTATTTTGTCCGGAAATCAGCTAAAAAGAAGCAGAAGAAGAAAAGCCACAAAAAGAAAAAGCACAAACGTAAGTCCACATACATGACTTTCGGTGGGTATACAAAGTTTATAGTTGTGCTTTTTGTGTATCTATCTGGACTGGCTACTTTATCTTACATTAAAGGAATATTGACCACCCGATTGTCCATAGTGACATCTCAATCGTAGACTTTTCATAGTTTGTAAATCATCCTCCACTTTCTTAAATCGATAACCTTCCGATGGAACATATAAATGTTAATGTCGATGTAAGCTGTATGATTTTGGAAAGGTTGACCTACAAAGTTAGGTAGTCATAACCTAAAAATATGATTAAGACATCTTGTTAATAACTCAACCGTTTAACATAAAAACCGATAGTAATTGAGAGTAGTGAAAGTTGGATAGAGATCACATCAACATCAAAGCATAGCGATAGGCTTGTTGCTAAAACGGCTAGGAAATAAATAAGATGATGCAAACTAAATAAATTAGTCTTTTTTTAATTATGTACTTCACCACTGCATGGGTTTCAACTAGAAACTCCCGATATAGCTCCAGTGATCAATGGATAACGTTATGGATTATTGTCACAATTTAATTTCGTCGTCTTAGATTTCCCCCAAATCCAGGTCTATTCTAACATGTATTATATATGAAATAATGGCTTCCCTTAGTCGTATGCAACATATATCACAATCATTTGTGTCAAAACTATCATCTTCCTAATTATAATTATCATTCATATTTTTCTCGTGTCAAAATTATTTCGTCGTCTTCATTTAATGCGTGTTCTTTATCTTCACTTTCTATTTCCCGTATATACTTTTTCTTTGAAAAACACTAAAATTACTGTTTTAGTAGTTGCTTATTTCTCGTAGTTTGTAGTCGTCAAATCTACCAGTAGTTTTGAGTAGTATGCATTGCATCCTTTACTAAATCCTCTGATGTAAGTCAGCAATGTTGAAACCGCTGTTCTGTACTTTGTTGACTTTTTATTATCTTAAAACATCCTTCAACTTATTTTTTTAAAATGAACTTCGAATATTGCCAAACGTCTGCGCTCTCACGGAATTGGATGCTTTTTTGTGGTAGATATACGTTTGACTCAAAAATCTCTCCCAAATGGCTCTCTTCTTTTTGTTCACTGATAAAGAAAGTGTAACTTGTTTATAATTTATAGCATATGACCATACAAATTGTATTAATGTTTATTCTAGCCTCGTCTCTTTCTCTGTTTGAAATTCAAATTCCATACTCTGGTCAATAAACTTCAAGATTTTCTAAGGATTGATAATCATTTAGGCAACTAGTTTTTTCACAGTTTTGCATGTATCATCGGTGTACTGTGTTGATGATAGAACTGATCAGTTCACCCATCTGTTATTTCCATACACCGTTTTTTCTATGGTTATCTATAGATTCATCTCATTCCGACATCTCACACTCATCCCAATCAGACGATAGTGGTGACGATGACGAAGAAGAGGAAGATTCTCGACCACGTTACAAAGGTCCTGAGCCACCTCCAAATCGTTATAATATATGGCCTGGTTTCCGTTGGGATGGCGTGGATCGTAGTAATGGCTTTGAAAAAAAAATAGTTGAAGATCAAACTCGCCGACGAGTTGAACGTGAAATAGCTCAACGCTGGGCAGTGGAAGATATGTAAAATAATAACTTACATTATTATTATTGTTTGTAAAGTTTCTATCCATTCCACAGTGTACAGATGTATTATGACATTATATATTTTTATATTAGAGACTTTTAGTCCAGTCTTCTATGTAATGTCAACTTGAGGCGTTGTTTGGTGTACCGCACACAGTTAGCCGTTTTGTGAAATCATGGACTTATGATTGTTCACTTTAAATAACATATTTTCTTATCAATCCTAGAAATATAATGAAATTCGTCACCTAGTGAGCTTTAAATGGTTATTACCTATCAGTCTGATCTATTGTCTGAACTCTTATTGCTCATCGTTATGTAGTGACTTGGTTACGCTATCCATAAAAACAGATACAATATCACAAAGTAGGCCATAGGTTAGTTCGTATTATAAATCCCTCCCAAATATTTAACTTATCTCTAACAACTGAGAGAACAAGAAAAATCAGCCTTTCTGCAACCCCATCTGAAGACGAAACGATGCAGGACGCATGTTTGTCAATAGAAGATTAATGGGTATTCTTGGGAATAAGACGCTAAGGATCTCGGTTTCGAAGCGTCACAATCAACTTCATGCCCATGTTTTGAAGAATCAAGAAAGAGATTTTTAAAGTCTTTCTTCTGAATAGTTCTGGCTGAACCTTTGGAATCTTTTGCATTCCTCAGCACCCGACCCGTTATTATTTTAATCACGTTAATTGGATCAAAGGTTACCGTCAACTTTTAGTTTGTCATACAATATGTCTCTAAATATTTTAGTGTTCTGTTATCCTACTCAGTAAGTCAAAACTAACTCAGATGTAGTAAGCCGTCTGAGTCCGGTTCATAACCTGTCAACGCAATCATTTCTCTCGCAGTGATCCAGTGACATTGGTTAAAGTACTCGTTTTTCAGCTGGCCTCGTGTTATATATTTTTGGAGAGTCGGGAAATGTTTTATTACCCAGTGAAACTATAATTTATGGAGGACCTTTGAGAAACGCTAAAGTGACCTTGAGAGTGTCCACCTAATAACTAGGACCAAATGAGTGTGATAAACGAGTGTGAGGAATTAGCATTTTTTCGATATATATTTGATGGTTAAGGTTAGAAAGTATATTTATGGTTTTCATCACTAACTGACATCAGCTATAAACCAAAAACTATTGAGCCAAATGGATGAGTGACTTTCACGCCAAAATCCGAGACCTATTATCTTACACTTGATTGGTTCGTCCATAAATTACAGTCTCGCCCATCACTCACTTATAGATGCCGATCTAATCCTATTGTCCTGGTTGGCTAATCGTCTTTGGCGTTCCCTTTATTTATTTATTTAAACACATAAATATTGGTACAAGGGGGCACCAAATATATATGCGCCGCACAAATCTCATTTGATTTGTATAAGGGCTGTGATACTTCCCAGGTGCCCAAACTGAAACGGGTGGTTTTCTTAAGGAGCCACACCCGGAGTCTTCGACCTAAAGATCTGATTCACAAGGCAGTGGAGCATCATGAGAAGATGCAGTCCTATGGTAGCCGGTGACCGATAATTGATTAATACGCCATTTGTTCCATCAGAATACTGGAGCCCATGTGCTACATTAGTTTAGAATCAGAGTTTCTCAACTCCCCTAGGTGGACTCGCAGTGTCCACCAACCCGGTTAAAGCGCCTGACATTCGCTTTCCGTTCTCTCAATTTCGTAAACAACAGTAATGCCACGAAAAGGCAGTGAGTAGGACTTCCGTGACAGAGGCTATATACGCGTGGCGATGTGAAAGCATTTGGAGAGGGAGAGCGGACTCTTCCCACTCTCGGCCGTACCAGGACATTTGGGGGCCTTAATTTTATTTTTAAAAAGGCTCCCTAGCTTTTAACAAATTTATTTACTTAATGATTTTTATAAAGTAAATAAACTAATCTGAAATATATCAGAAACGTTACAATGCTTCTTTTCATGAAAGCAATTCAATTATCAAAATTATTTAACACCATAGAAATGATTAGCTTCTCGTGATCTATTCCATGGATTTGTGTGTATTTTTTTACCATCTGGCCAAGTATATGTTTGTATATACTCTGATTGTCCGATTTTATTCAATTCATACTGTTTGATAGGACCATATCCATCTAGTTTAATTTCTGAATGTGGATTAATTTGATAACCTGGTTTACATACACGTAGTTGACCATGATTTGTTAAAACTTCTGATACACAATGATTTGGTTTTGTATATGCTGAATGAGTTTCTGATTCACCAGGATACTTGATACATATTCCTGCTTGTTCCTATGTGTTTTCGGAGGAGGAGAGGATAATGAAAATAGTTAATTTCAGTTTGACATTTTATACTACTTAAACTGAAAAGTAAGTAGTCATATGAAAACTGAAACATTTGAATAAACTGTCGTTCGATCAATTTTACGCTTAATTTAGAATGCAAAGTTAATCGTATGAAAACGTCATCCCACTAATCCACTGACTTGCTATCCCGACAACTTTTTAAAAAAATTCTCCAATGATGAATAAATTATTAGCTGTGTTATCAAAGATGGATAGTGACTAGCAGTAGAATCCAGGACGCGCGTTTCGTCCTATTTGGGACTCATCAGCTGGATGTACCTGCATCTGAGAGTTGATCTTCACTCTGACACTCGAACCCAGTAACTTTCGCTTCAAATGCCATCACGTTATCCACTCAGCCGCTGAGTCCTGATAGCCACTTGCTTGTGCAATGGGGTGAAGTTTAAATTCACTTAGTATTGTTTGCTTGAATCTTCCCATCGATGTGTTAGAGACTGACCAGTTGCAGTCCTAACACATTGATGGGAAGATTCAAAAAACAATACTAAATGAATTTATTAGCTGTGTATTTTGTAGTGAATTTATCATTCCATCTAGAGTTCGTTAACCAAATGTATATGAATCCTAGTTTTCGATGCTCTCACAGACGAAAGAATAATCTAAACACTGACAACAAAAATAAGATTTAAAACTAGTTGCCATTCATCGGCTGACATCAGCCAAAACAACATTGAAAATTATAGCTCATTTCACAGCTTTTTCGCCCAAATTGTCTCATCCATAACCTGACAAGCAGTGGAAATAAGGACTTTCAGGGATAATGGTGTAGATGACTAAGTTCAGATGAAACGGTCCGCATTCTTAACGCCATTCAATTACCAGTGAAACATTCGATTCGCCCACTTAATATGCTTATCTATATGTTGACCAGTGAAAAGACTGAGGAATGACTAGGAAGCTTTAGTCAACAAAAGTGTCTTAAATGTTTATACCTTTGTCCTGTCGATACTGTATGATGCTTTGTTGATGTAACCTAATTAAGGTTCACTCTATTATCGTAAACAGTGGTTGGAGAAGTTGGATGATATGGTTCGGAATCGGACATGATAGCACAGACGTACTCATTTTTTGTCTCCCCTTAGATCTTGAGTTTTAGAAATTATCGTATACTTTTCTATTTTATTGACTCATTCTCAAATCATATTGTGTATGCGTAATCTTCTCCATTATCAATGAAACTGCTGGTACGTTTACTATTATAAACATTTGCTTTAATAATTTCACCTTGTTGTATTGGAATGGTGTGGCAATTTGAACCAATGGGCATATATCCCAGATTCTATGTTGCTTATAACTGACTGACTATACAATAACAGCTAGGTTTATTCAGTATCATACTGTTTTTAAGAATTCGAAATCGAACAAACGTGGCATCAGAGCTAGAAGTCACTAACTTCTAGTCTGAGCCATGTTGGTAGATGCAGACTACTTGGTTGGGGTCCGCGTGACTATCGTAACCAATGGTTGGAGACTCTAGGTGACATGGCTCAGAATCGATCACAATGGCGTAGGTGTATACACTCTTTATCTTCCCTTAAACCTTAAGATTAAAATTGCTTCAAATCTGTCTTTCTTCCTGTACTATATCCTTATATACAATCTTTCTTTTATATACTACCACCACTAAATTAACTACTTCTATGAATCCGGTGTTGATCTTGTTGTGCTAACGAGGTATGGCAACTTGGACCGATGCATGTGTGCCTGGTCCTACGTTGTAGCTGACTGACTGACTGAAATAAATACTCAGTATTTCTTTAACATTTTCTGAGTGGTTACCAGTTTGTGGTTGCTTACCGACCCAGGAGGTAATCAAGTTTACAGCATATTAGGCATCTTTACAAAGTTTAATTAACGAACGTTGTAGATAACCGACTAAATTAACAAATGTTTAACGAATTACCTGGATTGTTGGTGGCCATTGAACTTCATTGTGCTTTGTTTCACAGCTTTTATTTAATTGATCTAAAGGATCACAAGTTATTTGATCATAATTAGGAATATTAAATCGTGGAGCAATACGAGGTCTTTTCTCTTGACTAAAATCATATTGATATACCTATAATTATCAGAAGGGGTTTTGTGGAGATTTTAGTAATTTTATATATAGTTGAGATCATTAGTCAAAATTGAAGCTAGACCACCATGGAAAACCTGGAAGTACTGGACGGCCGTTTCGTCCTATTGTGGGACTTCTCAGCAGTGTGCATCCACGATCCCGCCTCGCGAGATTCGAACCCAGGACCTACCAGTCTCGCGCCGGAGCTCTTTTCCTCTAGTCCGCTGAGCCGGTCCAGTGTTTCCAGGTTTTCTCTGGTGGTCTAGCTTCAATTGGACTCATGATCTCAACTATAGCTATAATTATGCAAATTTTAATGTTTTCAGATATATAGAATACAATTCACCTTATTGGAGAAAAAAACATTAGTGACCAATTTCATTACTTTGTGAACAATGGACTCCGGTTTCATCTATATGTTCAATAAATCAATGTATTATATCTCCCATGTGGGGTCTACAGCGAAACAGAAAGCGCCGCTATGAATGTAACACTTAGACAGCTATTGTATCGATGATAAATACTCATTTAGAAATGACATTATTTGTTGTAACACTATACACTACTTCACTTAGTATTATTTGTTTGAATCTTCCCATTAATGTTTAGAACTGCAACTGGTCAGTCTCTAATTGACATATGTGCATACTGTGCGTATTGTCTCGATATAGTCTTATTTCACAAGCATTGTAAGCAAAGATGGATAGTGGCTAGCAGTGGAATCCAGGACGAGCGTTTCGTCCTATTTGGGACTCGTCAGCTGGATGTACCTGCCGCATCTCAGAGTTGATGTTCACTCTGGGACTCGAACCCAGTACCTTTCGCTATACATGACTACCGAAAACAAAAATCCATATTTGTTCATTTAATTATAATCTTTGTTATTCTGATTACTACTGGTACACTTGACATCTTACTACTAATTTGTATATTTTACGGTATGTCACGTAATCTGTTCGATTTATATCAATAACTGAGAAATTTGATAGTTGAATTCGTGAGTCGATTAAAGCTAGATCACAATGGAAAATGTGGAAGCACTGGATGACCGTTTCGTCCTAGTATAGGACTCCTCAGCAGTGCTCATTCACAATCCCACTAGCGTGATTCGAAACCAGGACTATCGGTCTCACGCCTAATCTCTAAACCACTAAGTCGACATCCAACGGTGTTAATGTCTAACTTCAATCAATTCAACTCAGAAATTATCCTGATCAGTTTGGTGTTTCCTTCTTAAACGTATATGTACATTTTCAAGTATAGAGATTTGATAACTGGCATATAAATCAATAATAAGTAAACTAATGACAAATTATACGCTGATTAGATGTTCCTTTTACACGAGTGAAGTTTGGTCCTATTTGGGACTCGTCAGCTGGATGTACCTGCCACATCTCAGAGTTGATGTCCACTCTGGGACTCGAACCCAGTACCCTCGCTTCAAACGCCATCGCGTTATCCACTCGGTCACTGAGTCCTGATAGCCACTTACCATGCTTGTGAATTAAGGCTATATTGAGGCAATACGCACAGTATGCACATATGCCAATTAGAGACTGACCCGTTGCAGTCCTAACACACGGATGGGAAGATTCAAACAAACAATACTAAATGAATGAGTGAAGTTTGTTTGTATAAAGTCATTAACGCCACAGATAATTATTTTTAATTAGCTTAGAATAATAACATGGTCATCATTTTTGCGCCTGTTATGACGCCTGCTCTGCTAAAAACAAATTCTTTACTTTGGATTGATTATTGAATTTTCACAAAATTTCTATATCATGGTATTCCCGATGCCGTGTGTGATGGTCGATATTCGATATTATCGTTAAACGTTGTATATTGTTCGTCCTGATAACCGTTAATAGATAACGCCACAACGGTGTATAAATCAGAAGGCGAATACGAAGTGTTGATTGTTTATTATTGAACCACTCACAGAGATCTCAAATTACAGACACGTTAAGCAAGCATGAAAGAGTAGTGCCGTAAAGCAAGTGAGTGAGTATGAGAGTCGAATGATCGAGCGAGAGATCGATTGATCGAGTAAGCGAGTACGGTGAACAGGATTAAGATGTACACATATATACATATGGAAGTGAATGAATCATCTAATCAGTTAAGCGATTAATAGTAAGGCTAGCAGAATGAAATACATGCGTAGGCATTAAGTAATGCTCAAGCATACATAACAGAGGTACAATAGTATAGTTAGGCTGTTATTGTACGAATGACTCTGTTCGTTAAATAAGTTGACAAAAAAGCTTAACCAAATTAGATGTGAACAAACTCTATTGTACGTGAGCTCCTATACTTGATTTAAAGCATCAGAAGACATAATGGATTGTTTTAGGTACTCGGTGACTCTTTCTCACTTAGTTATAGAAACGAAATTGAAGATCAAGTCTTACGATAATTTCTAGATTTCTAAAAGTTTACAACGAAAACATTTTTGATACAAAACTGAACAGCAAGTTTAGGGCTTTAGAAATATCAGTGGTTAGTGGACTGTCTACTGTGACAAATATATTACTTACTTACTTTACTGACTTACGCCTGTTACTCCCAATCGAGCATAGGCCGACGACCAGCATTCTCCAAACCACTCTGTCCTAAGCCTTCCTTTCTAGTTCTATCCAATTCTTGTTCATTCTTATCATATCTATCTCCATTGCCCGGCATAATGTGTTCTTTGGCCTTCAAGATTCCATATGAGGGCTTGTCTTGTGACGCAGTTGGGTGATTTCCTCAAAGTGTGCCCAATCCACTTCCAGCGCTTCTTCCTGATTTCCTCCTCCACTGGAATGTGGTTTGTTCTATCCCATAGTAGCTTGTTGCTGATAGTGTCTGGTCAACGGATCTGAAGTATTTTTCGTCGACAACTGTTAATAAACAACAGTATCTTTCGCCTATAGCCCCTCCGGGGGATACTGCCGGTCCCAAGCCCGGATAAAAGAGGAGGATTGAGCATGAGATTTTATCAACCCCATCCGGTAGAAACCTAACTCTCTAACAAAACATACTAACCAAGAACGATAATGATCCTATCCACTTATTCAGACAGGAGAGTAGTTCGAACTTTCGATCAACTAAATGAGTTCCAAATCATTTCCATAACAAAATATCACTTTCATAAACATTTAATTTAGATTAAAATGATGAATGTTGTCAAACTATTTCATACTTACTTGGGTATATTTAGTAGATCCAATACAATTTAGATTATTCTTATAACCAATTAATCGATCAGTAACATTGAATTGATTATTTATCATTTCTATTTGTTGACAAGCGATTTCATAAAATGGTTCTAAATGGTTTTCAAAATCAATAAATTTTTCATAAATTTTATAGATTTCTGATTGAATCTATAAAAAAAAAGAAGAAAAAAATTTTTATGTTTTCAGGGGGGGTATTCCAATAATTGTAGTTTACCAGACAAGACTGATTACTCTCTCTTTTTCTTTCTTCTAGTGGTTGATTAGATTATGAAGATCTTGATATCTAAGAGGGAACACAGACTATAATGGTTAGCTGAGAATGAATTAGAAGATTTAGACTTCGTAGATAACCTAACCCTCCTATCACATAAACATGAACAAATACAGATGAAGATAAAAGAAAAAGCAAGATTATCAAATACAACATACGGAACACCAACATAATCACACTTGATGGAAAAACTCTAGATGGTGTGGAAACATTCACGTACCTGGGAAGCATCATCGATGAACAAGAAAAATTCGATACAGACGTGCAGGTGAGGATTAGCAAAGCAATCACAGTATTCCTACAATTGAAGGACTTAAAACAACTGTCAACCAATATCAAAGTCTTCAATAGGAACATCAAGACAGTTAGTTCTACTGTATGGAGCTGAAACGTGGAGAACTAATACAACCATCATCAAAAGTGTACAAGTAATTATAAATAGTTGTCTATGCAAGATGCTCAACATTCATTGATCGGATACCATCAGCAACAGCATTCTGTGGGACAGGACAAACCAGCTTCCAGCTGAAGAGGAAATTAGGAAAAGACGTGAAGGTGGGTCGGACATACATTAGGGAAATCACCAAACCGTATCATGAGAAAAGCCCTAACTTGGAATCGTGAAGAGATGCGGAAAAGAGGAAGGCCAAAGAACACATTACGCCGGGAAATAAAAGCAGATATGAAAAGGATGAATGCTAACTGGAAAGAACTGGAAGGGATTGCCCATGATAAGGTTGGATGGAGAGTGCTGATGGGCGGCCTATACTCCTCCAAAAGTGATAACAGGCTTAAGTAACAAAGTTACAGTCATAATGGTTGAACGGGGAAATTTATTTCAATTTTCCCAACCTTATTATGCCATACTCTTTCATCTTAACAAAGATTTTTTTAAATTCTCGCTGAAAAATTCAACATTGCATGACAGAAGGGGTTTTGTAGAGCTTTTAGTAATTTTATAATTGAAATCATGAATCAATTGAAGCTAGAACAGCATGGGAATCC
>NC_031500.1:18989268-19043140 GCF_000237925.1 Schistosoma mansoni | reverse complement strand
GTCCCGCGCCCGAGCGCTTAGCCACTAGTCTGGTAGGTCCTGGGTTCGAATCTTGAGAGGCGGGATCGTGGATGCGCACTGTTGAGGATTCCCACAATAGGACGAAACGGCTGTCCAGTGCTTCCAGGATTCCCATGCTGTTCTAGCTTCAATTGACTCATGATTTCAACTGCGAAGATTACATGACAATTAGTTAATTTTTCAACTGACTTTCAATCATCATAAAACCTTTATCAAAATTAGGAATTTACTGCCAAGTAAAATACTTACTTAATACTACTATATTCAAATGAAGAATAATTAAGAAAATTCAAATGACTATTATGTTCACAGGATAAAATTAATTGACCAATGAATTAGTTATCAATCCATCTATAATTAAGATTATTGGCTTATAAGGTTTTAAGTTTATTCTCTCATTTTAATCTAATCAATAGAACATTGAATCTTCCCATTGATATTTGGGACTGACTGCAATTGATCAATCGGTTATTGGCATATATGTATCCTTTGTGGACTGCCTCGATATCGCCTGAAGTCACAAGCATTATAAGTAAAAATGGATGGTGGCGGGCAATGAAATCCAGGACGTGTGTTTCATCTTGTTTGGGACTCATCAGCTGGATGTACCTCGCTCATCATAGAGTTGATGTTCACTCTGGGACTTGAACCCAGTACCGTTCACCTCAAACGCCATCACGTTATCCACTTAACTACTGAGTCCTGATAACCACTTACTTGTTCAATAGGATGAAGTTGAAATTCACTTGGTATTGTTTACTTGAATCTTCCCATTGATGTTTAGGACTCCCATTGGTCAGTCCGTTATTGGCATATGTGCATTCTGTACGGATTACCTCCGTATTGCTTTAACTCACGAGCATTATCAGCAAAAATGTATGGTTGTTAGCAGTGAAATTCAGGATGTGCGTTTCGTCCCGCGTGTTACTCATCAGCTGGATGTACATGCCGCATCTCAGAGTTAATGTTCACTCTGGGACTCGAACCCAATAGCAATAATTAATAATTGATTTTAGGCACATCTTTCAGTTCCCCATGCTTACACCTGACCAAAATAAAATCTCTATACGTTCATAAATATATGAATAATATGATATATAATCATATTATGTAACCTAGCAACAAGGATGTAAATAAACTTCTGCCTATTGATTTTGTCTTTTTTTATTGTACACTAGCAACAAGATTATGTAAATGTGTTGGTGAGGCCAACAATACTGAAGTTTAAAATGTCCAGAAACACCGGCAAATAAACAGTAAGGTGATGATAAATGAATATAGAAGACAATGAAAATTCATTAACAAGGAAAATGAGATAGAATATTAATTATCCCCCCCTGCTATTGATGTTAATAGTTAGGACACTCAGAGAAGATATTGTCGAACTATTAATCATTCCAATCTGTTTCTCTATTCGTGACCGAACTCTATTGATCGACTTGTAATGTGGTCTCTAGTTTGAGTTACTCAACATCTTAGACATAATGTTTTGATATCAGATTGTTGGAGATAGTTGGCAGGATACCTTGAATCGAAGTTTCATGATAGCTGGCACTTGTTAATAAATTCTATCAGAATTATTGAGATTATTGATTCTTCCTGGAGAATTCCAACTTAAACCACCCAGCTTCACAGTCTGAGATGTTACCACTGAGCTGTTCTACTTCCGACTGACATGCTGTAGGACTAAGATATTTATATCTCACTTTTCAGTGATTAGTGACCAATTAGATTTGGTTTTAGTCTATTGATGTTGATCGAACTTTATTCATGAAGCTGAAATGTAGCCACTAGTCTCAATGAATCAATATTGTGTAGATGATGTCCTAATATTCTCTCTTTACTATGTTGTTCGAGTCTCCTGTTCACTCTGCTTTCGCTAAATATTTTACATTTATCTCTCTTTGAAGACCATACCTTCATGGTAATACTTTACATATTTATATCCTGGGATGTCCGTTTACAGGCATTATCTGTTTGAGAAGTTTAGCAAATTTCTGATGTTTCGCGACTCAATGTAAGCCACTTCCTCAGAGAATAAATAACCAAATTCACATTAATCCAAGTCTAAATAGTACAACGGAACAATCCAAGAATATTAGGTGCGATCAATCAAAAAACAGGTCTGAATAAATCAATGTCATGTTATTTCGGTCAAGGTGATTTATAAGCGACATGTATGTAAGTGTGTTTGTTGGTGTATGTGTGCATTGTTAGGGATGAAGAATGTGTGACCTTAATAATGAAAAAGGATAGAGTTTAATTTGTAATGTAATGGTGTGAAATTGTAAATAATATCACACTAGTTGATTAGGCTAGACAGTTCAAGTCAGATGTATGGTAGGGCCTTCTTTTCTATTGAGATCAGTAGGATTAAGCATTATATGGAAAGCCTCAGCTTCTTCGTGTACCTAATATGTTCTTTGGTACGAGTCAAGATTTCGCAAGATGACTCTCCAATATAGAAGGCATCATAATCGACACAGCCTAATTTGTAGACGCAGTTCTGTGTAGACATGAATGGGTTTTTTTTTCTTTTAATCGAACTAAAGTATTTCGAAGTGTGTTCATTGTTTTGTAATATACTTTAATTCTGTGTTGTCTTGAGATCCTTTGATGTTCTTCTGTTGTGCCATGACGGTATGGTAAAACTGCAGTACCGATTTATGGCATTTCATTCGAATTATTATTATTACGTACTGAACTGTCTTGCTTCGATATACTTCTAATAATCTTCATAAGAAAATTATTAAATTGTATGTTGGCGATTATATTCTTTTATTTTTTTTGTTTGTCCTCTTCTGAAGTGATGATCTTGTTGGCTCTTCTCAAAAGATTTAAGGCTAGAGAGATCTTAGCACTGAAAGGATGTGCTGAATAGAAGTCAATATAACGATTAAAGTGTGTTGGCTTTCGATAGATGGATAGATTTAGAACTCCATTTACATTTCTCTTCACTAAGCAATCTAAAAATGGTAGTTAATCATGTTCATTTTCATCCTTATTCGTGAATTTGATGTGAGATGAAAGTGTATTTATCCGTTTTGAAAACGATCTTAGATGAGTGTTTTTTCTTATGACAACAAATGTATCATCTACATACTTACTTATGCCTGTCACTCCCAATGGAGCATAGGCCGCCGACTAGCATTCTCCAACCCACTCTGTCGTGGGCCTACCTTTCTAGTTCTATCCAGTTGTTGTTCATTCTTCTCATATCTATCTCCATTTCTCTGCATAATGTGTTCTTTGGTCTTCCTCTTCCCCTTTGACCTTCAGGATTCCATGTTAGGGCTTTTCCTATGATGCAGTTGGGTACTTTCCTCAAAGTGTGTCCTATCCACTTCCAGCGCTTCTTCTTGATTTCTTACTCCGCTGAAATCAGGTTTGTTCTCTGTCATTGTAGGTTGTTTCTGATAGTGTCTGGTCAACGGATCCGAAGTATTTTGCGTAGACAAATGTTAATAGTTGAGATCATGAGTTCAGAGCTTCCAGGTTTTCAATGATGATCTAACTTCAATTGATTCATGATTTCAACTATCAAAATAAGTTATCTTTCATAATGTCTTCATTTTAAAGTATACCATTTGTGAATATCCTTTAAATAAATAAAATACTGTTGAAATATCGTTATGTAAAAGAATACTTTTTGACTGAACAATTCGTTCTGCAATAACTTCATCATCAGACTCTACAGTTATAAGTCCATAATTGTGGTAATCTTTTACAAAGGTCAAAATGAGGCACGTAATAATGAATTTGGCAATGTTATATGGATATATGCGCACACGAGACTAATAGGTCCTGGGTTCGAATTTCGTGAGGTGGAATCGTGTATGCGCACTGTTCAGGAGTCCCACAATAGAACGAAAAGACCACCTAGTGCTTCCAGGTTTTCTACAATAGTCTAGCTTCAAATGACTCATGATTTCAACTATAAAAAAATGGTGGACATTTGCATCTGCTATTATGACATATATACTTCAAAATTGTGTTATTTTTAAATTAGAAAGGACATTCAATAAGGGTCAGAAATGATTTGGAGTAAAGTATCCAATCACATGCAGTAGAATAGAAATATAACAAAAATGAAAATTATTATCAGAAGGGGGTTTTGTGGAGATTTAGTATTTTTCATATGCTCACTAGTGACTGACTTCGATAGGTAAATCCTGGAGTTCTAGTGAAAAGCAGTGACCAGTGGAGTTCAAACCAAATCTGTTGTGAGATAGAAACTGACTGAAAACAACTGGTGAACGGTTGCTCAACTTCGTGGATTGGTTGGAGTTAGACATGAACACCATCGGATGCCGGCTCAGTGGTCTATCGATTACGTGCTCTGGCGCGAGACTGGTAGTTCCTGGGTTCGAATCTCGCGAGGCGAGGTCGTGGATGTGGACTGCTGAGGATTCCCACAATAGGACGAAACGGTCGTCCAGTGCTTCCAGGTTTTCACTAGTGGTCTAGCTTCAATTGGCTTACGCTTTCAACTATGAAAAATGAAAAAAATAGTGTGAATAAAGTGCATAGTAGGAGAATTTCATTTGTTAATTGAGATAATAATGATAAATAGTAATAATAAGATTGTTGTGTGAATATAATACGTAATAAGAGGGTTTTTATCAAGGTAATTACGATAAACGAATTATATAGTTAAAGTCATGAGTCCATTGTAGCTAATCACCATGGAAAACCTGGAATCACTGGGTGGCCGTTTCGTCCTATTGTAGGACTCCTCAGTAGTGCGCATCCACGATTCCACCTCACGAGATTCGAACCAAGGACCTATCCGTCTAGCACACGAGCGAGAACATTAAGATAAAGATAATCAAAATATAATTAACTAAATTTATCCATCATAAAAAAACACAAATTTAACTTACATTATTCTTTTCTATCATTTTTGTTATATTCAATATTGAACATTGATCATACAATTGTTTTAATAAGCACTGACCTTGAGATATTAAATTTGTGAAATTCAAATTGAATTGATCTTTTTTAAAAACATGATTATTATCAATAAAATAATTAACTGTTTTAATGATACCAAATTTATATGATAATCTTCTTAATGTTCCCATTAATTCAGGTGTTGTTATAATAATACTACTACTATTTGATTTATTATTTAGATTCTTCTTATGTTTTAAATAATCCGTAATGGATAAACATTGTAAACTATTCAATTGATGATATAGATTATCCATGATATGAATAGATTAGTTAAGGAAATGATAGATAACTTGGTTTCTAAGATGATGTAATGGTGTTGTTTCTTCCTTCCTTTCTTTCTTGCCTTCTTTCTTTTTTGTTTATTTATTTATATAAGGGGGACGTCTTGTACTTTAATGTTTTGTCTCGAAAGGTTCTTTTTTTCTGGATTTATGTTAAAAAATACTTTATAAGTACATAGAGAATGATAGAAATCAGTTGATTATTGAGTTGGCAACTTAATATAGTAACTAAGGTATCTTAATTGATCTATTTGTTGTCTTATGATATTTTATAAGATAAAGTTTTTATAACTTGTGACCGCCTGAATGCCTTGTTCATGTATAACATAATAGTAACTCCAATTAGAAAGCAGTGATTTGTCAACGGGATCAATGACACACGAAACCTGTACGAGCAGTCTAGAGTACTTGTCAGTCCTGCTATCTGTCTAGCTCAGCCGGAGAGAATATAATTTATGGATGACCTTTGATTGAGTCCTAAGTGACCTTGAGAAGTGTTAGCCAATCAGTAAACAGTAAGCATAGAGTAAAAATATATTATACAAAACCAAATAATTAAAGTGGATACATCTCTTTTATATGATCCAAAAACTTGTTAAGGTTAGAAGAAGGTTCCAAAATCGTAATGCATAAGGTAGAGGAACTCATCCATATGGCTCCATAATAGTTGGTCTCTGGAACCATGATAAGGTCATAAAAACCCTCTCAGCCTCAACCGCATAGCTTCATTATTGTTTGTGTGTACTCCGGTTGGGTAAGTTTATCATTTTTATTATTAATATCTCCCTACAATACTCATACGACTGAACAGCGGAAGCTTCAGTAACATCTGAGGTTATTGCAGCCAATGTTACTGGTGCTTTTATTATACAGCGATAAAGGTTCCTATTCTAGCAAAAGTCTTCCTTCAACATATATTACATCGAAGGACAACATCACGATAGTCTGCACAACGTATACAAGTCACTTAATTACCACAGTCAAAAATAAAGGAACTTCTTAGTAGTCTCATTTGTTGTAGCCGCTTAATTGTCAATTCTTCTCTAAAATTCTCTGTAAACCGATCTTACATGAGCATCAGGCACTGAAATTGGCGTAGTAATCTTGAAATCCCTCAAACGATTCTAATTGGCTCGTCCATAAATTATAGTCTCACCGCCCAACCACTTAAGCCCAGAACAACAATAACAACCTCTACAATATGAATCATTATTCACAAACATACTGGGTTTATATACCAAACAAACAGACCACATTGTACCATAAAATAGAAAATAACATTTTGTACAAAATTTAGCCAAATGTGGCTGTGAATAGGGGTAACAGTAATTAATGGACTGGGGATAACTCAGCAATGGTAACTCGAACAGTAATAATATATGGGTCAAAATAAAGCTCATAATAAAAGGAACATGAATATGAATAGTTTAGTTACTTAGCAATTATACAATAGGAAATATACGTATCATATTGGTCCATAAATAGTCCTCAAAAGTTACTCTTCATAATTCTCTTCGGGATAGAACAGAAGTATTCATAGTTGTTAATTTATAATACAGCAGTGAAGAAGCTTTAACAAAATGGTAGTACTATAGTAAACGAGAACACAAGTGCGCGACAATCGAATGTATTTTAACACACAAAATCACAGAATCTTTTAGTAAAATCTGAGAACTATATAGTAAATAATTTATTTGTAAAATATCAATCAAATCGTCTCACATTGTTCCTTTATTTCCACAGCAACCGTTCTTGGTCCTTATTCACTTTTCTTTGATTTTTTTAACCTTCTGCTACTAGGTATTTCACTTTCGATTAATAATACATACTATTTATATCTATCAATATCAGTAGTGCACACCATATAACGTGTTAAATGATAATACGCCAGCCAAATACTAGAATTCATATTTTAAGATGTAAATATACTACTGAGAATTGATTGAATTCATGATTAAGGCGTCTTTTCTTTTAAAATATGAACTTCAACAAACCAATTCAAGATGTTTCTATCCTTTATCTTTAATCGAACGACATCAAATGAGCTTTAATTTAGTTATTTCTATTCAGTACAAATAAAGATAAAGTTGCTTTTTGAAAGACTGAATTCCTTTGGGTACCAAAAAGTTTTGCTTGTATTGGTTCATTTGCAAAGTTAGCCTTCTAATATGGGACTTACCCAATAGTGTACATCCATGACCCCACACAAAATATATAACCTAAAACTTTCCAGTCTCACCAAAAACATTTAACCTATAAACAATTAAGCTAGCATCCAATGGTTTCTATTTCTAACATAAATCAACGAGCGATATTAGACGATTGTTTTTTAGTGGTCATATATCTGACTTCATTTAGATCAGGCGAGTGATCGTTATTGAAATATACATGTCCATGTCACTATTGTGCTGGCTTCGATGAATGCGTCGAATTAGAGATTGAGTCGTTTGAGTTTGCTCACTCTCCTTCTTCGTGGCGCGTCATTTCGTTGTACTTAGCTTTCTGGTCAATGATTATAAGAAATATACGTATCAGAAATTCATTCTCGTATTTGACTTATTTAAGCCCGGCATTCACCAACGTGATTTAGGTCGACTATTGTATACGAGGATTGGCGGAGTGTATATTTCAATAACAAGCAGCAAACAATCTACCTGGAGTTAGATTATGGGCCACTAAAGTCTCTCAGTGATATCGGCAAGTAACTGACAAAAATGAATTCCACTGGTCAATTCACCTATTCATCATGAGTCATGTTTTGAACTTGTTTATTATTCACTCATTAACCCTGACTATTTTTTATAGGGGCGTATGTATGTGTAACCTTCTTATCCTGCTTATCACATGTCTGTTGTTTATATTTATGTGACTATAAATATTGATTAATGCTTGATAAAAGTCAGTTGCCTTACCCGCCATCTCCAATGCGTGTTATTTTTCCTTCGCTCGCTGATATTTGCTCATGTGCTTAAAGATTTCTGACCAACGCTATTTGACAATAAACTGTAGCTACCGCTTCTCTTTGCCTTCTGATTTTATGTACCGTTAAGATTTGTATTATAATGTTTATCGAGATGAATGATTAGCGAAGCACGGTACTTAAAATAATCCCCATGAAATAGTTCTGAAAATTTAACCATTCACTAATTATTCACCCATAATTTACAATCTAATACTATCAAAATGAATTGAATTCCCAGTCAATAAACTACATTGGCTGAATATAAGTCATATCTTGAAGGTTAGTTACTACTCTTCAATAGTAGTTGCAATTTCATGACCATAAAAACATTACACTTTATTATAAAAAGGGAGTAATTACTAACATCGACATTTCCAGTTGAAATAAAACTCTTTTAAAGAAAAATAAGGAAATCAACTTTATACTTACTTGTGCAATACGTGATATGATACCAACAACAGCAATATACAGTGACACTGGGATACAGAGATATCTTGGTTTTCTCTGATTTTGTTTGACTGTTGTTAATTGCTGTCTTCTCCTTCTTCCTTTCTTCAAACCTGTTCAGGGTTTCAATAGAGATCCATCCTATTTGATGATGCGCTTTGTGAACAAGCATCTCCCGGAACGCTGAAGCTCATGCTTCTTTAATCCGTTTCCCCTTATCCTGTATTGCAGTTTCTTCTCCCAGTAGATCTTCTAAGCCCTCGAAGCTTTTGCCAAAAGCTATCTTGAATTCATTGAGTTTGTCAGTATCTCGAAGTAATGCTGTTTTTCAGTACTTCTTTAGCATTAGTTTCATCTTGACAACCATCAGGTGATGATCTGAAGCTATGTCAGCTCCTCTCCTGGTTCTTACATCTTCCATTGTCTTCCTGAATCTTTCAGTGATGTAAATATGATCGGTCTGATTCTCTCTAGTTTGGTCCAGTGACACCCATGTAGCTTTGTGTGTGCGTTTGTGGGGGAATATTGTGCTACCTATAACCATTTCGTTGGATGCATATAAATTTGCAAATCTCGCCATTCTCGTTTCTTTTTCCTAGTCCATATCGTCATATAATATCTTCATACCCGATGTTGTCCGTCCCGACTTTAGCGTTTATGTCTCCCATCAGGATAGTGAGGTCTTTCCTGAGTACTTTGCTATGATCGGTTGCAGCCTCTCATAGAACTGATTTTTTATAGTCACTGTTGCTATCATTGGTAGGTGCATAACATTGGATAACATTCATTGTGATCCCCTTCTTCTTTGTTTTGAAAGATGCTTGGATGATTCTGGATCCATGAGATTCCCACCCAATAAGTGCTTTTACGTGCTTCTTTGGACAACATTAGAGTAACTCCCTGAGTGTGTGAAGCACTTTCTTCTTCATTACCGTAGTACGACAGCACCTCTCCCGTACCTAGCCTTTGTTGTCCTCCTTGGGTTCAATGAGTTTCGCTGATTCCAAGTACTGCTAATTTGTATCTCCTCATTTCCATTGTTATTTGACTGGTCTTCCCAGTCTCCCACATTGTCCGGATTTCATGTACCTATAAAAATCGTTGCTCTGGTTGTAAGAAGGGGCATCGGCTTCGAAACTTCCGAGGAATTTCGGCTTTTATCATGAGGCATCATATTTCTTCCTTCAACTGGGATGGTAGAGTTTAAATGGTTTGAATTATTTTTCTGGTAGGTGTTTTTTTAGCAAGACATTTTCTACCGGATTGGGTTGCCGACCACATTCCCAACCTTAAGCCTTTGTGTGAGCTTGAGACTGGCACTCACTTTAGAAGGGCTACAGATGGAGATAAGACATAGGACTGAGATTAGAGGAAATATACCTGTTCTATAGTGAGACATTAATGCTTCATCCTTAATGAATGACGACTGTGGTAAAGCTCAAGTATTATCAAACTACTATAGCAATGCATATTCTGTAGAAACACCCTTCTCGCCATTCCATGCAAATCCCCCACACATACACTGGACAATTCGACCGTTCAAGAACTCGATGTCTTTGGTCTGCTAAATAAGCTTGATCTAGGCAGATCCAGGGAACTCAGTGTAATACATCCTAGTTCACTACAGGAATTAGGAAATTTTGTCCCGGATTCCTTAAGCATATGCATTAATCTATCCATAATTCAGGCTCGTCTACTAACAGACTGGAAGAATACTATAATGAATCTTATCATCGAAACCTGAGAAGTACCGACCCATTAGTCTAACTAGTGTGGTTGTTAACATTTTAGAAAAGGTTATTCAGAAGAAGTTGCTCAAGTATCTCAACGAAAACCGGATCCTTTCGTAAAAGCATCTTGGTTATAGAATAGGTTATTTCTGTCTCACCAACTTATTAGTGACTTGTAAAAGCTGGTGCGCTCTTAAAGACCAAAAGTTACCTATAGCAGTAGCCTATATATACTTCAGCAAAGCTTTTAACAAGGTTCCTCACAACCGGCTGTTATATAAGTTAAAAATGTCGGGATTTGAAGCAATTTATTGATATGGACAAAAGACTTCCTGGTTGGGCGTCAACGAAAAGTACGGGTGAACTGTCTAGCTGAAAAACTGTGCTTAGCGGATTACAGTTTTGGGGCCAGCGTTATTCCTATATATGTAAGTAACCTCCCTCGTCTCCTGTCATCAGCGGTCTTGCTATATGCTAACGATGTCAAGATATGGAGAGCGATAAGAAGTAAGGGTGATAGTTAAGAACTTCAAAAGGATCTGGAGGAATTATCTGAATGGTCTAATGTTTGGCAGTTGCCGACAAATGTTCACAAGTGTATTATGATGAATATTGGTCACTGAGGTACAGATACATACATGATGAATAACAGTGAGCTACCTGTTGTCCAGACGCATGATGACTTAAGCCATCGTTAGCTAATACTTAAAAACTGCCGTGCAATAGTCACCAAATATTTTAGAACCTTGTAGTCAATACATAGGGCCTTTAGCCATGTCAACGCTAAAACATTTTTTGACTTTGTACACAATATTTGTGAGTCCTAAACTTGAGTACTGCATACAGGCGGCTAGCTCCTGCCTAAAAAGAGACGGTAAGCTGTTGGAAAAGGTTCAGAGAACAGCAACTAAGCTGATTTCAAGAATAGCAAACCTGTCCCATGAAGTTCAACTGACTAAACTCAACCTAATAACATTGTCATTTCGAAGAACCAGAGGGGAATTGATTACAGTTCTCAAATTACTTGGTGTTATATTTGCATCCGATATACCCTCATTTTTATCGTCTTCCAAAACAGAGGATTTACAAGGACAATGAAAAATGTTCACAAGTTCGGAACAAATCAATTCTCGGTTGACTATCGACTTTCCCATCAAATCATTAACGAATAGAATTCATTACCTCAACACGGGGTTGAGGCTCCAACTGTCGACTCTTTCAAAAGAAAGTTGGATCAACTGAGAGTCCATCATTGCCAGGACTAACATAGGCCACTTAGTCTCTTGTCTTTTTCAAAATGAAACTAAGCAACAGCGCATAACTAAACCACCCAGACAGTTATTCTCCATTCCAAACCTTAGTTTGGAATCTACACACCCTACTTTGCTTTTCATGCTTTCTTCTATTATTCCTCACCGATCTTCCTATTTCACAATCCACTAGACACAGTAATTAGTTCCTGTGCTTCATCTGCATTTTCTTTGATGACAGTTTAATCCTAATGACGGTAATTTGTTTGGGTTTTGCCTGCTAATTAAACACAACCCTTTTTGTTCCACAGCCAAAAACAAGGGTTTATAGACTACTTGTTGCTCTTGTTACGTTTCCTTTCTCGGTGCGCGATTGTAACAAGCAAACATGGAGCTTCTACTCAAACCGTGGTCTATATATACGTGTAACAGGTTTCCTACGTAGCATATTGTTGACTAAAATGAGAACAGGATGCGGAGACAGCAAGCCTTTCTAAGGAACTGCAGTCAAATCAAAAGCGCCAGTATCGATTTGTATTACGAGGAGGAAAGAACAAACTAAGAAATAATGTTATCTCTGGATGTGAAAGAAGGGGCTCCCGCCACTCTTGACACCACCAAAGTTTTCAGCGTGTACTTAGCAAATGGGCTGACTAAGACACCTAGCCAGTTTTGACAAAGCCACAACAGAAAAAGTATAGTGGGGTATTAGTTGCTCATAAGCTGGTGATAAGCAAAATATTGAAACCTAGCCGTACGGTTCCGACGAAACCAACCATATGGCGCTAAAAATGCCTGCGGAATTCCCTTTGAATCCATTAACCAACCTGATTTAACACCCATTCGATTCCAAATGATGTCCAGGAAAGGGCCCAAATGTCTACGTTTTGATCGCTAAGGAACTACCTATAGAACAGAGCGTCCCGCACCAAACTAAATTGGGTAAGGCAAAACTAGATATCGCATTTATCGGGGTTACTCAGTGAACCGTACTGGCCTCTTTGTGATACTTTAGTGGCATTAGGCCCTAACCACCAATCCTCAAATAGGCACGCTGAATCCTGTACTTTTCCGGACACTATCTTAGACCTATATGCTCATATATCTCGCAGCCCACGGCGCTTTTGCACTATACTCCTTAAAAAGTTTGTGAATCTCATAGAGTACGTACAAACGTGTCCAGTAAAGTTGACTATTTGAATACGGTACAAACCCTATGGAGACCGTTTTCACCAATCGATATGGTACTCACTAGCTAACAGGATATTACAAGACGACCTGATAGTGATGTTTGTTAGACTGATGTCCAATTCGGTATTAGGTGCATCTATTTCTGCTGCTAGAACAATAGGCCCAATCCAAAAATCACAGAGTCCCTATGATATAGCTACCTAATCTATAATATCTAACTTGGAAGTTACTTCATCGTCTATACCGGATGGTCCTTCCTGACAGTCACAAGTGTGAGGTGTAGCACCTCCAAAGGATATATATGACATGGGGACAAAATAATATACATTTAATATGGAAAGGGAGAAGCAAATTGCAGCTACCATACCTGTATGGCCAAGCTATGATATAACGATTAAATGTTCCCGCGTTCACCAATTCTCCGTCGTAAATGATGAGTGTTAATCTTATCAGTTATCATACACTCAGCTTCAAGGATCGTATGACTAAGACGCGAAAACACTACACTACTCTCTCTCCACTAACTTAAGTCTTAACCACCCTTGTTTATTTGTTATTCTTACACATTTGTTTATTTGTACCTGGTCAATTTATTTGCTTTACCTGACCACGGTCTCTTAGTTGCTCTTCTTCATTCTTATTTTGTAAGTTTCTTCCAATTCCTTCCAAGAAACCTCGTAACCGGTAGTGCGATAGCTCCTTCATTAGCGCTCGAATCCATTATGTTTAGTGCCATGAGTGCCTGGACTACTCACAGCTGACAACATTAAAGACCTCTAGCGGTACACTAACATCAAGGAGTGATAACAAAGAAATTAGTTGGTTTGCATTACCTTTTTAGAGAGATATTGAATACTGGATATTGTACAGGTGTTTTCGACATGCGCCAAGACCAAATGAGACGTTGACGTTATTTTCAAATTATGATGATTAGACTGTAAAGCATGGTTAGTAGGAGGCGTCTAACTGTATCTGGCGATCACAAGCCCGAAGTAAGATATGCTGACTTTCAATCAACTTCTCAGGAACAGTCATGTTGGTCCAAACCCACTGTTTATCATGCTGCCATCGTGATATTTCTAGAGTTCTTTGCCTTCGGATTGTTAACTACCCCAATGATCTCGGTATAGTCCCGTTATTTTACTGTTTATACGTTGCAGGTTTTAGATGAGACATTTCCCAAGTATACCTTTCTAATGAATGGCATCATACATGGAGTAAAGGGAATTTTATCCTTCCTTAGCGCACCATTTCTAGGTGCTCTCTCAGATATGTTTGGAAGAAAACCTTTCCTACTCCTAACAGTAACCTTCACTTGTTCTCCAATACCACTGATGAAGATCAGTCATTGGTGGTATTTTACAATGATCAGTATATCGGGTATATTTGCAGTGACATTTTCATTTGCTTTGGCATATGTCGCTGATATCACATCAGAAGAAGATCGAAGCTGGGGATATGGACTAGTAAGTTCAGATATAAACATATGACTGGCAAATTTTCCACACCGAAACTAACTGTTCAACAAGTAGGGTTTCTGTTCCTGCACAAATACCACATCAATTTTAAAATCTTAAGTCTGTAAAACTGTTCGTTTTTTGTCGAAACAGGTAATGGACTAAAAGCTTCGACTATTAGTTGTACTTTGGATGCGTTTTTTGGTGCCTGACATTTCTGCCTTGTCTTTTTGGTTTGTGTAGTTTGAACTGTTTGTCATCAATCAGTAGGGTTATTTGACATGTTTGATTTTAGCCTCAATTACCCAACTGAAATATTGATCATTATAACATGAAAGACAGATTTCAAAGTCTAAAAGTTGTTCATGCTCTTATAATTGATCGCTTAAAGTATAACATTCCAATGTACTACTTTAGTACGTTTATTATTAGTAACTAGTTTATACAGTAACCAGTAATGCCAATACACCCTTCAAATAACTTACTGTAGTCTATGGTGAATTATTTAGTGCACTATTTTACTGTTTAAACCAATCTTTGCTACTGATGTTTCGGTTTATAGTAGTGTCAATGTCTGCTATTACTGTGCCAACTATACAGAAAGAATAAAGCTTATCAGCCCTCTATTCGCTTATCTTTTATGTGGCACTGGTTGTCTGTTTGCAGCCTCACTATTTGTTTCATGTAACTGATCATTATAATTTAGGCATATTATTAGTATTCTCTGTATTTGACATCAACAGTCAGTCAGTCAGTCAGCTACAACGTAGGACCAGGCACATTTATGCATCGGTCCAAGTTGCCATACCTCGTTGGCACAACAAGACGAACACCAAATTCATAGTAGTTAATTTAGTGATGGTGGTAGTATATAAATTATAGGTTGTATATAAGGATATAGTATAGGAAGGAAGAAAGTTATGAAACAATTTTAATCTCAAGGTTTAAGGGAAGATAAAGAGTGTATACACCTACGCCATTGTGATCGATTCTGAGCCATGTCACCTAGAGTCTCCAACCATTGGTTACGATAGTCACGCGGACCCCAACCAAGTAGTCTGCATCTTCCAACATGGCTCAGACTAGAAGTTAGTGACTTCAAGCACTGATGCCATGTTTTGGTTTGGCCGCCCCTAACTCTCTTCCAACCATCCCCAATATTAGACATTATAGAGCGTCGTGGTAATCGGTGTACAGGCATACGTAACACGTGGCCTAACCATCTCAGTCGATGAATATTCATCACCTCATCAACTGATTTACCATCATTCCCTAGTACCCTGAGTCTAACCTCACTATTACTTACCCAGTGATCTCGGCAGATGCAAGCAATACTTTTAAGATATCTGTGTTCAAATACTAGTAACTTATGAGTATCTTCTACTCTTAATGGCCACATTTTGCAGCAGTAAAGTAGAACAGAACGAATTGCTGCGCAGTATACTCGTCCTTTAATTGATAGACGGATATCTCGTCTTCGCCATAGGTGACGTAAGTTGGCAAAAGCCAAACGGGCTTTTTGAATCCGTGCAGAGATTTCGTTAGACACCAACCCATTAGGGCTGATCAGACTTCCAAGATAAGTGAAGTTGTCGACGCGTTCGACTACTTCACTCCCTATCCTTAGTTCGGGTGTTGACGCAGGCCAGTCCTGGAGTAACAATTTACATTTGGATGGGGAGAAACGCATCCCAAACATCCTGGCATTATTACTGAGTTCCAACAGAAGACTCTGCATTTTGTCAGCGTCTTCACCAAACAGGATTATGTCATCTGTGTATTCTAAGTCGCATAATGGTCTCCCTGGTAGGAGATCAATTCCTGAAAATTCAGTCGCAGAGAGTGTTATTTCCAGCAACAGGTCTATAATGAAGTTAAACAAAAATGGGGATAGTGGACAACCTTGACGGACACCACTTGAGGTTGTAAAATCAGATGACTGTTCGCTATAAGCTCTCGCTCGACTGGTAGTGTTCGAGTAAAGAGCCTTCACAAGGTTTATGTACTTCTGAGGTACACCTTTCAATGACAGACACTGCCACAGAACCTCTCGGTCTACGGAGTCAAATGCTGCTTTCAAGTCAAGAAAAACTATCATTGTCGGACGCCGATAAGCATGTCTGTGCTCTAAAACTTGACGAATGGTGAATATGTGGTCGATACAGCCACGACCAGGTCTGAAACCAGCCTGATTTTCTCGTGTTTGCAGTTCACGAGTCTTAGTTAGGTGCCCGATAATTATTGAGGCTAGTATTTTAGATGCTATGTTAGTCAGACTAATCCCTCTATGGTTATCACAGGGTGATTTTGGCCCCTTCTTATATATTGGGACAATCAGAGATTGTGACCAGTCAGATGGGATTACGTCCGTCTCCCAGATTTTAGCCAGAATATTAGTCAACCTAATCGCTAAAATTGGACCACCATATTTAAAGACCTCTGGAGCCAATCCATCTGGACCAGCTGCCCTTCCTCGTTTCAGATTAGTTATAGCCTTTTGGACTTCAAGTAGGGTCGGGGGGCCTACTTCAATGTTCCATTCAGGTTTTCTAGGAATAGTGGGTAGTTGTGCAGTAGCTGAAGGCCAGCTAAACTGTTCTCTAAAGTGTTCCGCCCATCGTTCTAAACGTTTGGGTTGAGAGCAGATAAGGGTTCCGTCTTTTTCGGAGATTGTCTCACTTACACTTGACTTCTTAACTCCGGTTTCTTTTATTAGTCTGAATAGTTGTCTGGTGTTGCCTACAGCCGCTGCCTTTTCCATCTCTTTTGCTTTCGTTGCCCACCACTGCTCACGATCGTTCCTTAGACTTTTAGTTAACCTAGATCTAATTTGTTTACGCTCTTCGTCATGTTCAGAGCCTGATAGGATGAGTTTACGCGAATCCATCAGTGAAATAGACTTAGAAGAAATCCACTGGTTTTTTGGAGCCCTATGGTTTAAATGACTAATAGATGTGACTGCTGTTTCCACAGCTGTTCGTATGTCTTTCCAAGCAGCATCTGGGTCAGTCTCGTTTACAGAACTGCCTAGATGTGAACTCAGTTGTTTCTGGAATTCGCATTTGGCTTTCTCGTCCTCCAGTTCAATCCTAATGGATCTTCTTAGTGTACTTTTCCTGCGTCCATTGAGGCGCAGACAAATGCGCGCTCGTATTAAAGCGTGATCAGAGTCTAAACAAGTATTCCAATACGAGCGACAATCTTCTATTGAGCCTCTCCAACGATGACTGATGACAATATGGTCTATTTGAGTCCATCGTTGGTTTGGTGCAGGTGGTCGCCATGTTAGACGATGTCTCTCCTTATGCTTAAAATTAGTGCTTGCTAAAAATAAACGATTGTCTGAGCATAGTTGCAACAGACGATCACCATTATCGGTTCGTTGAGCCGGAATACTAAAACACCCACCTAAATGTCTTTCTGTTTGATTTAAGCTGCCTACCTGGGCATTAAAGTCACCCGCTACGACTACTATGTCTGAGCGCTTAGCTTTCTGAAGAAGCTCAGAGAGCTTTCTGTAAAAGTCATCTTTCACTTCATCATGGCTGCAGTCAGTGGGAGCGTAGGCAGAAACGACGAAAAGGCAACGACGTGTGTCCCTATCCTTCCGAGTTCTTACGGAGCCATTTAGCCGGACAGCACACAGGCGACTGTCAACGGGGATCCATTCTAGTAGTGCCTGTTCTGCCCTTGTACTTAATGCTATGCCTACACCTGCAAGTCCGCGAGAACTAGCCAACGGGTCGCCAGATACACGGAGGGTGTATTTCATTGGCTGTCCATTTTGGTGAGGTGAGGTCAAGTGAATGACCACACTGGGATCCTGTATGCGTTTTTCGGAGACACAGCATACATCAATGGTACGAAATTCTAGGGTTTTAGCTAAGGAGGCCTGTTGACCGATTTGGCATAGGGTACGTACGTTGAAGGCTCCAATGTGTAGTTTGGAGCGATGTTTTAGTAGACCTGGGACAGCGTTTCGCGCACTAGAATCGTTGGCTATGGTGACACTTGAGGAGGAAACCGGAAGAGGAAGTTTAGTGTTGAAAGTCAAGGTAGAAGGAATAGTAGGAATTGAAGAAGGAGATTGGTTATGAATACAGTGGTCTTGAGTGCTGTTAGAGGTATGAGGGCAGTTATCACTTCCCGGTTGCCCACACCGTGGAAGGGTTCTTCCAGAGGTACCTGAAAAGGAACTTGGGTTAGAAGTAGTCTTAATGACCTGAAAGCGTGACCGCAGTGCCCAAGGGACAACTGCTTGAGGTCGGTCACACACGACCTTTTTGTGTTAGCTCGTTCTTCAAAGGACCTTACCGCCGGAGATGGATATCCGTGGGATAAGGCGAGGTGTGCATTTTTAGGGTCGACCTTTTCTAACCCCACCCCTCCTTGTGGGAAGGCAGCATCACTGTCATGCTGGTTGTCTGAAGGAAACACCTTACTGCTGTCACACCTCTGTACAGTCAGCAGTACGACTTCGCCTTCGGACCTTGGGTTTACTGCTTTTAGTCTCACCGCTCTTCAAACGACCTGCCTGGCATGGTAGGACCTTGAGGAACGATTGTTCCAGCCAGTATAGCTCGATTGAATCATCACGATAGGCAAGCCCGACCACCACGTCAAGGTAGCAGCAACGGTCAGGACTTGACATCAACACAATTAGTCGGACGTTAATCACTAACCGATTTTGAGTATTGCAGGATGTTGCCCGAATGTTTTAATAAAACCAAGAGTCCAATCCATCTTTTTGAACATCTTTATATTGTCCATTCAAAACCTTTCCGAAAGAATTCCTATTTACTCCCTTAATGTCACGAGGTAAAGGGGAATCCTGTGTATGAATTGAGTTATTAGATTCAGCGTCTCTAACCATCGATTGCTATCATCTCGCGGAACCCGACCAGGTAGTCTACACCTACCATCATAACTCAGTCCAATTGTCAGTGACTTCATGGATTTTTGGCACGTTTTGGTCTGGCCACCCCTAGCTTTCTTCCAACCTACTCCTACACCATGAAACATTGCACATCGGGGCCTTCGGTGGTTGAGTATACGTAAAACGTGCCCCAGCCATCTCAACTGACCAAGTTTCACTACTTCATCAATCGATTTGCCATCCTTACCTAGTACCCGTTTCCTAACAACTGCATTACTTGCTCGGTGGTCCCAGGACGTATGAGCAATGCTTCGAAGACACCTATGATCGAAAACCAGTAGCCTACGAATATCCTCTACTCTTACCGGTTATGTTTCACTTCCATAAAGTAGGATGGAACAAACTGCTGCACAGTAAACCCGTCCTTTGGTTGCTAGACGAATATCTCATGTAAGCCATGAATGACGTAAGTTGGCGAAAGCTAGACGAGCCTTCTGTATCCGTGCTGAGATTTTGTCACACGCCAGACCACAAAGGCTGATGATATTCTCAAGATAAGTGAAGCTGTCAACACGCTCAACTACTTCACTCCCTATCATTAGTTCAGGTGTTGATGCAAGTAACATTTTCACTTCGAGGGGGAGAATCGCATCCCGAACATGCCAGCATTGTTGCTTGTAGTGTTCAGAAGAATAATCGATGCACTCAACTGTTATCCTCATTGTGAAACTAAGCTCTAAAAAGTCATCAATGAAGCAGCTTTTCGGATTTAAACGTGAAGAAACCCATTCCAAACATTCTAGCGTTGTCACTCTGGGGATTGTAAAAACAACATTTTTCTCCTCTCCAAATCAGACACTGTGATTCCTATCCATTCTTCAAGTCAATAAGTAAGTCTCATATTACGTGATCGACTTCCGAAAATCTAGGTGAAGTAACATTACTGAAAGTATATCAATAACGAAAGTAGACAACCCCGAGGAGCATTATCCTAATCCAGCTGATTGTTGACCGTAAGCTATGACTCGACCAGTATTATTCGAGTGAAGATTTCCATGTCAGTGTATGCACGTTTGTACTCGCGTTTTAAAACCCGCTGACGGGTGTGGATTCGGTTGACACATTCTTGACCAGTTCTAAAACCCTCATGGTTCTCTTATGCTTATTGTTCTGGAGCTCTATTTAAGAGTCAAATAACTATAGGAGCTAATATTTTAGAAATGTTGGTGAAATCGGTTCCACTAAGGCTTTCTTTAGAGGATTTCTGTTATTTCTTGTAAACTAGGGCAATAAACGATTCTAACACCCAAATAAGATTTTATCCAGCGCCTTAACTCCAATTAGTACGCCAACTATTATTTTAGTGATGGTCCCGGAGCACCGTTCTTAAAGACTTCTGGGATCTACTGGTCAATTTTGGCTGACCATACTCGCTTAAAAGTCTGGTGACTTATGTCGATCCACCATTTCGGCTGTTGGAAAATACTGAGTAACTAAAACATACTTTAAAAACAGTTGAAATATCCCTCAATTTTTTTAAACATATAATCTTAATTAGTCTGTGAAATCACTGACTGTCGGTAGGTATAAATGTCCTACTTTCAGTATACGATAGAATTTTCATCTGTGATTGAAGATTCTGGATGTTTTAAATTGGTTGTAATGGTGCAGTTACATCAATGCATTATCTTTCAAAAATTAGTTGTAATGTCATTCCATATATCACCCCTTTTTGATTTCTTTCGTCTCTGTAGAATGGTATATTTGAAATATTTTCGAATATCTTTCTTATTATTATCTTTTGTGCTTTGCTTATCTCCTTTTTGTATTGATGTGAACTATGGGAATTTTCACTTATATTTCTGTTGTTTTCTTAATAATTCGAGTGAATTTCATGCCCATTCATTTCCAACTAGCTGTTTGGCATTGCGTTTTTAATTCTTTTGTAGTAGATAAGCTCTACAGTCCATAGCTTATGACTCTATTTATTTAAGCGCATAGATATTGGCACATGGAAACACCAAATATATATGTACCACACTTCGTCATTCGATTTGTGTGACGGCTGGATTACTGCTCGGGTACCCAAACCGAAACAGATAGTTTTATTAGAGAGCACACACCCCGAGCCTTTGACCTACAGGTCTAATCCACAAGGAAGTGGAGCAATGTTAGGAGATGCAAATCCATGATAGCCGTTTACCAACAATAGGTTCATACTCCATTTGTTCATTCAAAATCCTAAAGCCCATGTACACCATTGGTCTGAAATCACCGCGAAAAGGCGGTGAGTAGGACTTCCCTAATAGCGGCCGAATGCTCATGGTCATGTGAGAGCATTTCGAGAGAGAGAGAGCTGACTCTCTTCACTCTCGACCATACCAGGGCATTTGGCATCATTCATTATCCACTAGTTTGGTTTTCTTTACTACCAACTGAATTTTTATTTTCAATGTATTCACAACTATATAATTATATAGATATTTACACTGTTTTCCTCTCTTTAACAAAGGTTTCAGCTACATTTGCCGCTAGTCTTGTCAGTTCACCTGCAATTGGAGCTTATCTAGGTCGTGTATATAGTGAAGAATTAGTTGTTGCACTGGCTACTGCTATTGCATTTTTAGACATTTGTTTTATACTTGCTTGTGTACCTGAATCTCTATCGGAAAAAGTACGTATTGGTCATTTGTGCTCTGTAACTACATTGGGTGGACCAGTTGGTAAATTCTCATGGGGTAAAGCTGATCCTTTTGCAGTAAGATTATACTCTCTTTAATATGCTTTAGTACTATTATTATTGTTATTATTATTATTATTATTATTTCACAACCTTATATGGAGTCGTTTTTTGGAAGAGATCCTAATAAAAGGTCGGCTCAAAACCTGTTTCCGTTTCTGTTATCATCCGTTAACTGCGAGTTTATTAGTGTTTTGGACTTTGCGTTTACAAACTACATAAGTTAGTGTCAAAATTTCATTTTAAAATGGTATGGAGTAAAGTAGGATTTCCTTCCAATCAGCTTCTATCACCATCTTACATAAACGCACTATATTGATCGTATTTATTCATTGTTATTATTGGTTGAGATTGCATCGAATGAATTTATTTTTGTTTTCCATTGGGGATTTGTTTGTGAACAAGGTGTTTACCAGTACTGTTAATGGTATGTGGGCGGTCCTCATGTCCTGGATGTCCACACCATCGGGAGATACTTCTCGTTATGGTACTTGAGAAAGAAACATGATTAGCAGTGATGTTGGCGACCTGTAAGCATAATTAGAGTGTTCAAGAGATAACTGCTTGAAGTCAGTTACTCACGACTTTTTTGTGGTTTCTTGGACCAAATTGATAATTTTGAAAACTACTACTTCTTTTGGATGGAGAGAGTGGGTGAGAATACATGGTTATAATTGACGAGATCTTTAAGAATAATCATCAAAAAACGCATTTAGAAAGCGTATAAAATAAGTCGATTCGTTCACCAGATACTTGAGTTTAAGCTAATGATACTCTCTGGCTGCCCAAACTAAAGTGGATAAGATGGTGGTCAAACCTAAGACTTATTAGTTAAAAGTCGAACACCTTAACAAACTTAACCACCACTTTGTGTAAGCAGCACAATAGACCTGTTCCACAGAATCAAGTAATCTGATAGGTGCGTGTTGAGTTAACTATTGTTATTATTTATTGTTTAAACATAAATATTGGTACAAGGAAGCACCAAATAGATATGTGCCACATAAATCATTCGATTTAATGTGAGGGCTGGGATACTGCCAAGGTGCCCAAACCAAAACAGGTGGTTTTCTTAGGGGGCCACACCTAAAACCTTCGACCTAAAGGTCTAATCCACAAGATACCGGAGCAACGTTAGGAGATGCAATCCCATGGCAGCCGGTGACCAATGATTGTTTCATACCACATTTATTCCCTCAGGATACTGGAGCCCATGTACACCATTGGTTCAATACCAGGGTTTCCCAACTTCCCTAGGTGGACTCACCGTGTCCACCGACGCGGTTAAAGCACCGGACATTCGCTTTTGATCCTCTCAATTTCGCAAACACCACCCTCACCACGAGAAGGCAGTGAGTAGGACTTACCTGATAGTGGCTGTATACGCGTGGCCATGTGAGAGCATTTGAAGAGGGAGAGCTGACTGTCCCCACTCCCGGCCATACCAAAGCATTTGGGGCTAGTTTACATTTGATAAATCTTCGACTCAGCAGTCAGAAAAGGGAGAAAACAACTTTAAAAAAGAGTATAAAGGAACTTGTATTTTTACTCTTTCATTAAAACAAATCAATACACACAAATATATATCTATATATTAACTAGCACTGGATTTATTGATCGTTATGCGTATACATGAAATCCATTAGTTGGACAATGACATGTGAATAATATGTATCGTGAAAGAAAGAAAAAAAAGACTAAATGTGCACATATGTGTACTGTACCTACACATATATGGTATACAAAATTGACCTTCTCTAGGTGATTCACTACTTTTCAACAAATGACTAATATATATTCAATATTCAATTAAATTGATCAATTCATATAAATTTGATCACCTTCTAATAAGTTTCTATTATGGTTCTTAGTTTGTAATGGTTATAAAATATGATCTGATATGTTCTATTACATTTTCCGGCAACATAAGTAGTATTGTAGTGAACGAGAACACAATTGGGGACAATCGAATGTATTTCAACACACAAAATTACAGAATGAGAATCATACAGTAAATGCTTCATTTGTGAAATGTCAATCCATTGTCTGGAACTTGACTGTTCCTTTTGCAAATGTCAATCAATCGTCTCACAATTCAATGTTCTTTCATGTCTATACCAATTGCTTTCTGTACTTGTTTTTTCCTCCTCGGTCTTCTGTTACCAGACATTGTATTCCTGACTAACGTTACATACTACTTATGTCGACAAAAGTAGCACACACTACAATATATCGTCATTATCCTAATCAATGTAAGACTTGATACACACATGTGAATTGGTTTAAATTCTCATACTAAATCACATAATAATGAATTAAAATTAATTAGATGAATGGGAAGAATAATGAGTGCAATGATAATAACAATCCTGCTTCAGTTTGGGCACTAGGGCAGTATCATATCCCTTATACAAATCAAATGAGATTTGTGTGGCTCATATATATCTGATGCCCCCCCCCCTAATAAATAATATCAATGGTGCTAAAAATAAGTTAAATATTGTAGAATAAAAAAACTGAATACTATCTATAGTACAATGATTAATTTTTATGGAACTTGTTTTTAACAGCTACGGAATTCCAATGATTTCAATGAATATCATTTCACTGTGACAGTTGAATAGTATCATCAATCAAACTGTTACTAGTTGTACAGAAAAAAAAGAAAAATCCGAAGAAATTAAGTTCTGAACTAAAGTTCACATTAGTTTAAATTATGAATTGTGTGAGGGCTATGATACTGCTCGGGTGCCCAGACCAAAGCAGGTGGTTTTCTTACGGGGTCACCCCCGTAGCCTTTGACCTGAAGGTCCGACCAACAAGGCAGTGAAGCATCGTGAGGAGATGCAGACCCATGGTAGCCGGTGACCAATGATTGATTCATACTCCATTTTTTCCTTCAGGGTACTGAAGCCTATGTGCACCATTGGTTTTAAATCAGGGTTCTCCTATTCCCCTAGGTGGACTCACCGTGTTAACCGGCCCAGTTAGATTGGCGGACATTCGCTTTCGATCCTCTCAATTTGGCGAACAACACCCCTACCACGAGAAGGCAATCAGTAGGACTTCCCTGACAGTGGCTATATAAGCGTGGCCATGTGAGAGCATTTGGAAAGGAAGTGCGGACCCTTTCCCCACTCTGGCCGTACCAGGGCATTTTGGGGACAATTGTTCTACAGTTTCTTTTTTCCCCTCAGATTTTATAGTAAATTCAAGTCAAATGATCGACACCTAATATTATATTTATATTATTTCTTTAAAATTGATTTAATCACAAAATTCTCGCCCCATTTTTTGTTTCATAATCGATTATTTAAAATAATAAAACAAAGACATGTTCACATTGTACACAATTCGATATATAATTTTTAAAAAAAATCACGCAAGTTTTTCAAAACAAAAAGAGGAGTTAAAGGATATAAGAGTAAAAAACTTTGTTTTTATCTATAATTCTTCTTCTTTGTTTTTGTATGTGATACATGCAACTTGATTAAAATGTTTAGAACCTGAATGCATTAGTTAATCAGGAAGGGATTTTTATGGAGATTTCAGTATTTTTCATAGTTGAAATCATGAGTCAATTAAAGCTAGACAACCATGAAAAACCTGGAAGCACTGGACGACCGTTTCGTCCTATTATGGGACTCCTCTGTGACAGTGCGCATCTACGATCCCGCCTCACAAGATTCGAACCCAGGATCTACCAGTCTCGTGCCAGAGCACTTAACTTTTATCTTACATAAACAGTGTAATATCTAATGAATTTATTATTAAAATTATGAACTAATTTTAACTGAACAATTGTTGAAAATTGTTATTTTATTTCATTGTATGACTTTGAAACTGTACTCATTCACAGCCCCCAAATGCCCCGGTACGGCCGAGAGTGAGGAGAGTTCGCTCTCTCTCTCGAAATGCTCTCACATGGCCACGCGTATATAGCCTCTGTCAGGGAAGTCCTACTCACTGCCTTCTCGTACCACAGGTGTTGTTTACGAAATTGAGAGGACGAAAAGCGAATGTCCGAATTTGTGTGGCGCATATATATCTTGTGCCTCTTTGTACCAATATTTATGTGTTTAAATAAGTTAATCAGAAATACTCATTCACAACTGTATCCAGATATCGGACTGAGTACCCTTAGACCCAACGGTGAACATGGCGCTTTTTAGTTAATTAAATTAGCATACTACGGTTTATATTTTCAAGTTAAGACAGTTCGCATTATTTCATGATCATCATCTAATTGCCATAAGATGATATTTCTCTTACCCCTGAAATATTCGAACTCCATCGGTTGTTATTTCTCGTCTTAGAACTTCAATAATTCTTGTCAAAGTTAATCATTATGCAGAATATTTGATGTGAATAACGAATTGAGCAGTTTTCATAAAACAATATATGTTGTTCTGGAAGATAGGTTGCTAATTTACTTGTGAAGTTTTCATAACAACACTGTAATCTACAGACGACCTTTAAGCAACAATAAAGTAACCATTAGAATATTCATCTGCTTATTAAGGTTAAAAAAGGTTACAAATTAGTGTGGGGAATTAAGATTTAGAGGATTAGGGTTTTCATCATCAATAGATATCAGCTATAATGCCGAAATGCTATCTAACCTTAAGGTTAAATGAATTTCGCTCCAAAATCCAAGACTTGCTATCTTAAATCTGATTGGTTCGTCCATAAATTATAGTCTTGTCGTTTTCATTTCCATTTTGAACACATCGTCGCCATGTTGTACGGTAATGTGAAATTCTAATTCCTCGCTTCGCATCATTGTACATGCTAATGATGTCGTGCCTATAAGAACAATGACACCTTCACGATTAAGCCAACCACCCAGCTCAACACCTCCAATAATTGGTGTTTTCCTTAAGTTTACATATTACTTATAAACATTTATTATTTATTTAAACACATAAATATTGGTACTAGGAAGCACCAGATACATATGCACCGCACAAATCCAATTTGATTTGTGTGAGGGTTGTGCTACTGTCCAGGTGCACAAACTGAAGCACGTAGTTTTCTTAGGGGGCCACACCCCGTGCCTTTGACCTGAACGTCTAGTCCACAAGGCAGTGGAGCATCGTGAGGAGATGCAGTCCCATGGTAGCCAGTGACCAACAATTGGTTCATACGCCATTTTTTCCTTCAGGATACTGGGGCCTATGCGCACCATTGGTTTGGAATCAGGGTTCCCCAACTCCCTTAGGTGGATCCCCCGTGTCCACTGACACGGTTAAAGCGTCGGACATTCGCTTTTGATCCTCTCAATTTCGTAAACAACACCTGTGGTGCGAGAAGGCAGTGAGTAGGACTTCCCTGACAGAGGCTATATACACGCGGCCATGTAAGAGCGTTTCGAGGGGGAGAGCAGACTCTCCTCACTCTCGGCCGTACTAGGGTATTTGGGGGCCTTTTACTTATAAACAAAACTTATATATCTAAGTAAATGCCTGATAATTAACTGTTTACTGTATGGGTTTTTAATTGTGTTTTTTTGTGTATATGTGTCGTTTATTTGTTCTACAGACATTACGTCAAATGACAAATGATCATCTTGTTCTTATGATATGTATTACAACATTTTTATCCTATTTACCAGAAGCTGGACAATATTCATGTTTCTTTGTTTATCTTCGCCTGGTAAGTATATATATACGTCAGATATTTTATGGTTATTTACTTCCTATGGAGTCTAAAATGTTTATTGAACAGTTGAGATATTTAGTTGAGTCTTAGGTTCGAACCCCTTCCTATGAAGTAATTAATATCCCTAGTGTTCGAAATTAGGGTGTGACTTAATGCTATATGTATATTGATCTTTGTTTAGTAAATTAGTTAAAAAAAAATAAAAATACTATCAAATCTGTATTTGAACACTCTGTCCCAGGACTCAGACTTTCGGAAATTGAGTAATCAAGTGTATAGATTGTGAATCGTTATACAAAATTAGTGTAGCCTGATAGTGTAATGTATACATCTACATATTGTCCCGATTTGTTTACATCTTTTCAGTCGTCTCAATTTTTGTTCTTACTATCAAATGTGGATTGATGGTCAGCAGTTAATTAGTCATGCACAACATAGAACCTGCCACATGTGTGTATCGACTCAAGTTGGCACACCACATTAGCACAATGAGATTCCAGAATGATATAAGAAGAGATATTACTAGTGATAGTAGAGAGATTATGTATAGAAGATATGATTGGGAAAGGAAATATTGAAAATTAGGACCGATAGAAGGCAAAAAGTGGATGCACCTGAGTCATGATGAACGATTCTAAGGCTTGTCACTCAAAGCTTACAAACATTGGTTATGATAGTTTCACAGACTAACCAGATGATCTGTACCTACTTACATGGTTCAGTCCAACAGTAAATGAGTTCATTGACTGATGTCACTATTTGGCTTGATCACCCCTGGCTTTCCTCTAACTTACTCCCACAGTAGCTATCATTACTCATCAAGATAGAAGGTGATTGGGCATACGTAATACCCGCTTCAATCACTACCTCATCTACTGATTTCCCATCCTTACCTAGTGATCTACGTCTAGACTCACTCGATGATCCTAACTCACACAAGCAATAGTTCAATGACACTTGTAATGATATACTAGTAATGTACTAATATCCTGCATTTTTTTACAGGTCACGTCTCACAACCATCGATAGTAAAGCAAATCTTGACTTAAATAATTATCTTATATAATATTTTTTGTTGGAAAATAGAAAATATTCAATAATAAGAAGTGTAGATGTAGTCTGAATTCAATTATGATACTGTCACCGATTTCAAAACCAATATCGCTAACTACGTGATAAAATTATCTTTGACTTACTTACGCCTGTTACCCCTCGTGGAGGAGCATAGGCCGCACACCAGCATTCTCCATCCAATCCTGTCCTGGGCAATCCTTTCCAGTACTTCCCAGTTAACATTCATCCTTTCCATACTTGCTTCTATTTCCCGGCGTAGAGTGTTCTTTGGCTTTCCCTTTTACGCTTCCCTTCCGGATTCCAAATTAGGGATTGCTTCGTGATAGACATTGGTGATTTCCTTAATGTATGTCCTATCCACTTCCAACATCTTTTCCTAATTTCCTCTTCAGCTGAAAGCTGGTTTGTCCTCTCCCATAAAACTCTGTTGCTGTTAGTATCCGGCCAGTGAATGTTGAGTATTTTGCGTAAACAACTATTTATAAATACTTGTAACCTTCTTGATGATGGATGTAGTAGTTCTCCACGTTTCAGCTCCATACAATAGGACTATCTTGACGTTCATATTGAGGATTCTCACTTTGAAGTTAGTTAACAGTTTGTAACTATCAATATTCCTTGCTCCTACAATCAATCACTTCAGTGCTTGAAGTCACTAACTTCTAGTCTGAGCCATGTTGGTAGATGTAGACTACCTGGTTGGGGTCCGCGTGACTATCGTAACCAATGGTTAGAGACTCTAGGTGATATGGCTCAGAATCGATCACAATGGCGTAGGCGTATACACTCTTTATCTTCCCTTAAACCTTGAGATTAAAATTGTTTCATAACTTTCTTCCTTCCTATACTATATCCTTATATACAACCTTTCTTTATATACTACCACCACTAAATTAACTATTTCTATGCATCCGGTATTCATCTTGTTGTGCTAACGAGGTATGGCAACTTAGACCGATGCATAAATGTGCCTAGTCCTACGTTCTAGCTGACTGACTGACTGACAATCACTTCATTCTAATGAAGTGGTATAAATGTTTTAGACTTTACTATCTTAAACTCATTTTGATATTCTACAATATGAATTGTGTCTATTCTTTGTTTCATTTATCCAGTAGTCAATTCATCTATTAAACATGTATGATAGTAATAATACATTGTATTTACAAGGATTGTCATGTAAATACGCTTAAAATGTTTACTGTTAACAAGCATTCTATGCCTTGTTGTTGACTTGACTTATGCATACAATTTAAATATCAATCAAAGAAATTACATTTCTACATAATAATAGAATGAAATGTTCATATATGAGAACATGTATGTATACATATGTATATATAGTTTGTGGATAGTGGATAATGTATATATAGTGTGTGGACAGAATATGTCTTTTAGGTATAGTAATGGAATTGTAGACAAACTATGTACATGTTTTAGTTCATCATTATCATTGTTATTTATTTTGTAAATAAATAAACAACATTTTTATTCCAATGTTGTAAACAAATTAGTTACTATCCAGTAGATAATGATTATAATTATAATCACTGTATTATGACGCCCCATGTTGAAAGTCGAGATTCTTATTGGAAGTCTGGAAGCTGATAGCCAGAGCAACAATGAATATTGGTATATGAAATGTCCGGAAAATGTTGGAGATTGATAGGAATAGTCAAATAGCTGCGAAAATGAGAAGATGCAACCTGACGTTGCTCGGAATAAGTGAAACCCACTAGATGTGCAAGCTAGACAAAAGCAATTGATTTCGGGAAAGATGCCTTTGTACTCTGGCTATGAAAAAAGATGCTCCGCATGCGCAGGGAGTTGTTCTAATGCTGTCCAAAGAAGCACGTAAAAGCACTTATTGAGTGGGAATCTCATGGATCCAGAATCATCCAAGCATCTTTCAAAACAAAGAAGAAGGGGATCACAATGAATGTTATCCAATGTTATGCACCCACCTATGATAGCAACAACAACTATAAAAATCAATTCTATGAGAGGCTGCAACCGAGCATAGTGAAGTGCTTAGGAAAGGACCTCACCATCCTGATGGGAGACATAAACACTAAAGTCGGGACGGACAACATCGGGTATGAAGATATTATATGACGATATGGACTAGGAAAAAGAAACGAGAATGGCTAGATTTGCAAATTTATATGCATCCAACGAAATGGTTATAGGTAGCACAATATTCCCCCACAAACGCACACACAAAGCTACATGGGTGTCACTGGACCAAACTAGAGAGAATCAGACCGATCATATTTACATCACTGAAAGATTCAGGAAGACAATGGAAGATGTAAGAACCAGGAGAGGAGCTGACATAGCTTCAGATCATCACCTGATGGTTGTCAAGATGAAACTAATGCTAAAGAAGTACTGAAAAACAGCATTACTTCGAGATACTGACAAACTCAATGAATTCAAGATAGCTTTTGGCAAAAGCTTCGAGGGCTTAGAAGATCTACTGGGAGAAGAAACTGCAATACAGGATAAGGGGAAACGGATTAAAGAAGCATGAGCTTCAGCGTTCCGGGAGATGCTTGTCCACAAAGCGCATCATCAAATAGGATGGATCTCTATTGAAACCCTGAACAGGTTTGAAGAAAGGAAGAAGGAGAAGACAGCAATTAACAACAGTCAAACAAAATCAGAGAAAACCAAGATATATCTGTATCTCAGTGTCACTGCTTATACCAGAATCCCAACCCAGTATCATTCACTTCGAATGACATCCCGTTGTTCATGTAAGTGCTTGATCCAGAAAGCCAATAGCTTGTGCAGTTAGTAGTAGTTGTATTTATAAGAGTCTGTATTTCCTCATAGTTGATAGTAAGAACGGTTACTAATCATTACCCATTGTCATTCATGGATCATAAGCGGATAGTCTTGATATTGCCATTTAGTCCTAATTTCTTAGTAGATTTCCATTCTGCTTATCAGTAGAATCCAAGACTGGTTGGCTGAATATGCATGCATCCTATTTTCAATGTTCACACTGGGTTTCGAATTCACTTACTATCACTTCGAAAACCCAACATGTTATCCACTTAACTATGCAAGCCCTAACAAACAACCAGTTGATGTTGATTTAAAATGCTCCAATAACTGGTATTAGGTATACAATTCTATTCAGGAAATTTTACATTGTAGCCACATCAGGGATACCGAGAAAACGGTCAGTTGTGTTATATTTTATATATTTCGAATTAATCGTGCTGTTTTGTTTCGCTTTTTTTGCAATAAATAAATAATCCAATAGGTTATGGGATTCACTGAAGAGAATGTGGCACTTTTCATTGCTGTTGTCGGTATCATGTCATGTATTGCACAAGTAAGTATGAAGTTGATTTCATTTTCTTTTGTTTTTTAAAAAGAGACCTATTGTAGAACAACTAAGTGAGTTTTCCATAAGTAGTCACCAAGCAAAATTGATAAGTCAGTTGATGTGATTGTGAATCTTCATCGCTTGAAATGTCTAAGATATGTGTCACATATACTCAAGCATCACCTACCTTGACTTACAGTGTAAAGGGAGGTTGATAAGAAACTAGAGTTGGTCAAACCTTACACGTAGCATCATACCCTGAAGCAACTCACTGTTTTGCTTAAGACATATTATCAGCTAAAGATTACCTTTTTGTGATTGTCGTGATTATTTTGATCAATAGTTAAAGGCGTTGTTTGCAGAGGCCTGAAAATAGACTATAATGATGTAGATGTATTCAAACTTCATCTTCCTGTAGATTTTGTTTTTTTTCAGCATTCATTCCATACATACATACCCTTTCATTCTGTCTCATCAAATCATACTCCTAATATTCAACCTTCCTCACTACATTACTTCAACTTCTTTACTTTTCGTCTCATCATACGGATATTATGTATTAAGGTCTGGGTTAACTCCCATCTCATTAATGACTGTCTGCAACTAGGATGAAATACATTGTCCAATGTTTCGTCATTAGTTTTTACTTCATCAGAAGGAGACTTCTTCAGAGTTTTTGATCAGAATTATCGGTAAGAATTTATCAATACTTTAAACTTATCAATAAAATTTTTATCTTTTCTTCAAATTGATTCATATTTAAGTATTTATTGTTTGTTTTTAATAATCGTACCATATTTGTACTAATTAAATACTTTAATATGTGACTATTGTCTATCAACACTTATACAATAACAATAACATATAACATCCTGTTATTATCTTCATCGTGTATGCGTTCATTCACTCTTTCTCTTTCTCTCTCTCTCTCTCTCTCTTATACACACACACATCTATGTTGTATCCATACAGAAAACATCTTCAATGAAATATGTAAGCAAACGGTGAAATAAGTAAGTGAGTAAATAATAAGTGAAAAAAGAAGTGATTGAAAGTAAAAAGACTAGTAGTATTAGTCGTCGTAGTAGTAGTACTAGTAACAAGGTGTGAAAATAAAACACATTATAAATCCACAATATTATACATCATTGTTTTGTTATTGCTACTATTGATTGAATTCCAGTCGTGAAGATGAAGAAGCAATGAATAAACGATTTCGCCATTATTATCATACTCTTGTTTGTAGCTTATAATTAACAATAATGATAATAGCAATAGTGATCCAATTGATTCTGAATATTGTTTATATAGTCATTATTATTATTGTTACTATCATTACTTATCTTGAATGGACTATAATTTGTTTACTTAGTAACTATTTATACTGGTAATTAAAGAAAAATGTATTCAACCTATTATATCATTTAGTAGTGTCTTTGTATGTTTATCTCAATATTATCTAATCTGAATAAGTATGATTGTTATAGTATATGTATATATTATATTATATAAACACATAAATTTTGGTACAAGGAAGCATCATATACATATGTGCCACACAAATCTCATTCGATTTGTGTGAGGGCTGTGATACTGTCCAGGTGCCCAGACTGAAGCAGATGGTTTTCTTAGGAAGCCACACTCCGAGCCTTGACCTAAAGATCTGATCCATAAGGTAGTGGAGAATCGTGAGGAGATGCAGTCCCATAGTAGCCGGTCGCCAACGATTGATTCATACGCCATTTGTTCCCTCAGGATACTGGGGCCCATATACACCATTGGTTTGGAATCAGGGTTTTTCAACTCCCCTAGGTGGATGCGCTGTGTCAACCAACCTGGTTAAAGCGCCGGGCATTCGCTTTTCGTCATCTAAATTTCGTAAACAACAATAATGCCACGAGAAGGCAGTGAGTAAAACTTCCCTGACAGAGACTATATACCCGTGGCCATGTGAGAGCATTTGGAGAGGGAGAGCGAACTCTCCCCACTCTCAACCGTACCAGGGCATTTGAGGCTGCAACCTCCGGAATAGAAGTCCGGTTGTTATAGAATAAATCATTAATATGATACGATTGTTTTTCCCGAGACTTTATCAGAAGTTTTATGATTTTACATTATGAATTGACCATCTATCCTCTTATATATATATATATATATATATATATATATATATATATATATATATATATCTGTTAATCGAATCATGCGAGATATACTCTACTAACACGAGTGTGCTTTTGTACTTATCAGGCGAAATTGATCTTCACGTTGATCAATGACATGGTTTGACCAAGAGCAAATAACCCCCTGAACAATAACCAAAACAACCCTCATTTTTACTGCTCCAGGATTTAGCTCTCCTCTATCCCCTAGTAGTCAGTCAAGAGTTGAATACAACAAGTAAATAAAACCTACATATTATGATATCTAAAACATTCATGAATCTATATGCATACCAATTGCTTGATTACAAAGCTTTACAAATAGGAAATTATAGTTTACACAATAGCTAAGCTATAGTGTAGTAACTATTTAATTGAATTCTTCGAATAATTACATTAATTATTAAGATCAATGTGACATTATATAATTATTACGTTACATCAGTCAGTCAGTAACAACGTAGAACTTCGTACGTACGTACCTACATCAGTTCGAATTGCCATACCACATTAGCACAGAGATACAGTTGTCGATTCAAATCCCATAGTGGTAGAAGTAGTAAGAGTATAAGCAGTAATCGGAAAGATTAGGGTTGGAAGATGTTATTGAATGAGTATAATCCAGTGAAATAAATTTGGAAACAGAAAAAGATGGAGACACGAAGAATTCAGAAGATTAGAATTTGATAGAACACAAAGAGTTGATGCACCTTCGCCATTGCAAACGATTTTGAGCCATGTCATTCAAAGTCTCTAACCATCGATTGCTATCATCTCGCGAATCTCAACCAGGTAGTCTACACCTACTAGCATGGCTCAGTCCACTTATCAGTGACTTCATGGATTTATGCCACATTTTGGTCTGGCCACCCCTAGCTTTCTACCAATCTACTCCTACACCCTAAAACTTTGCACGTTGCACATTATGTTGCATAACTACTCGTTAAGTATTTCATTGTAAATCATACATATGTTAGTGTAAAAACAACGATGAAGAACTAACTGAAGAGAAAATGTCTTTGTTGTTCTATTCGTTTATTTTAAGAAATTTCAAAATAGGAATTTTCATTATCATCTTTAAGTAATACAAACTTCAACAATTGATCCATAATTAATTCACAATAATTTACTGTAAATAATCACTTATTTAAAGCCTCCAAATGCCCTGGTACGACCGAGAGCGGGGAGAGTCCGCCCTCGCCCGCCCTGATTCTAAACCAATGATGCTCCAGTATTTCGAGTGAACAAATGGTGTATGAACTTATTGTTAGTCACTGGCTACCGTGAGACTGTATCTCCCCACGATGCTCCACTTCCTAGTTGATCAGATCTTTAGGTCAAAGGCTTCGGGTGTGGCCCCCTATGAAAACCACCTGCTTCAGTTTGGGCACCTGAGCGGTATCACAGCCCTTCCACAAATCAAATGAGATTTGTGCGGCGCATATATATCTAGTGTCACCTTGTACCAATATTTATGTACTTAAATAAATAAATAAAAACTTATTTAAAATATAAACTCTAGTCTTTGTACCGATTCTCTTCATACTTCTCATTCTTCTATCTCATTTATTAAATGTATCATTCTTATGCTGAACCTTATTGTTTTATTCTTTCTGTCTTCTTTTGTGAACAGTAAATGTTACAAGTTATTACCGATACTTATTTATATTATCATATCATGAATTGTCTATAATCGATTGATTAAATTATTAAATAGATCGACATTAAAGTATAGACTATGTCGAAAGTAACTGGTTGATAATGTACTCAATAACCTGGTCATGATCTAGAATTGATCAAAATACCGTCGAATATCTATCACTTGTCATTATCATAATAATAACAGCAACAGTGTTGAACACTTTTATTCGTTGTACAGTATATGTGTATGTTTATCACCAACTTGTCAGTACAAGTCATCATTTCATTTATTTGATCATATCTTCACCCCTCCGCCAAATATTAGAACACCGTCATACTTATCGCAGGCTAACAATCGTAGTGTTTCTTGATATCAGGGCTCCTACAAGACTGGCAGGATTCTAATCCTGTACTCACCCTGGATGGTGAGCAGATTGAAGTAGTTGAGAAGTTCGTGTATCTGGGTAGCTACATAAGTGCTGGTGGTGGTGTGAGTGATGAGATCGATGCACGTATAATGAAAGCCAGAGCGGCTTATGCCAATCTGGTCCATCTTTGGCGCCCTCGTGATGTTAGTCTGGCTGTAAAAGGTCGGATCTACAACGCGTCGGTGAGAGCAGTTTTGCTCTATGCTTGTGAAACCTGGCCTCTCCGAGTTGAGGACGTTAGACGACTCTCTGTGTTCGATCATCGTTGTCTCCGAAGGATTGCTGACATTCAGTGGCAATACCATGTTAGTAATGCAGAGGTTCGGCATCGTGTGTTCGAGCGCAGGGACAATAATTCAAGTGGTGTCACCATCTTGAAACACCGACTTCGGTGGCTTGGAAATGTTCTACGAATGTCGTCCCAGATAATTCCACGTCGTGCATTACTTGCCGACGCTGGGACTGGTTGGAAAAAGCGGAGAGGTGGTCAGTGTATGACACGGTGTTGTGGTATGAAAGAAAGCTACAAAGGGCTAGCTTCTGTTGGTCCTTCACGACTCCCTGGCTGGGGTCCGAGAGTGCAACACAGTGGCTAGAGACGTTGTCAGATATGGCTCAGAATAGAAGCCAGTGGCGATCCTGCTGTAACCTTCTTTTACTTTCTTCATATAGAGTGGCTATAACTTTCTTAACTGAGAGAGTTCTTCTGGTTGTACATTTCAGTTCCCCCCATCACCACTCTTCTCTTTTTTTCATCCTTTTTTTCATCCTTTATATATACGCATCTTCCCCCTTCCTCCTCCCATTCTCATTATTTTGTGTGGCGCATATGTATCTGGTGCCCTTTTGTACCAATATGTATGTGTTTAAATAAATAAATAAATATTATCACAAACTTGTTGACATGGATCTGTGTTACACAGTCTGTCTATATGTATTATATATGTACACTGTATAACTACTCCAACTAAAACACATGTAATTCAGTGCATATGACGTATAATTTTGTAGTTGAATTAACTAATCTCAGATGTAGAGCATTTAAACAAACCGATAAATAAAAACAAATTCAGTCCAATCTATCTGATAATTTATTTTATTTATGTTTCATACTTATGACTGTAGTCGGCGTTTTAATCCATTTTATCATTCTAATGTCTTTCAAACTATTCACTTGTTAAGTCAACATTTGAATCGGCCTTCCTCTTGATTGAATCAGTTTATTGTTCTTGTTGATAAACTCTGCGTTGTCAAGTCATCTAAGTATATCGTAGTCAGTGATGACGGTGATGTTTTCGTTTATTCAATCATTAAGTTGCAAATATTCTTAATAATTTCTGTTGTAAAATTAGTTGGAGGTTTGGCTTTGTCTGTGTTGTAAGTTTTCTCACATCATGGATGATTGCTCTACACGCCCGTAGCATGATAAATTGATATTTTCGTCGTAGAAAACTACATTTTTTCACATAAGCCGACGAAAATCTCAATGAAACATTCTTTCTATCATGGATTAGGATAATGTAAATAATAATTTCTCCTTCATTCTGATTGGTCGCCGGGCGCAAGGTCAAAATTGTGAACGAAAGTGAAGTTTATCTTCATCATTGTAAAGATTTTTTTAAGCTGCTTACCGGAACCAATAGTCGTTAACAGAAGGCCATTGATACTGAATTTACAGTCAAGGTAAAGCCCCAAAATTCCCTGGAACAGCCGAGAGTGGAGAGAGTCAGCTCTCCCTCTCGAAATGCTCTCACATGGTTATGTGTATACAGCCACTATCATGGAATTCCTACCCACCACCTTTTCACGGTGAGGGTGTCGTTTACGAAGTTGATGAAATGAAAAGCGAATATCCGGTGCTTTAACTGAGTTAGAAAACACTGGTTCCAAACCAATGGTGCACATGGGCTTTAGGACCGTGAATGAACAAATGGCGTATGAGCCTATGGTTGGTCAGCAGCTACCATGGATTTGCATCTCTTAACGTTGCTCCACTTCCTTATGGATTAAACCTGTTGATCAAAGGCTCGGGGTGTGTGATTTTTAATAAAACTACCTGTTTCGCTTTGGGCACCCGAGCAGTAATCCAACCCTCACACAAATGGAATGACGAAGTGTGATACGTATATATTTGGTGCCTCCATGTACCAATTTTTATGTTTAAATGAATAAATCAAGGCAAAGTAATCCAATACTCGGAATAGATCGTACAACCGCTCTCTTGTGATTACACCCCAATCACACGGGCCTTACTATAACTCAATCATATATTATTTTCCCATCATATCGGTAACCCATATTCTTTCCATCTCAGTCGTTGAAGATTCACAACCTCGTTAACCGATTTGGCATATTTACCTAGCTATAAGTTTGAGTGTTGGCTTTGTGATCTAGCCGTTTGACTTCCAATCACTAGGTCTTAGGTTCCAAATCCGCTTCACTTACTTCGGTTCCAGTCAGTCAGTTGTAAATAGCATAGAATCTGGTTCCTGTGTACATCGGTTTGTGTTTCAGCATCCCATTAGCACAGTAAGATGACATTTTCAGTGCAAATCCCAGAATAATAGATGTAATAAAAATATTATTGGTAATAGAAAGATTAGACATCGGAAATACGATTCGAGAAGAAAATATAAATTAATCAAATGATAAGAAATTTATTAGGCTTTTAGAAACTTTGCATTTGAAAGAAGACAAATAGTGAATACACCTGTGCGATTGCAAATGATTTAGAACCATATCACTCAAAATTTCTGACCATTGGTTATGATAGTTACATGGACCCGTAGTCTACACCTACATCTAAATGACCCAATCCCAACAATCAGTGTCTCCATGGTTTAATACCATGTTTGAATTTGCCTGACCATACCTTTCTCCTAACTTCTACTTCAGTTTGCACAACTAGTTAGTATTAATAGCCTTCATAATTTGTATTTGACACATGTCCAATTACCCGATAAATGAGTTGATCTATTTAGTTAAAGTTATCAATCTCTTTCTCTCTGTGTTTTTTTCTTTTCTATCATAATAGACCCTTATTTTATCTTTATTAAATCGTATTATGCGACCAAAACGTGTTATTATAGTTGGTTTAATATTTGAAGCAATTCAATTAACATTATATGGTTTTGTTACAAATTCTGGTTTATTATGGTCAGCTGGTTTAATTGCTGCTACCGGGTCTATTACATATCCTGCTTTAAGTACATTTATATCAACTCATGCTGCAGCTGATCAACAAGGTGTAGCACAAGTAAATCAATTATTATTATTATTGATTATTATTAGCTTCTGACTAAATATAGAGCTTTCGATTATTATGATTTGATTACATTCACTGATATAAAGTATTCAAGTTTCAGTCATCATGTCCTAAGTTCGAACCCAACTCAGTCTATTTTGTTTTCAGTAATCGAGTTATGTAGTACATGTGATATCGAGTCACCTAGACTGGTGACCATGTTGCAACTTTATTCATATAATTCGATGTGCATAAACAAGAAAATAGAAAGTGTCCGGTATAACAAATCCTGTGATAACCTTTTTAGCCCTCTTGGGGTCAAGTTATTGAAGCCGATTGGCTTTTCTGTAGACCATTATTGATCAGACGACAGAATTATTCAGTCGATCACAACGTAGAACTTCGTACGTACGTACATCAGTTCGAGTTGCCATACCACATTAGCACAGAGATGCAGTTGTCGATTCAAATCCCATATTGGTAGAAGTAGTAAGAGTATAAGTATTATGTGAAAGATAAGGGATTGAAGATGTTATTGAAGGAGTATGATCCAGTGAAATAAATTTGAAAAGAGAAAAAGGATACGGACATGAGGAACTCAGAAGATTAGAATTTGGTAAAACACAAAGAGTGGATGCACCTTTGCCATTACAAACGATTTTGGGCCATGGCATTCAGGGTTTCTAACCATCGATTGCTATCATCTCGCGAATCTCAACCAGGTAGTCTACACTTGCCAACATAGCTCAGTCCACTTATCAGTGACTTCATGGATTTATGCCACATTTTGGTCTGGCCACCCCTAGCTTTCTTCCAACCTACTCCTACACCATGAAACATTGCACGTCGGGGCAGTCGGTGGTTGGGCATACGTAACAGGTGCAATAGTTGTTTTCTTGGGTCTTTCCCTTGTTTGGTAGTTACCAACCATGTATGCACTTTATAAAATGTGATTGAAAAGATGTTTTTACAGTCTTTCAAGAGGCAGTGATGTTTAGTGTTATTCAATACGTTTGATTGTTCATTTGCTTTGGTCTTTAGAGTTACATCCAACGTTTAAGGCGTTATGTTTTGTTTATATTGGAAATGCCACGTTTGAATATGTCTTTGTATCCACCCTGTTGTCTTATAGGTTTTGAAATGGTCCATGGGAGGGCTTTTGTTTTCTTACAATATTGTAGAACAATATAGTATAACAAATATTTTCTTATCACTAAGTATTAGGTAATTGTGTACAGAGAATGTTATAAGGACCAACTATACTACACAATTTCGAAACTGGGTACTGTAATGTATAATAGTCACAAAGAAATAACGAGATTTTTAAACAAAACTCTTCTTGAGCCTCCAATACTTGAGTTCATAACCTCAACTCAGAAAGTTTATTGCAACTCCGATGGACGATAATGCAGTTTGAACTATTCTAGTATTTATAGAAACCTTTAAAGATGTCCTTGTGAATTAAGTACTAGAATTGTGAGAGTTCAGGGGAGTTCAATTGGACTTTACATGAACAGTTTACAATTTTAAAAGTAGTTGGTTATTTGCAATAAAAAAGACAACAATTTAACTCAGCTACGACCAGCATCTACTTACTTACTTACGCCTGTTACTCCCAATGGAGCATAGGCCGCCGACCAGCATTCTCCAACCCACTCTGTTCTGGGCCTTCTTTTCTAGTTCTATCCAGTTTTTGTTCATTCTTCTCATGTCTGTCTCTATTTCTCGGCGTAATGTGTTTTTTGGTCTTCCTCTTCTCCTTTGGCCTTCAGTATTCCATGTGAGGGCTTGTCTTGTGACGCAATTGGGCGATTTCCTCAAAGTGTGCCCTATCCACTTCCAGCATCTATTCGTGCAATAATCTATGAACTTTACCACATTTCATGTAGGTTCTAATTACTGTACTGTCTAAATACCATCAAAGCTGATTATACAAAACAAGATTTGAATTCGCTATTCACTAACTAAATGTCAAAATCCTGAAATGATTGACTATAGCTGAGCTTTAAAATAATATTTCTTAGTGTATATGAAGATGAAGATGCTTATGAGCCACATAACACCGACTTCCTAATTGTTTCCCAGTCTACAAAAGTCCTCTACTTACGAACCCTGAACAGAAAGCTGTTCGCGGAAAGTGTTGTGAATGCTTTACTTCAAAGCCTAGTGTAGGTATGGAAAACAAGACTATCTTTAAGATTGTATATGATTTTAAAAATTCTAGATCTTTTTGGCAAACATGCGAAAATTAGTAGCTAAATTGATAGATTTTCATTCGGAACGATGAAGACAATCCTTTGTTTCTTAGATTTGTATCTTAATTTTCTAAAGAAAACCGATCATTCGAAGTATTTTCAGCATTTTCATGGTTTCTAAGAACGCTTCGGAGGAATTATTATCGAAGTCAGTGAGCTCAACCTTTAGCCAGACTGTATCACTCCATATCTAACATCAACGTGATGATTATGCAATAAGCATCAATTTGTAATTGTCCTCATTCCGACCTTCTTGAAATAGTTGAATCTCCTAACAGTCACAGTTGACTTTGGGAATTCATCAACAGTGCTTTCTGTAACTTAAAATCTGAATTAATTCACTATGCTCTTTGTAATTGTCAGGGTCTTATCACTGGAATACGAGGTTTATGCAACGGACTTGGACCTGCTCTGTTTGGGTTATTCTTTTATATATTTCGAGTAAGTTGTTCAAATTTTTAAGGCTTTTTTTCAACAAATTCAATTACATTCTATTCATTGAACCAATTATAGTAAACCACTTGATAATTTTGTAAATTTTAGTTGACTGTGGTACCTTGGACATGTATTAAATATGACCGACCACTGTCTACTTCAACGAGCGATGTTTGCTAATGCAGTGATAAGTAGTTTGAGAAAAAGTTAGTGATGACTGAACGAAAATGATATGACTAATGCATGAAGTCAGTCAGTCAGTTGCAACGTAGAACTTCGTACGTACGTACATCAGTTCGAGTTGCCATACCACATTAGCACAGAGATGAAGTTGTCGATTCAAATCCCATATTGGTAGAAGTAGTAAGAGTATAAGTATTATGTGAAAGATAAGGGATTGAAGATGTTATTCAAGGAGTATAATACGGTGAAATAAATTTGAAAAGAGAAAAAGGATAGGGACATGAGGAATTCAGAAGATTAGAATTTGGTAAAACACAAAGAGTGGATGCACCTTTGCCATTACAAACGATTTTGGGCCATGGCATTCAGGGTTTCTAACCATCGATTGCTATCATCTCGCGAATCTCAACCAGGTAGTCTACACTTGCCAACATAGCTCAGTCCACTTATCAGTGACTTCATGGATTTATGCCACATTTTGGTCTGGCCACCCCTAGCTTTCTTCCAACCTACTCCTACACCATGAAACATTGCACGTCGGGGCAGTCGGTGGTTGGGCATACATAACACATGTCCCAGCCATCTCAACTGATGAAGTTTCACTACTTCATCAATCGATTTACCATCCTTACCTATTACCCGTTTCCTAACAACTGCATTACTTACCCGGTGGTCCCAGGATATACGAGCAATGCGTCGAAGGCACCTATGATCGAACACTAGCAGCCTACGAATATCCTCTACTCTTATCGGCCATGTTTCACTGCCATAAAGTAGAACGGAACGGACTGCTGCACAGTAAACCCGTCCTTTTGTTGCTAGACGGATATCTCGCCTACGCCATAAATAGCGCAAGTTGGCGAAAGCTAGACGAGCCTTCTGTATCCGTGCAGAGATTTCGTCACACACCAGACCACAAGGGTTGATGAGACTCCCAAGATAAGTGAAGCTGTCAACACGCTCAACTACTTCACTCCCTATCATTAGTTCAGGTGTCGATGCAACCCAATCCTGAAGTAACATTTTGCACTTCGAGGGAGAGAATCGCATCCCGAACATGCCTGCATTGTTGCCTATAGTGGTCAGAAGACTCTGTTTTTTGTCAGCGTCTTCACCGAATAAAACTATGTCGTCGGCGTATTCTAAGTCAACGAGTGAATCTCCCGGTAAAAGTTCAACTCCAGGAGATTGAGATGATGAAAGTGATATCTCTAAAAGCATGTTAACGATAAAGTTAAACAAGAATGGGGAGAGTGGACAGCCCTGACGAACACCTCTTGAGGTAACCAATTCTGATGACAGTTCGCCATAGGCTCCAACTCGACCAGTTGTGTTCGAGTAGAGAGCCTTTATGAGGTTAATGTACTTCTTTGGTACTCCTTTCACTGACAAACACTGCCATAGAACCTCACGATCAACGGAGTCAAATGCCGCCTTAAGGTCAAGAAATACTACTATTGTGGGACGTCTGAATGTATGTCAATATTCTAGGATCTGACGTAGGGTGAATATCTGGTCTATGCAACCACGTCCAGGTCGAAAACCAGCCTGGTTTTCTCTAGTCTGCTCTTCACGAGCTTTGGTTAGGCGTCCAAGTATTATTGAAGCTAATATTTTAGACACTATATTAGTCAAACTGATTCCTCTGTGATTGTCACAGGAGGACTTTTTCCCTTTCTTATAGACTGGCACAATCAGTGATTGGGACCAGTCAGATGGAATTACGTCCAGTTCCCAGATTCTACCTAAAACCTCAGTCAATCTCGTTGCTAGTACTGGACCACCATCCTTAAAAATCTCAGGGGTAAACCTGTCAGGGCCTGCGGCTCTCCCTCGCTTTAGATTTCCTATAGCTTTTTCAACCTCGTAGAGAGTTGGAGGACTTACCTCAATTTGCCATTCAGGACGACTGGGGATCGTGGGTAATTGAAGTGTGGCTGAAGGCCAGTTGAACTGATCCCTAAAGTGTTCTGCCCATCGATCTAATCTCCTGGATTGAGAATGAATGATATGCCCATCTTTGTCTGAGATAGTTTCGCTAATAGTTGGGTTCCTAATGCCGGTTTCTTCAATAAGTCTGAATAGCTGTCTGCTGTTACCTATTGCCACTGCCCTTTCCATCTCTCTTGCTTTCGCTACCCACCACTGTTCACGATCATTGCGTAGGCTTCTTATTAGCCTTCGCTTAAGCTGACTCCGCTCTTCGTTATGTTCAGAGCCAGGTGGGATGAGTTTTCGAGCATCTATCAGTGCGGTAGATGCTGTTGAGATCCATTGCTTCTCCCTAACCTTATGGCTTACCTTACTAGCGGATATCACTGCTGTTTCCACAGCTTTACGGATGTCATTCCACGCTGCTTAGGGGTGGGCACAACTTACATGTCTGTCTAACTGTCTTTCCAGTTGTTCCTGAAATATATTCTTAGCTTGCTTATCATTAAGTAGAACCCTTAGAGGCTTCCCTGCAGTGTCTTTCCTACATCCAGTAAGACGCAGACAGATACGTGCTCGCACTAGAGCATGATCTGAGTCTAAACATGTGCTCCAGAATGAGCGACAGTCTTCTATCGAGCCCCTCCATCGGTGACTGATAGCGATGTGATCTAATTGGGTCCAACGTTGGGACGAATTCGGGGGTCGCCATGTCAAAAGATGTTTTCCCTTATGCCTAAAGTTGGTATTTGCAAGAAATAGGCGGTTATCTGAGCACAGCTGCAACAGACGGTCGCCATTATCTGTTCTTTAAGCTACGACACCGTAGGATCCACCCAGGTGTCCTTCCCCTACACTTAGTTTACCTACTTGAGCATTAAAGTCATCAGCCACTATTACTACATCAGAACGCCTAGCTTTTCGGAGAAGGTCAGAAAGCTTCCTGTAAAACTCATCTTTTATATCGTCTGAGCTGCAGTCAGTGGGAGAGTAGGCAGAGACGACGAAGAGGCAACGACGGGTTTCCCTATCCTTCCGAGTCCTTACTGATCCGTTTAGTCGGACAGCGCATAGACGACTGTCTACTGGGATCCAGTCTAAAAGAGCTAGTTCAGCCCTAGGACTTAATGCTATACCTACTCCAGCGAGGCCACGGGAAGCAGCATCAGGGCTTCCAGATACACGAAGCGTGTATCGAGATGGTTCTGTATTTTGATTAGGTGAGGTCAAATGAATGACGCTACTCGTATCTTGTGTGCACGTTTCGGAGACAGCACACATCGATGGTGTAAGATTCTAGAGTCCTAGCTAAGGAAGCCTGTTGTCCTATTTGGCACAATGTTCGGACATTAAAAGTTCCTATATGTAGTTTAGAGCGGGGTTTCAGGAGACCAGGAATAACGTTCCGTGTACTTGAATCGTTTGCCCTAGCGGTGCGAGGTGATAAAAGGACGTGGGAAGGGTTAGTCGTGGAGATAAGAGAGTTATTAGGAGTAGGAAGGATTTGAAAGTGACCAACTTGGTCTCGTGTGCTGTTACGGGTATGAGGGCTAATATCACTTCCCGGTTGCCCACACCGTGGACACGGGTATTTTTGAAGGACCTGAAAAAGAAGTTGGATTAGTGTTGGTCTTAACGACCTGGGAGCGTGACCGCAGTGCCCAAGGGACAACTGCTTGAGGCCGGTCACTCACGGCCTTTTTGTGGGGGATGTTTGACGTGTTAGCTCCGTTCTTCAAAAGACCTTACCGCCGGAGACGGAAATCCGTGGGATAAGGCGAGGTGTGCATTTTTAGGGTTGACCTTTTCTAACCCCACCCCTCCTTGTGGGAAGGCAGCATCGCTGTCATGCTGGTTGTCTGAAGGAAACACCTTACTGCCGTCACACCTCTGTACAGTCGGCAGTACGACTTCGCCTTCGGACCTTGGGATTGCTGCTTTTAGTCTTACCGCTCTTCAACCGACCTGTCTGGCATGGTAGGACCTCGAGGAACGATTGTTCCAGCCAGCATAGCTCGATTGGTTCATCACGACAGGCAAGCTCGACCACCACGTCAAGATAGCAGCAACGGTTGGGAATGCATGAAGTAATTAACGGTTGGTCTAAGGCATCTATGTAAATGTAGACTACCTGGTTGAGGGCGTTGAATTGTAACCAATTCATCCACTCTTTTATCCTCCACTAAATCTTAAATTCTCCTGTTTTTTCGTTCATACATTTTTATCACGTCTTCTAGAAACCATATTCTCAATACCCTAACCTTTCACTATCATTAAACTTTGCAACTATCACAATGCCCCTGTTATTCATCTTGCTAATTTCGTCCCATTGTACTAATGTGGCACCACAGTATCTTAAGAGAATGCATACATTATGCCAAGCTCCACACTAACAATCACTTGATACATTGAATAATTTATGTAAACCATAAATGATTATAGAATACATCCCAATATACAAGTATGATCAGGTTGATTCACCAAAAGAGAAGAGACATTTAAGGAATTATATATGAGTATACCATTTAAAAGCATATGATCCGTTAATTGTATTTGACTGAGTATTAGTGATGTAGAGCATAAGATACATGCAAAATGTTTCATCAGTAGTATATAACAACATTACATCGTTATTGATGAAATACATATTGTTTTAATAGTAACTATTGTAAGCAAAGAACTGTTAGTAGTAAGTAGTGTATATAAAACATTGGTATCTTAAGTTTGTGAAGTATATCTACAAAGTTATGTTTTAAAATGGTACATAATCCCACACCTTTTCTTTAAAAGTTTAATACATGAATTTTATCCGCTGTAGTACAATTTTACATTTAACATCACTTTCGTTGATTCCAAGCACCTCCAGCTTGTATTGCCTCATTTCTGCAGCAATTTGGAAAACTCTTCCGGTCTTTCACATTGTCCGGACGTTCCATGTACCTATAAAAATTGTCGCTCTGGTTGTAAGAAGGTGCATCGGCCTCATGACTTCCGAAGGAACTCGGCTTTCATCATGAGACGTCATTTTTCCTTCTACTCCCAGGGCAGAGTTTGAATGGTTTGAATGATTTTTTCTGGTTAGCGCTTTTTTAGCGAGTTGGTTTTCTACGGGATGGGGTCGCTAACCCCATGCCCAACCCTCCTCCTTTACCCGGGCTTGGGACCGGCAGTAGCCCCTGGAGGAGCTACAGGTGGAGTTAGTTAGACTGCTAGTAACACGATATATTATTGTGAAAGATTGCTCCATGTCGGCTCTATGTCCCATCTGAAGGTGTTAACCGTTTTGACTACACCTTTGCTTCAACACACTGGGAGGTGCTCACGAGTCCGAATATACAAATTCCGAGATCATCTGCCTACATAACTTGCTACACAGTAGCAGTTGAATTGATATATTCAGAAAGAAATGGCTAGTCTAAGCAATTTATCTTTCAACATCGGCATGATCATTGGACTTCTTAATGGGAAATCAAATACAATAGAAAGAAGATTTTGACTAACAGTAGAATTTTATTACACCATCACTTGAATGTCTATTCTTATCATCTACTCAACAACAACAACAACAATTTTAATGATAAATAATGTTTATCATTAGTAGTGTCTATGTGACATCCATTTTCATAACTCAATATATGAACTATAGAGTAAACGCAAACGCAATGATAAGTGTACAAACTATCTTGTTTGTAATAATTAGATTCCTAATAGATTATGAAAGAGCGTAAATACATCCGGTCGATAGACATAATCAGTTGATCAAAACTAATCTGAACACAATGGATTCTTTCATAATAATTCTACATTTTAGATCAGAAGGGTTGAAGTTACACATTAACACCGTTGGATGCCGGCTCGGTGGTCTATCGGTTAAGTGCTCTGGCGCGAGACTGTTAGGTCCTGGTTTCGAATCTCGCGATTGCGGGATCGTGGATGCGCACTGATGAGCAGTCCCATAATAGGACGAAACGGCCGTCCAGTACTTCCAGCTTTTCGATGGTGATCTAGCTTCAATTGACTCATGATTTCAATTATAAAAAATTCCACATTTGTAAAATGGGTAACCGGAACACATGATCAGGCCAATAATTCATGACTACATTTTGAATATATCACATCCTTGGACTATTTTACTACCTAGTTCTTGATTTTCATTAACCAATTTAGTTACAATATCGTTTAGCGTGTATACATATTATCTTAAGCGAATGACGTCATCAAGTCTTGACAAATTCTCCACCCATACCACCCCCTCCGTCCCTGTATACTCTTATTCTTTGTTCCTTCTGTTTTTAATCGGTCTACTTTTGGGCAGATAAAAAGTTTTATTAATCGTTATACATTTCACAATAAGTTTGTATCGATGTCTGTTTGTTTGTGTGTGTGTGTGTACATTATAATTCTTTCAATACAATGCAATAGACTACCAGCCCACATTATGTTTATTATTGTACATTTGTGTGTGTGTGTGTGTCTGTATCTATGCCAATTTGTGTGCACATCTATAGATACATACACAGACCTCTTTAACTTATTGATTAATTCACGTAGTAAAATTTTTTTCACAAAAAATTCATTTTTTTGTTAATACAATAAAGATGAAAAGTAAAAGGTGCAGACAAGATGAACCATCATTTACTAGAAATTAAGTTAGTAAAACAACATCAGAAGAACAATAGAATACTACTATTAACACAAAGAGTAGTACTAGTAGTTGTTGTATAATGTTTAGGTAACTGTGTGTGTGTGTGTACGGGATCGTGGATGCGTACTGTTGAGGGGTCCCTTAATAGGACGAAACGGCCGTTCAGTGCTTCCAGGTTTTCTATGGTAGTCTAGCTTCAATTGACTTATAATTTCAACTATATAAGATTACTAAAATCTCCACAAAAAACCCCCTTGTGAAAATTATATTTAATTGAAAAGAGGAATTATTAAATTTTAAATTCAATGTTCATCATATATATATATATATATATATATATATATATTTCTGAGTGTAGAACCATGGGGTGCTCACTTCTGAGGAGTCGTACACAAGAATAGAACGGCTGTCCAATGCTCTCAGATTTTCAATATGACAGTCTAGCTAAGTTCAGTTCTCGATTTCAACGGTGAAAAAAATTATGAGTCAATTGAAGCTAGATCACCATGGAAAACCTGGAAGCACTGGACGGCCGGTTCGTCCTATTGTGGGACTCCTCAGTGGCAGTGCGCATCCACGATTCCGCACTCGCGAGATTCGAACGCAGGACCTACCAGTCTCGCGCCAGTGCACTTAACCGATAGACCACTGAGCCGGCATCCAACGGTGTTAGTGTGTAACTTCAACCAATACACGATGTTTGAGCAACCGTTCACCAATAGGACGAAACGGCCGACCAGTGCTTTCAGGTTTTCTATGGTGATCTAGCTTCAACTGACTCATGATTTCGACTATGAAAATACTGAAATCTTCACGAAACCCCTTCTGAAAAAATAATCGTCTTAAAAGAGATTTTTCTTCAACTTGTCTAAAAATAGAGTAGTTAAACTTTTTGAAACTATTTTTTTTGTCTATTTACCTCATAAAACCATAATATACAAATGACTTCGCTTACAATAGTAATAAAACTACTATATAGTATACTGTTACATGTTATATTTACTACAGTTTATATTGATATACAACTGATAGTTGAAAACCTACAATTTTTGAAGTCAATAATCAGTTGAAATTGTGATTGAAGGGCAGTTAATAGCTTTCGATAGCAATAAGATAAGGATTACACTTATATACGAACAACTTCATAGTATAATTAATCTCGCCACAAGTCTCGAAAATGTTATACTCTATCCATTTTAGGGTTGTGGATGTACAATAATAAATGGTTCCATATTAGGATGAAAGAGATGTCCAGGGTTTCTTTATTCTCAATAGTTGTTTAACTAAAATCAATCGTTGATGCAAATTATGAAAACTATTATATTTTTCACATTGCAATATATATTCATGTCATGACTTATGACCCTGTCAATTATCACATGAAAAAATCTTTAATCCGAACACCGACTTAAATGACTTTATCCCTCTGATGAACTTATGATACACCAACCAGTACTATCAACCTTGAGTCAACTCTGAGTTTTTATTAGTCCCCTGGTGTAGTAGCTTCTCGCCTATTCCAACCGGTTCAGTCCAGAACATAAATATCAGCATACACTGTATGAATCATGTATATCAAACACACGCTGTTCGTCTACAGGGAAATCAGACCACATTACATCATAAAATAGAAAATGCAATGTCAAGCCCGAAGTGACTGTGATTATGAGAGACTGTAACTAATAAATTGTGAATAAATTAAGAATGGTAAATCGTATATCAGTAGTAAATAGGTCAAATGAAAGCTTTGTGATAAAAGGGATATGAATATAGATATAATTTAGTTACTTAATAATTATCCAATAAGTATATGTGTAATAATAGTGCATAAATAATCTCTAACAGTTACCATTCATTTATTGTTTGTTCGGATGTAACATCGAGCGTGTCGATCACTTCACTTATCTTGGAAGTTTGATCGGTCCTTGTGTTTTTTGGTGTCTGATGAAATATTGGCACGAATTCAGGAGGCTCTATTGATTTTTGTCAACTTATATTCTTTGTTCGGATATAACAATTCAGTACTGATCTTCTGAACTTGAGGTTAAAATTTATTACTTGACAGGTAACTGATGAAGTACTATAATGTTATAAACTTCATTTTACATAGACAGAATTATTGCCTGAATAATTCTTGTCTAACAGATATAATCATATTGCCCGACCGTTGCTGCTACCTTGACGTGGTGGTCGGGCTTGCCTATCTTGATGAACTAATCGAGCTATACTGGCTGGAACAATCATTCCTCAAGGTCCTAACATGCCAGACAGGTCGGTTGAAGAGCGGTAAGACTAAAAGCAGCAATTCCAAGGTCCGAAGGCGAAGTTGTACTGCTTTCTGTACAGAGGTGTGACGGCAGTAAGGTGTTTCCTTCAGACAACCAGCATGACAGCGATGCTGCCTTCCCACAAGGAGGGGTGGGGTTAGAAAAGGTCGACCCTAAAAATGCACACCTCGCCTTATCCCACGGATTTCCGTCTCCGGCGGTAAGGTCCTTTGAAGAACGGAGCTAACACGTCAAACATCCCCCACAAAAAGGCCGTGTGTGACCGGCCTCAAGCAGTTGTCCCTTGGGCACTGCGGTTACGCCCCCAGGTCGTTAAGACCAACACTAATCCAACTTCTTTTTCAGGTCCCTCAAGAAATACCCGTGTCCACGGTGTGGGCAACCGGGAAGTGATATTAGCCCTTATACCCGTAACTGTTTATATTGCTTGATCCATACGTGTTTAAACCATTTTCATCAACATTTAATGGTACTACTTCATTGCCTACTATTCATCTTAATAGTTTCCTCTTTAAATGACGCTTACTTCACAGTTAGTAATAACTTATATCGGTTTCATGTATTCATGACACAGATCCTTGTCAACTTTTTTTATGACCAATTGAGTAATAAATACACTGTTGAATATATTACCGTATATATATATATATATATATATATATATATATACTTAAATTTTCTGTTTTTACACAGGTTGATCTTAATGAACATACATCAGGTGTACATGTAGCCAATTCCCTAACACCTGATAGTGTACAACTTTTACAAGAAGTAAGTATGGTTATGATTAAAATTGAATTTTTAAATGATTATCATTGGTATTATTAGTATTATTACTGATATCACTTATAGCAGTAGTGGTTATAGTATCAATGAAAATAAATAATTTGGTGTTGAATCCAGTACGAGCCTCAGTCACTTGGTCACACCATTGAACATGATATGTATGTAGATCAATTCAAATTCTCGTACCCCATTATCGCAGTCGAAATCTTAGAATAGTTGAAGCATTAATAGTATCAGTTGTAATAAGAAAAATTAGGTGTCGAAGATACGGCCTTAAAAGAAGATGTAAATTGTTGAATTAAAACCTAGAATTTTGAAGCTCAGAATTCATAGAAAAACAATGAATTGATGCACTTGCGTGATTCCAGACAAATTCAAGCGATGTTATCACGCGCACTTCATCTAGGTAGTCTATACCTATCAACATGGCTCAGTCCAGTTGACCTTGACTGACAACTAGCTAATAAAAAAGCGTCGTGGTAATGAAAAAACGCGAATATAATATGAGTAATAAGAATTTTTGACATGAATAGTGAAACTTTTCATGACAGTTATTTCTTACACTACACAGATAAATAGATATAAGTATGTTTAGTTCTTTCATAAAACTGATGTACGTACATACGAAGTTCTACGTTGTGACTGACTGACTGACTTAGTTCTTTCATAAAGTTTGATACCACCTCAAGGAATTTCAACCTACCTCACAAAATTCGACAATTCCAATTTCTAGTATTCTCCCCTAAAAAGTAATAAATTTCACATCGTTATCCTAGGGATTGCTGGAAGCTGTCTTAATTCTCTTCAACCTCATCATGTTAGTTTGTTTGTATTGTCTAAGAAGCGAAATATCAATATATTTTGTTAACCACTTACATAGCTTTCAACAATCTATCCATCACTATATTTTGAATAACCAATCGCTAATGCCTTTATTCTGATTGATTGGTCATGATCATCCGTATGATTTACTTCTTCAGTACAATCAGTGCAGAAATGTAAAATTACCCAATCAGTTAGAAAAGCACAGGAAATTTAAGGATACCGATACGAATCAGTCAGTAGAAATGGAATAAAGTAAATCAGTGAAAGTGTTAGTTCCATTTATAACAAGCGTATAATCTCAGCACAATGTATTTCAAGAAGTTTCGGTTTCTTACTTCTTTATCGATCCTGACGACAAATATTGAGTGATTGCCAGTTAGAAGTTAGCAGTCCAATAAATCAACATCTGAATAATGTACATCCTTTTCGATGCGTATTGTCTGCCAGTAACCACGATATTTCTGATTGGGCCTTTTGTAACCTTTACAGAAAAAGGTTGTACACTTTTCACAAATACACCTGAATAGGGTATACGACTAATAGCCATAATAATGTATTAAAACAAACAAAATTAGATAAATATCAGAAGGGGTTTTTTGTGGATATTATAGTAATTTTAGTAGTTGAGATCATGAGTCAATTGAAGCTAGACCACCATGAAAAACCTGGAAGCACTGGACGGTCGTTTCGTCCTATTTTGGGACTCCTCAGCAGTACGCATCCACGATCCCGCCCCGCGAGATTCGAACCCAGCGCCTAACCTCTAGATCACTGAGCTGGCATCCAACGGCGTTAATTTCTAACTAATCCATGAAATTGAGCGACACATCCACCATTGTCTTCAATGCATTGATATCTCATAATAGACCTGGTTGAACTCCACTGGTCACTGCTTCTCACTAGAACTCCAGGAAATACCTCTTGAAGTCAGTCACTAGTGAGCATATGTTGATTAATATCAGAAGGGGTTTTTGTGGATATCATAGTAATTTTAATAGTTGAGATCATGAGTCAATCGCTCAGGAGTCCCACAATAGGACGAAACGACCGTCCAGTGCTTCC